>NW_004567104.1:46046463-46152938 GCF_000260355.1 Condylura cristata | reverse complement strand
AAACATGACAATAGCGTGGAAACATGACAATAGCGTGGAAACATGACAATAGCGTGGAAACATGACAATAGCGTGGAAACATGACAATAGTGTGGAAACATGTCATTAACGTGTAAACATGCATTAACGTGTAAACAATGACAATGTGAGGTGCAGGTATCTTTTAGTAACTGTTTCCATTTTCTGTTGATAAACACCCAGAAGTGGAATTGTTTAGTATGGAAGATCAGATTTCAGATTTTCAGATTTGAGGATCTTCCATACTATTTTTCAGAGTAATTGCATCAAATTACATTCTTCCCCACAGTAGCCTAAGTGTTGTCTTTTGTCCGCATTTATATTCTGAGTCATTTTAAAGGTGTGAGGTGCTATATAGCATTGTAGTTTGACTTCAGTTCCCTAGTGAAAAAAGACATTTTAAATATAAATGGGATAAAAGTAAAGGGGGAGGGGACCATCCCTGCTGGTGCAACATGTTAAAGTGCAGCATTAGGAAACTAGCTGCAGTCACATCAATACAAGTTGGCTCCGAGCCAGAGGGGTGACTCATGGCAGCAGGCCTCTGCCTGCTACTCCCCTCAGCAGTGTATTTCAGTGGATTCACTTGTTTTGTTCCCCAGTCTCTGGTGAATTCTCTCACTGCCCCTTCATCTCTGGCCTGTACTCCAGTTTTATATGCATAAATAAAATATTTCTTTGAAAAAATAGTAAAAAGGGAGAGAGGTACATCATATTAACGCTAAACAAAAGAAAACTAAAACAACAGTATTCATTTTACACAAAGCCAGCAACATAAAAAGAATTGTCAAGGATGCAGAGAGACATTATATAACAGTAATGGAGGTCATTTATCCAAGAAAACATAATAGTTCTTATTATGGATGCACTTAATAACAAGAGTCAAAGCATTTAAGCCAAAACCACATAGAGTTGCAAAGAGAAATAGAAAAATAGCCCATTATTATAACTGGAGACTTCAGTACCCTCTATCACCTTTTGACAGATCCAGAAGGTAGAAAATAAGTGTAGATATAATTGAACTCAACTATATCAGCAACCAACTGGATCTAATTGACATTTACAGAATAGCACATCCAACAACAGGCTACAAATTCTTCTAAATTTTGCATGGAGTATTCACCAACATAGGTGACATGCTGAGTCATGAAACAAGCATTAAGTTAAAATTATCATCATACAATTTCTATTTTCAATAATGGAATTAAGCTGGAAATTGGTAACAGAAAAAGAACCTGGACGATTTTCAAGTTTTTGGAGATTATTTACCACACTATAACATAGGTCAAAGAAATCGCAAGAAATTTTAAAAATTGAAATTAAGTGAAAATAAGCTCATAAAAATTGTGGGTTATAGTAAAAGCTGTGCTTACAGGGAATCATGGCATTAACATGCATATGCTTGAAAAAATAAGGCTAGAGAAAAACAGTTAAAGACTGAATCAAGCAGAAGGAAATAGGAAGTTAGAGCATAAGTTGTATTTGATAATAGGAAAATAGAGTAAATCAATGCAAACCACCAATTTTATTAAAAGACAACTAAAATTTGATTGCCCCCTACCTAACAAATCAAGAAAAGAACACAGCAAAAATAACATCAAATAAAAAAATAATAACTGGTTAAAATAATAATACAAGGATAATAAAATTAAGAAACTGTGTCTGTAGATTTGGTAATTAAACTGAAATGGACTATTCTTTGAAAAACAAATAGCCCAATTTTCACTGGATGAAATAAGTTGACAAGTGGATGGAAGCAATTAATAATAGTATCTATTAAAAAACGGAGTCAGTAATATTTCTAAAGAAAAAATGGCATGGCCATGGCCATATGGAGTCACTGGTGACTGCAAACTTAAGGAGAAAATGATAATGCTCCCACAGTCTCCCCACCTCAGCCAGGCGATTCAAATCTGTATCAGCAATAAGTATACTGACATGTGGCTTCTTGATGTGATGCCACAGAAAAAGCACCTTCCCTCAATATTCTTCCAAACCACTTCTTGGAATCTTCCTCTTTAGTATACATTTGTCATTGTCTATAAAAAAACTCCTGGAATTTTTATCAGGATCTTGATAATTTATAGCTTACTTAAAGGCAACTTGTTCACAGTAATGAATCTTCCGATGTTTATATTCCATCTCTCTCCATTAACACAGATTTTATTTTATGACTTTCAATAGTTGTTTGATTTTTTGTCCATGTATCTGTATTTTTGCCATTTCCATTTGTAATAGTTGAATATGACATGTTGCCTTCTCAGATTGATTCCTTTTATTTTGTAACACTCATTGAAGATTCCTCCATGTGTTTTCAGTGCTTGATAGTACATTTATTTTCAGGGCTGAAGAGATATCACATTGCCTGGATTTCCCACAGTTAGTTTATCCACTCATCAACTGAAGGACATTTTGGTTGTTTTCAAGTTTCAGGTATTCTAATAGGTGTGTAATTGCTTCCCAAATCCTTGCTGAGTATACCAATTTTTTTTCCCTTGAACTTTTATTAATTATAGGACTTGGGTCTCTAACTTCCTGGGTTTATTTTGATAAATAATTGGAGATTTCTTAAAAAATAAATTGTATTTGGTCTGGCTCCAAAATATACATGGATTTTTGGAAAATTGATTTTTAAACTCAAAAATATGAATATTTCTTAGGTATTATCAGAGCTCCACATATGCACTGATAACTACTGAAGCCAAATTGTTAGAAATGTATTCACATATCCCTACTTATTCAGTTCCCATGTTTATTTCAATAATGTCTAGTGTTACTTTTATTTACTTTTAATTGAGTCTTAATTGCTGAGGACTGAGTTGAAACTGTGGTTTGTTTTCCTGTTAAGCTTGAAGCTAGACCACACAATTTATTTGCTGCTTCTTGTGATCAAAGCTTAGGGCTGACGAAGATATTCAAGGTGAATTAGCATTATTAGTGGCCACAGAGACAGTAAAAATCAGTGTTCTTGGGGAAAAAAAAGCTAAGTAACAGACAAAAGACTTCTCCATAGTCCCTGGAAATGAGATTTTCACATGGCATCTGAGATCAGGACATGATGTGCAGATGATGACGTAAGCAGGCACTGCTAGTGACTCAGGCAGAGTCTATTTTTGTTACTGCTGGATGAAAGACCTGGTGTGATGCCCATCATTTTCTCACTGCTTCTTCCTGATGAAAATAGTTCTCAGTAGATAAATTGTTAGTGAATTCTGAGAAGAGAACTGCAGTTTTTTTTTTTTTTTTGCAACTGTTGTACATATTTAAATACTGCCAAGAAATGGGGTAACTAAATTGAATAGAAACCTGGTTTTTGTGCATCATTGTGTAGGGACAACAGACCATTTTCCAAATTCTTCTATTTCAAATTATCTACTCAACACTTGTGAAAAAGAGAGAATGTGTAGTAGACAGATCTGTTAACAGAAGAAGCCAGAATTTTGTGATCTAGACATGCTTTGGAGAGACTCTTTGGTCTTTACAGACATATTTTGCTTTTATGAAACACAAGAGAATCTCGACAGTAGTCATGTTTTAGAGGAGAGACAGGTGATTGGGTATTTATAAACTTTCTCTTTCATGCTACCTTCCTGCTATCATAACATATCACTATTTTGAAATTTTTCTTCTTGGAGGGGATTATGTGGTTACTTGGATGATAAATATTCCATATGTGCATTATATTTATTTTTAGCATTTTTAAAAAAGATTTATTTATGCATAGAGAACTGGGGTACTGTCTAGAGGTGCAGGGGCAGTGAGAGGATTATCTGTCTCTGTCATCAGAGAAAGAGTAGGGAGCAGAACAGGCAGATCGACAAAATACACTGCTGAGGGGAGCAGGGGGCGGTTCAGGAGAGGTCTGCTAGCCATGTGGATCACCTCTGGGGTGTGTGGGGATTGAACTCATGCTGAAGTGGCTTTAGCTTCTTAGTACTGTGCTTTAACCTGCTGCGCCACCAGGGAGGGCCCTATTTTTAGCATTTTAACAGAATTTGGAACTTTGACTCATATTGAAAGAAGGTCAGCATTTTGGCACTATTCAAAATTATTCCTGAAAGGCAAGTACCTGCTTTTTAAAAACATTTCTAATTTGCCATTCCATTAATTTTTTTTTTTCTTTATGACATTAGCACCACCAATGCTTTCCTCTTTAGGAAAAATAATTCTTTTGACTTCTACATCACTAAAATGATCTTTTAAAGACTTCTTATTTAAAATTTCAAATATATTTTGTTTAAAAATCAATTATTTAAATGAATAGTCTTACACTTTTGATTTTTTATTAGTTGATGACCA
Source organism: Condylura cristata (assembly GCF_000260355.1). Lineage (NCBI taxonomy): Eukaryota > Metazoa > Chordata > Mammalia > Eulipotyphla > Talpidae > Condylura > Condylura cristata. The sequence continues at coordinate 46,148,621 of NW_004567104.1, read as the reverse complement.
ATAATGTAGAAGGTGCTCTTACTGATTTTACAATCACACAAATGCACACAAAAATCAGTAATGGCAACTGTTCCCTAAATACAATGCTTACTGATGCTTTCATGATGTAAGGTTTACATGAAAACACATCCATATATTTATATTTTTTTCAATTTCAAAATTTCAAAATTGGGAATAAATATTTTTATTTTCAATATAAAAGGAAAAATGAATTGTTAGAAAAGAGATCAATGTAGGAAAGTAGCTTTCAGTCAGACAATGTCATGCAAAAGTGCTACCTTTTTTGGATTGTGCTTATTTGCATTTTTAGAAGGCTTATAAACAGATGAAACTCCATATTACAGGTGCATAAGACCCAGCCATCTGTCTATTATTGCACTTGCCATAGCAACAACTTTCCATTCATTCATATAACATGATTAACAACTCTCTCTCCTAACAACAAGCAAAGGGCTGTGCATCCCAGCATCTTTCAGAGCCTGCTGTGGGTGAACTCTTACTAAATGTATGTAAAATGAAATGATATAACTTATCAAATAATTGCACATTTCTTTTAAATAGGAAATCAAAGTCTTATGTAAAAGTATTTGGTAATATGGGAAAATAGTAGGACAAATAATTTTTTAAAGATTTCTTAATGCAGACAAGAACTGGGGTACAGGAACTGAGGTGTGAGATGGGGGGGGTTGTTAAAGGATGCACCAGACAGATGAGAGCAGAACAGGCAGACTGACTCAAATACACTGCTGAGGGAGCAGCAGGCAGGATGGAGAGGTCTGCTGCATCATGTGGGTCATCTCCCTGGCTGGGGATTGAACTCATGCTGCAGTGGCTGTGGATATCTTCATAGTAATGTGCTTTAACTCCTTGTGCCACCAGGGAGGGTCCCAAATGATTACTGTTATTTGATTAAAACTGGTGCAGGGGGTTAAAGCACAACACTGCAAGCTAGCCACAGCTGCTTTCAGTGAGAGCTCAATCCCTGCCCCAGTGGCGATCCACATGGTGTGGCAGACCTCTCCTGCCTTGCCCCTCACCCCTCACCATGCTGCTCTTCTCAGCAGTGTACCTCATCAATCTGCCTGTTCTACTCTCCCACTCTGTCCCTGAATCCTCTCACTACCTCTGGCCTGTACCTCAATTCTCTAAATAAATAAATAAATAAATAAATAAAACTGACTATACCTTCTAAAAACTATTTTATTACAGAATTATGAATCATTTATTTTTCAACTTTGTTATTAATTTAGTTCTTGCTATTTGAAGTGGTATTTGTATTCACCCATAGTCAACCCCACAGTCCTCTGTGATTCCTTCCTTCTTTGTTATTGCCAATTGGTGCTTCAGTCCTATAGTCAGCTTTTTAAACTTATCTTTATCTTACTCTCAGTTACTTTTTATCTCTCATAACTTTGTATCTCAACACTTAGTATCTCTCTCTTCACTTATTTCTCTTACCATTATCTTTCCAGCTTCATCTGTGCTGCAAATGACATATTTTTTGATCACTGAATAATAGTCTGCTGTGTATATGAACCACATCTTCTTAATCCACTCATCTGTTTTGGGGTGCTTAGGTTGTTTTCTTTATTAAAAAGTCATAAGGCTTATTTTGTTTGATTCCTGAAGAATCAGAATCTGGAGGATATGTGATAATGGTTTATATTTTTTATATCTTAGCAGTGGAAAAATGTTTTTCTTAATACTCAGTTTTCTTAAGTATAGCTAAGTTAAATTATGGTTTAAAAACAGTTTTTAAAATAGAGTAAAGGAATTTGTTGATTCCCCATATAAAAGATAAATAAATCTTGGTTACAAATAGTTTGCTTCTCAATACTCTTTCTCTAATTTGCCTATTTTTCATCCTTTATGACTACTTATTACAACATCATATATAAGAGTAGATAAACTATTAAGTGCTTAAATTTTGAGTAAGCCTTTATTTCTGCTTTATTCTGAAAAATTCTATAACATGACTGTAGTTACTAGAAGATAAGTCACTTGAAAATATGGTCCAGTTGTTGCTTTGGATTTACTCAGGAAGTATATATATGTCTACTCTACATTCACAACTGATACTCTCTATTACGTTACGTCAAGATGAGTCATTGCTTTAATACTCCTTCTTAGACTTATGAATGCATTCAGACAAGTTCAATCGATTAGCTAAAAGTCTCCCTCGGGATAGTGCAGGGGATTATTTTTTTCATTTCTAATTTTCAAAACAAGTTTTTATGAACTTTAAAGACAAGCATGACCAGAGAAGATTGCTACCTCTTGAAATTTTAACTTTATTTGGTTAAGAAACAATATGTTTTAAACACTACATAGCATCTTTTGAAACTATAAGGTTTCTGGAAGATATGTCTGTATGCTCATCTTCCCTTTTTGCTTCCTTCCTTTTTTTTTTTTTCAACAAATACATTGGGTACTTATTCCAGGAACTATGCTGCATTCTAGGAATGTTTATATGAATAAAATGCAGTCCTTGTTCTTCAGGATCATAACCTATTAGTGAGATGAAAACTGAGAAGAAAGTCCATAGAAGAGTATGCATGACATACTCATTGGCAGATCTTTACCTATTATTAGGAACAAATAAAAAATGCTTACTTGAAAGGCTTTTCCAAATATGCATCATATATTAAAAATTTTAAGGTTTCTAGCTAACTTCAATCTGGAACCGAAGTGGTCACTTTATTTCAAAATATTTTTCTTTGTTTAAAAAGCAAGATAAAAATTCAAATCATAATTGATAATTGGATGTTTTACTAACACATTTAACATGTTAATGAAAAGACCTATGATTTAAAGAAAAAAAAATCTATAGCCAAAGATTCTCTTCCCTGTATTAAACGTTCAAGTGTGGTATGTGACCAAGTGGTACATGTTCTAAAAGGAGTTTGTCATTCCAGTAAACAAAGACAAAAGCAATACTCTTGGTGTGAAATATTTTAACAGAATTGGGGTGAATAGAAAATTAGAGAAGAAAGATTTTCAATAACTACCCCCCAAAATTACCTATCACTTTGAGGGAAAATCCCAGTCAAACAGGATTGGCTTCAAATGGGATGCTGAGTTCCAAAAGCTTGCCACAAGTTTAAGGGACCACTTGGCAACAAGAAACCCCACAAGAAAGGTGTAAGGAAGGTTCCAGAGCACTGGGACAGAGAAAGCCTTAAAATTCAAACTACATCACATTAAGGTAGTGGTTGCCATTGTATTTACCAAGGACAAAGAACATAGTCCTCATGTATTCCAAGTATCTCTTCCAATTGTCTCTACATATCTCTGCTATAATGTCTCTGTTCCCTGGCAGTATCTGGATATAAGTTGGCGTTAAAGAAGCCAAACTCTGAACGCACATGTTCAGTTATAAGCCAAGCATGGTTCTTAATTCAGCATTTGGTTCCCAGAAGTTCTACATTCAGGTAGTCAGGGTCGTGGCATGCTGGGAATTATAGTTCCCAGTTCCTGAGAGCTAGGTGTGGAGGTGGGGCTGGGATTTGTAAAGACATCAGGGGATGGGGTTCTCCAGCTGTCCTTCATAAGCTCTGAATTTTCTCCTTACTGTTCTTTCACAATAGGAATGAGAAAATATTCCAACATATGAAAATACTTTGATACTGGGGAAGGAACATGATTTAATGTTATATATCAGCATCTCCCCTGTAGTTCTATTGGTGGAGATTGAAGCAGTCCTTGAATGTGTACTTAGTGTCTCTTGTTGGCCTTTGTCCATATACTATTAGTTCTCGCACATCGTCCTCTTATGGCAAAAGGTGTAGAATGACTAATGTATCATTCAAAAATGCTAGTTATAGATATTTTTTCCTGTGGAATTTTCTTTAGCAGATTCAAATATTTTTTAAAAACAGTTCTTGATGTCATATAACTTAATTGCTACATCTGTTAAAAGTTTCCAAAAAGAAATTCGAGTATGACTACAGTTAATCTACTCACATGCAGGGACTTGTGAAGTAAGATAGTCACTTCAAGTTGTAATAATCCATTATTGTAAAATATACTTAAACTTTATGAAATAAAACACACTTGTAATAACAAAGCCTGTATTGAACCATTACTAGTATTTTAGCATAGGTGCTTATATTCTTTTACGTTTCTCACATACTTGATGTCATACCATATATTTCGAAGTATTCATTTCTTATTATTTCAAACCTGTATTTCCCTTCTTCTTCTGTCACCTGATCACTGCTGCAATTAAGGAAGCACCCTAGTTGCTGTCAAAGGTCAGTTTTTCCACTTGTGCTCCACATTCCATCTCGCCTCATCTTTCACTTTCATTAATCCTGAGATTTCTTTCCCTTCCCCACCATCAGTTCCTCCCTCTCTAGTGTATTATCTTGATCAACACAAAACATTTTTAGATCCTTTCATCTATTAAAAATAAAGTTCTCCTTTTAAAATATAACAACATCTGGCCCTCCCTCGTGGTGCCGTGGGTTAGGATGCAGCACTGCAAGGTAGCTGCAGCCACTTCAGTGCGAGTTTGATTCCCGTCCCAGAGTTGACCCACATGGCGCTGCAGATCTCTCCTACCCATGTGCTGTTCCCCTCAGTAGTGTATTTAGTCTGTCTCTGGTGAATCCTCTCACCGGCCTGCACCTCTGGCTTGTACCCCAGTTTTGTATGCATAAATAAATCTTTAAAAAATAAATAACCACATCTTTTCTCTTTTTATAGCACAGCCTCTTGAATTAGTTGTCACTATTTTTATATTCACTTTCTCGTATGTATTTTTCCTTTCATCAAGGTTAGCCAGACATCTGTTTGTGATCATTCCACTAAATCTACAGTGTCTATTACTAATAAGCACACCAAACACACAATGATTCCTTCTCACCTCAAACTGCCCTATTCTTTCCAGTTTGACCAAATCCATTTTCTGAAAACACATATTCTATATTTCTTGTGTGTCATACTCCTGACTCTCTTCTGATGCACGGACTGTTCCTCCTCTGCTGGCTATTGCTCCAAATCTGTTCTTTAAAGTCAAATTTGTAACTATTCTTCATATATAGCCTCTTTTAGAAAACCTCATTCACTGCCATATCTTTTTTTTTTTTTTTAAGGTTTATTTATTTATTCATATAGAACTGAGGTACAGGCCAGAGTTGCGGAGGGTGAGAGGATTCACCAGAGACAGAGCAGGGAGCAGAACAGGCAGATCGATGAAGTACACTGGTGAGGGGAGCAGCGGACAGGCCAGGAGAGATCTGCCACACCATGTGGTCACCTCTGGGGAAGGCGGGAATCGAACTCATGCGGAAGTGGCTCAAGCCTCTCAGTGTTGCGCTCTAACCCGCTGCTCCACAAGGGAGGGCCTCACTGCCATATCTTTAATTGTGTAGGTGCTGGCTTCTATCTCCTGAACTCCAGACTCAGTGCGTGGACACTTTACATCTCCACTTGATAATAAATATCTCAGACTGAACAAGCCCAAATTAAACTGTCAGCTACTATACTTCTTTAGTTATGCCCAATTTAGAAATATCGTCATCTTTACCAATTAAACACACCAAAAAACTTATCAGATACCAATGACTTATTTCTACAAGCCAATCTGCCAGGAAATTATCCTACCTGGAGTTCATCCTAATACAGTAGGTCCTTGAATAACATTCATTGTAAGTCATAAAACCTTAGTTTCCAACTATGGATAAGTGAGGATTATCGGTCAACCTGACCCGAGTACTACTAGTCACTCCAGTCTCTCTTTAAAAGACCTTCCTCATGGACTGCTCGGCTTGCACACTTGCCTACTTATAGCAATAGTTCACATACTGGAATTACCTTTCCAAATACAAATTGTCTTTTTATTTGCCTACTTAATTCTACTAGCTTCCTATAACATTCGCTACAAAACCCCAAATTATTACTCTGCCTCTTAGGTCCCATTTTAATCAAGTCATGCACACATTTGTGGCTGTTTCACAAACCTCTTTGTGTTTATTCTTTCTTACACAATGGAACTTTTCTTTTTCCTGCTGTTACTCAATGCACTGGCTTTCCATTAACAGTAGCTACTGCTTAACCTCAGTTTCTACATCCTGTTGCCTGGTTTTATTTTCATTGTGGAACTTACTCATTCCTAATATTTTAAAATATTTTTGTATTTTATGAGAATGTCAGCTTCATAAAAGCAAGATGTTTTCTTCTTTGCTCTATCTTCAGTACTTAGAAAATGTATAAAATGTGGGGCATGAAATAGGCTATCTTTGTATAATCATATTTGTCTGCATTTCTGATATTTCTTTTGAATATATAACTTTAAGTGGAATAATTGAGTTCTAATTAGTTGCTTCCTTAGAAGTTTGTACCTACATTAGGTTTGTCTGGCATAACAGCACAGATATGTATTTTAATTTTAGATAGGTGATGAATAAGTAATATTTTAATAGACTGTGTTTGATGCTACATGTGAGGCATATTTATACTCAGTATTTATCCAAAATTCCAATTCAGCTAAGTTAGGCTAGCCTACATGCATTCTCAGCCAAAGCAGGTAAACTGATGATGTCCTGGTCTCTTTTCACCATACAAAGAATGCATGATCTATACACGCATCAGGCATGAGCCATTAAAAAAGAACAGATAAATATAAGTCAATAGTCAGACTATGATCTGATTCATAAGTTTTAATTTTTATTTCATTAAAATCTTGTTTGAAATTCTAGTCATTTTGTACTATACCATTGATACTCAGTTTGTCTTTTTAAATCCATGTAGGAATCTTGATGAAACCATAAGGTTGTTTTGATTCAGAGAGATTTTTATGAGTTATTACTGTTTCCAGATAAACAAGGGCAAGGACATGGAAGAATAGTGATTCTGGCTGGGGTTGTGGTTTGTACATGGGGAAATGGCTAGAGGCTGGCATTTGTGCTATCTAGAAAACCAGACAAAGTCTAGAATGTTATAGGTCACAGAGAATGCTCAAAATAATCTCTGAAATGATAGTTTCTAGGATGCAACTGCCTAAATATTCACTTAACATGCAGAAGTCTTTTGATCACTCTGGAAAGGAATTTAAGACTAAAAATGGAAAATGGATTTTTTTCCTTTTTGAAGAACTAGCAAAGAAAGTTAGAATCAAGTTTAATAATGCAATTTATCCTTTCCTTTCTTGGTAAGTGTTTCTATTATTCCAATCTTTTGTAAGAAAGATGTTGACTATGAGAATGATATAAAAATGTATTTTTGTCAGATTTTTCATTAATCCACAGTGAGGCTCTAACATGTGAGGAACTTGAAAATTGAAAAACGTAGGAGCTCCATTAAATAAAATGACAACATTGAAAACTGAAGCAGAAAAGAATTCTCAGTAGGGGATCTCTGCATTTTAAAAGCCTTAAAATTAAAATTGCTGCAAGAAATTTTCATAAATAACTGAAATTTCTGGCTTACACTAGGTTAGAGACAGCATTGAATGCTGATAATATCCTGCCTATTGTCCTTAACCAGAAAAGTTTGGTTTGATTTCTTCATTTAGCATTTTCATAAAAAGTTACATTTTTTGAGAATGTACCGGGATTTGTTGGCACGGCCTTTCTAGCATCTGTGACTTAAATCAGCAAGATTTGTCATTTTCGTGGGCACAGTGGAGCAGGACAGAAAGCACAAGGGGGTTGTATTGTCACACCTGATTCACAAGTTTGTAATCATTTTACCACTATATTCAAAATTATAGAATATGTAATTGTATTTAACTTACATCTTTATCAAAGACTAGTAGCAATGGTTAATGTGTTGAGTATTCAGTGTAATGTGTATGAATACATATTTGATCTTTTTTTAAGATTTTAAATTTATTTATGCGTGCAGGACCTGGGGTGTAGGCTAGAGGTGTAGGAGTTGAGAGGATTCACCAGTAATCCAGCGGGGAGCTGAACAGGCAGATCTACCCACATACTCTGTTGAGGGGAGCAGCGTGTGAGACAGGAGAGGTGTGCTACGCCATGGAACAGCTCCCTGGCCAGGGATCAAACTAGTGCCACAGTGACCTGCAATAACTTGATAGCACTGAGACTTTAACCTCTGCACCACCAGAGCGTCCCCAAATTATTTGATATGTTAAACTAGTTATCTTTACCACTTTTCAGTTGAACATTGTTTCATACTAACTTTCCAGATAATACCTTTCCATTATGAATCTATAAATAGAAGCTACTACTGGGCTGCATCTGGTTTGCTTATTTTCTTTGCCACCTGCCCTCTGTCATGGCATTCTGATTCAAAGTATCAAGGAATGAGCAGAGCCTTGCATTTCAGAAGACCTGGGTTTGAATTCTTTGTTACTAACCACATGTCAGTAAATAATTAAAACTCCTTTCATTATCAATTTCTATTTATAACATATAAATGACTTATTAATAAGGACAAAAATGTGTAATCTAAGAAAAACAGTCAATAGGTATAATAGGGATTCAAAAATGCTACTTCACTTGACTCTGCTCCCAAGATGAAGACCTAGAGTACTTACATTTTGTCAGTACCCTTTAGTTTGTGTATAGTATGTGCCAGACAAGACCTAATGATTTTATTTATATTCTATTTATCATAATGAATAGTGTCTATTGTTTTCAACATTTCCAAGACTTGATGACTTTAGTCTTAGGAGTTTTTTACTCAATTTTGGTTCTTTTAACCACCAGATGACATAAAATTTGGACATACATTCTTTATCTTTTCATTGTCAATATTTTGATTCAAATACTCATTGCCTAAATATAACGTACTGTATTGAACATTGGGGCAAAATATACATCTGAATTTCTGTCTTCAAGGAAGTCAAGATTGAAATTGAAAGAAATTTGTTAGTTGCGGTTGCAAATCTATTGACTGAAGAGTGAGGCCTATTGTGTGATCACTTGAACAAAAATAAGAAAACAGCAATGTTTTTCTCTTGGGCTGTCAGAATTTAGAAATTGCTTATATAGGTAAATTTCTAAGACACACAGCTGAGAATTGTTATACGTGTTAATGAAATTTGGTCACCGAAGTTAAGGCAGCTCAATTAGGAATAAAAATAATGACAATAGAATTAATGCAAAGAAATGACTCTAAATTTCAAGTGTTCTTTCTATATTGTAGGTTCAAAATCATAACATTTAGAACTGAGTTTATTACTATTTAGTCCTAATTATAAGAAAAATGTAAAGATAAAATTGGTTTGTCTCTATCCCTTAAGCATCAGTTTTATGTGTTTTATTGGTGAATATCAAATGTACTTATCTGACTACAAGAGAAGCTCCAAAGTGATATTTTAATAAAATATAGTTAGTGATAAACCTGTAACCTTTGTACAGCTTAAAATAAAAATCATGCAGGACCATGAACGTGGTTTAGGGAGTTCTCTGCTATAGTGTGTATGTTTTTCAGGGCTTGAATACCAGCATTATTTTCAGTTTCAAAAAATGGGAGCATTAGGTAGTCAGAGTGACTTTAAAATATTGAGCAGTATATATACACTTACATTATAGAATAGAAATGAATTCTGTTTTTCTTGTCTGAGTTGTAATAAGAACTCTGGAGTGTCATGTAGGCATTTGGATTATTCACTTACTTCAAACAGCAACATAGTTGTATTAGACTGAAAATAAAACTATCCTCCTTTTGGTTGTTGATTGGACAGAATATTGTGCATTAACATAGTGAGTTCTCTACATTCTTAACACACTTTATAAATAAAAGAAAAAAAAAGATGAGGCACTGCTAGCTATGAAAATATATTTCCTTGACACCAAAAGACTCAAGTCATTATAACAAATACTAAATGCAGTTTCTGGATAAATATTAATATGACCAAATTTTAACTGAGCATGCGAGAAACATCATCTACACTAGTGTTCACCTCCATATTATCTGCTAGGATGTGGTGTACACTATTGTTTTTCTGCAATTAGTCAACATTTTACCAACACCTTTTTGAAAAATAGCATTATAATTGAAAGCGTGCTTATTTACAAATTCAAATTATAGTATGACTACCATGATCTACATTTTTGAAAAAAAAAAGCTGTAGAACACATGTTTGGGAAAATAATAATTAGGTGTTTGTATACAGGATTTTGAATGGATAAATAGCATTAATTTGGTTATTTCTGGAGAAGGAATTAAAGATGGAAACAGTTTTTGAATTTTGTTAGTTTGTTTTTTTTTTTTAGTTGTGGTAACACTGGTTTAGATCATTACTTGTATTTTGGAAGTGTAAGATCCACCCCCCCTTAAGATTCTGTTAACCTACTGCTCCCATCATCAAAGCATTCATGCATTCATAGTCCACAGTGTGCCCTTCCCAGTTTGTGCTTGCCCCTCCCCTCCAAATGTCTCCATTCTGTAGTGACTTTTCTAGGACTAGATGTTGAGTGTGGCTTTATCCAACACTTTGTTGGTTTCTCTGTATTCCACATTTAAATGACACCACCTGGTATTTCTCTCTCTTCTGACTTGTTTTGTGTAACATAATTACTTCTAACTCCATTCGTGGTGCAATAAAAAGATGAGTCTTTCTTGAATTATTTTGATTTTAAAGCAGTGTATCACATGTATAATTAAGAAAAAATAAGAAGTGATATTTAAGAATGAAAAGGAAAACATGAAAAATTCCTTTTCCCATATTGGACACATGTTTCTCGGGGATTTTCTTAAAGATATGAGTGAAATAATCACTTTGATAAATGTAAAAATTATGATTACAACATATCCCAGGTTGATGTTAAATACTCTTCTTGGTTTCAACACATATCTATCTTCAAAAATTAAGAGCTGTTGAGTTAAATAAACTACCAATTTCTCTATAGCTACTGAATATGAAGGCATCATTTCTGATCATTTTAAATGCAGGATCTATGTTCTTAACTACTACATTATGCTGCTTTCTAGTACTTCAAAAGTAAAACCCACTGTATTTCCTTCTGAAGCTACCATTTTTAATTTGTTCTAGGAAATCAAGTAAAGTAATTCAGATTCTTTCATTGTGAAACCTTTTTGCTATCCTGTTAAAATTGCTTTATTCAGCAGTACCGAATTTTATTATCAGCAACTTGGCACTTTCAGGGTAGCTTCGTATCAAATTATTTTTTGTTTTTTTTTTTACATACCCTATATATAACACAGATTCATAAGTTAAAAATGGCTAGAATTTACCCTCATTTTTGGTTATCCATAGTCACAAATAGTCTGTTTTCCATGGAAATATTTTAATTTTGCTTGTTTCAAATATGATTTTTGATCCACCCTTTTCCCATATTGGACACATGAGAGGTATGTATTCTAACATAAGTCATCTGTGATTATCTTATTTTGATGTGGCTTAAAATCTTTCAACTTCCTTACATTTCTGGAGGAAGGAACAGAAGTATTTGTAAATGTAATTAGTTATTTTTTGAACATTAATTACATCAATCTTCAATGTAGTAAACTTTTGAGTGATAATAATCCAGAAGCATTCATGTTTGTTCCTTGGATACAGTCATTACTCATGTCAAATGACAAGACTGAAACAATTCAGTAACAACTGTGATGTTCTTTGGAAGAGAAAAACTATGTGTTGTGAAGGACAATGCCTTAAAATAGTAAAAACTCTTCCTATGGGCTGTTGCACAAGAGCAGATTTATAGGTTTAAATAGACATATGGAAATGACCCTAATTAACCAGAGGTTGGGAATTTCTTTGGAAGGCTAGCAGGATCTACTTTCTAGGGAAAATTGACTCAGCTGAATTGAGTTAGAGTATTATACCTGATGTAAAATTCCTGTAGTCAAGCTTTTTTTTTAAGTGTAGACTTAAATTTGTGAAGCTTTCATTTTTTATGGGCTCCCCAAATATAAATGCATTTTCTCATCATTTACTTACAACAATGCAAGTATTTGCAAAACAGAAACTAAAAATTTCTTTAATTTTTTAAAAAAAGATTTTTTTATTCATACAGAACTGGGGTACAGGGCAGAGATGCGAAGGGTGAGAGGATTCACCAGAGACAGCAGGGAGCAGAGCAGGCAGATAGATGAAGTACACTGCTGAGGGGAGCAGCAGGCGGGTCAGGAGAGGTCTGCCTCACCATGTGGATCGCCTCCGGGGCAGGTGGGAATAGAACTCATGCTGACGTGGCTTTAGCTTCTCAGTGCTGTACTTTAACCCACTGCGCCACAAGGGAGGGCCTGAAACTAAAAATTTAAAAGCACATTATATTTTTCTACTTTTGTTCAAGTAATATATATAGCTAATTTTAATAAAGAGAGCCACCTGCTTACTATAAATCCCTAATCAATTTTGTCTGGATTTTATTAGTGGCAAAATTATATTTGTAAAATTATTGTGAGTTATAAATGTCTATTAATAATTTTCAATGTCATAGTTTTGCTCAGTAGGTGCAACTATTCTAAAAGTTACAACGTAGGACATGAGGGATTGGAAGTGTTCGAGATCAGTAATAAACATGGTGGTAGTATGCTGAATGTACTGAATAAAAGCTACTGGATAATATTTGAATTACACCTCTAGTTATGCAGAACATCTCAAGCCATTTTCTTTACTGTTTCCCATCTTTTCATTGATTCCTTAATTCTTTCTGCTACTATCCTATCCCAATTATCTTTAATAATTTATAATATTTGTTGTTGAATATTATGCATTTCTTCCATAAAAACATATCTTGCATAAACATTTATAAGTTTAAATAAGTGAGGAAGAGAATATCCAACAAGGAAAAAAAATGCTATATTTACAACTATTGAAATGACAATTTTTGGACATAATAGAAAATAATCAGTAAGAACTAGGATTCTATTTTGTTGATAGTCTTTTCAGCTTAGCACAAACACACTGGGGCTGAAGTGTTACCATGACCTTGGTGGTATAAGGATATGAGTGACAAACTAAGAATGGAGGAAAGTGACTAAGTATAAACTGAAATACATTATAGGACTTGATAGTACATATGGAGACATCCACAATAGTAGTTCTGCTTAGTATTTATCAGAGATAAATTTTCTATAATTTTGCTTTTATCAACTGTAAGGATATCTTAGGATTTTTATAATCTAGTTACTTTCAATAATTCTGTTCAAATAATGTCCTACCTTTTGTTTGGAAATTGAAATATTAGAATTTAATATTGTAATTTAAATGAATCACTGTTACTAAATGGAATATCAAGAAATAACTTTGTTAGAGTTAGTTTGAATTGAGTCCCTCTGAAAATTCATGTTTAAGTTCTAATTTTCAGTATATGGCTATATTTGGAATTAGGACTTTTAGAGGAGTAGGTATGGGATATGAGATTATGAGAATTCAGTCCTACTAGAACAGGACTGAATATACTCTGGGAATAGGGAGAGACAGATGTGAGCACATAGAGAAAAGGCCAGGTGAAAGCATAATGAGAAGTTGACTGTTTGCTAGCTACTTCCCGAGGTTTAAGGAGAAACTAGACCTACTGATAGCTTAAATTTGCACTCATAGCCTCTAAAAAAGTGAGCAAATAAATCTGTCATGTAAGCCATTTGGTCTATGGTATTTTATTTGGCAGCCCAAGCAAACATAGTTACCTTGAATTGAACTGAGGGAGTAGAGCATCATATATTTAGGTTTCAAAGAAAATTGATGACAAATGCAAAGGTTCAACTGTATGTCAGTGTGAACCATAAATGAATCTAGTTTCAACACTTTGCATATCTTTCTTAGCACAGGGCAAACTCTTTTAACTTGTGGCTCTAACTATAATCTTTATTATTTGTAAATTATTTTTAAAAGGCCCAATGCCTACTGACTACAATGAGGTGATAGGTGTCAGATGGGTGGTAGTTCTTATACACAGAAAATACTAATGAACAACTGGAGTCCTTATGAGTTGCAGTGTCCTGTATTAATTACAAAAATCTTAAGTACTAGAGAACTAAAGTTGAATGCATAGTGAAGAGATTTTAAAAGAGTGATTATAATTGGATAAGCTTGGTTATCTTTTGGTGTGCAGCACTGAAACTGGTTTAAAGTTTGATTTTAGCAGAATAGGGTGAATGTGTTTACTGAGATGACTTATCTGGAATAATAGGCAGACACACCAAGACATGATATAGAATATTCTCAAATTATGCCAATTCCCATTCTGAAGCTACCTAATTTTTAGATTCTCATCACAGCCATGTTTTGCTTGCTTTTGAATTTCACCCAAATGGAACTGTATACTTTGTATTGTTGTCTCTAGCTTTGTCATTGAGATTTTTCTGTATCTGAAGTGCATTCCTTTTTATTGTTGAGCAGTATCATTATTATGCCACAATTGGTTGCTCAAATTTACTTAAATAGATACCCTAGCAGGGAAATCAAGGTCATGATGGGAGAAATCTGCACCCTGTGTTGGATTTGGGGATCTTTCTATATATTCTTTCCCAGGTTTTTCCTGACTTGGGAGTCAGCTCTTGCTGTTTATTATATGCTTAAACCTCAGCTTTTGGTCAGTTTGCCCTTCAGACGGTGTCCAAGTTTTGTTTTGGCCCTTTCCCATATTCTCTGGACTTCTGATAGTCCTGGGGCATGGACCCAGGGTCTGGTTCTTGTGGAAACTTTATAGGATTCATTTTTGTTTTTTAAAAGATTTTCTTATTCATACAGAACTGGGGTACAGGCCAGAGATGCGAAGGATGAAAGGCTTCACCAGAGACACAGAAGGGAGCAGTACAGGCAGATTGACGAAGTACACTGCTGAGGGGAGCAGCGGGCAGGTCAGGAAAGGTCTGCCACGCCACGTGGATCTCCTCCGGGGCAGGCGGGAATCAAACTCATGTGGAAGTGGCTTAAGCTTCTTAGTGATGTGCTTTAACCCGCTGTGCCACCAGGGAGGGCCGGATTCCATTTTTTTACCTACTTGATGTATCTCAGCAGTGTGGAGCTTAGCAAAAGGCAGATGCTACACTTTAACTTTATTAGTTGTGCCCTGACTGCCAAAATTTGGAAGCTACCCAGATATAAACAATTACCACCTTTTTGAAAAATATTTTGCAAATTATTTTGTTGACACATTTTTCTCAATGTTCTATAAGTACCTAGAAGTGGAATTACTTTGTCATAGGTTAAACATTGGCAATGTATGCATTTCATTGTCTATGTTGCTTATTTTCTTTCTTCATCAATGAAGCACCATTGTTACACACCCTTACCATTTGGACAGTGCAGGGATTCTCCCCTTAAGTGTGGTCATTGCGGCACCCCTACCACCAAAGCACCTACAGGCCTCCATTATCTGTGGGCCTGTTAGATCAACAGTGCATCTTCCCCTCACTTCTTGGGTACCTCAGGTCTATTGTGCTCTTTTTTCTCACGAGTGCTCAGGCTTTTGAAAAAAATACCCATCACTGCAATCTTTAAAAGGCAGTAAGACTGCAAGCTGCACTTCTGATTTATCTGCATGTGGGGCACTATTGAAGCCAAATGTAAAGTTTACCTTTATTCCTCTCCACTATTCCCTATAGATCACACTGTGAAATGGTTTCTTGCAATGACTGCAGATATTACCTAAATATTGCATGAATAGATTCACACAAAATGCCAGGTGGGGAACTACAATAATTGATATGCTTTTCCATTTTGGAAAATATGACAATGGCTATGTTTCTGTATGTATATGTGACACAGCTGAGGATGTTCTCAACTAGTAGGGAAAGAGCAGTCAGGATTTTAAACAATGATGACTAAGTCAGTAAAAAAATACCATTGTCACTTCTGAGCAAAGTAAGGGAAACTATTACTATTGTTGGACTTGGAATGCAGCCTGAAATAGATTGGTATGTGTGTTTATATGAGACTGGACATGTCGACAAGTTGAGGAAGACACTTCAATAAAATCCAAATCCACTTATTGTTTTCCTAATAAGTAGTTTCTAAGTCATTGGGTGAAATAAATATCAGCATAATCCTTGGAATTGACAATTAAGCCATCTAAGTTTTTCCATTAGGTAGAGAAAATGCTTTGTGATGATTTTTGGTGAACTAAATAGCATAAGAGTGAATTAAAATAAACAGGCAAACAAAGCCTTCCTGGGTTTTGTCACATGCTATAATTTTTAATTCCCAATAATTATTGTAGATTAAGTCACTCACTTCAAAGTAGGTATGCAGAAAACAATTTCCTATTGAATAAATTGTCATTGAAAAAACCAGTATTTCAAAGACATATCTTTGAAATGTACACAGCAGTAGTACAATTTTTCAAAAATACCTTTTTACTTAAATGTCTTGTGGGTGTTAGTTCAAACTAACTTGGTATATCATAAAACACTGAATCACAATAAAATAACATATCTGGGTTAGAGAAGATTATTCTGTAATACTATGACTAATATTGGGGATATAGTGAAAACAAACTCTAATTTAGACTCATGGGATCTACTAGCCATGAGCTAATAGTGGTAGATCAGATGCTTATAAATCTCTTATACCCTATTTACTTTACATTGGCTCTGGTAGCATTTCTGGCAATGGGGTGGCAGTAAGATACTATCTGTATTAATTTATGGGAAACAGAGGTATGTAAGCCACCTATTAATTCATATAGATCACAGGAAGAAAGAATACCCTGCCAATCAAAATAGCATTCTTTTATTAATCATACAAAACTTTACATAATACTTGAATTTTCTTGGGCATTTTTAAACACATTAATTGAAAGAGAAAATATCATTGAGAAGAATCAGTTCAAATTTAGGAAGTCACACATTTGAAGCTGTTTCCTTTGCTAGATAGAGGGAACAATTTGAGAATCTTACTCGTTTTCTAAAGGTACGTAAATGGATCCCAGCCACTGATCCCATGTTCTTTCACTAAGCTCCAGCTTTAATGTCCCATCACAAAATGTCACAGTGGAAGTAAGATTTTCTCTTAAAGTGCCAAGAAAGAGAACTATAGGAAGTCTCCAGTTCCCAGAAAATGTCAGTGGGGAAGAAGAGGTTGCAGTTCTGTAGTTCTGACTGTAGGAAATCAAGTTATGGGTATGAGTAGGCATTGTGAAACTAAAAAGTAAAATTCTCTTAGAAGAAAAAACACTTCCAAATGTAATTTTCTAGGAATTTAAAATGGGCAACACCGAATCATTCACTAATTCAGGCTTTTTAGAGGATAATTATGTCTAGTAAAAATGGTAACTATCAGGCAAGGCAGATTGTGTATTGACAAACCACTTTTTTTTTTTAAATCAGCATGCCTTAATGTGAATCTTAAGTCTGTTATTTGAAATTTCATGATCTGAGACATTCTATCCTGATTCTCAGACTAATTATTTTCTAACGAAAAAAAATTGTTGCTCAAGTGGCTATGCAGAAATAACAATACATTTAAGTAGTTTGCCCATTCTCTGACAGTATAATCTCTCAGTAGATGATAGCTGCTATAAATACACCATAATTATTGTTTAGTTTCTATGTAATTTATTCTCATTAATGGAGTAACATGTTTATAACACTAAATAAAAAATGGAATGACTCCTATCCAGTAGACTTTATATATTTTTAATGTTCTCAGAAAAGGTTAAGAAAAATAGATTTTCTACCCCCAGGTTCTCAAAATAAAAGATCGTAAGGAAATATCTCCCATTGGCTTTTATCAAAAGTTTGTTTTGCTCTTCCCCTACCCAATCCCCCCACACACTATGTCTGTAGAAAACTTTGGGTATAGTCTTTGTAAGACTGTTCGGGAAGAGGGTCATAGGCTCTTAGCCTAATGTCCAGGCAAGTAAGAGCTATTACATAGGAAAACTAAAATTGCAGCCTTAGTGATTGTATTATATTGTGAGCACTGAGGTAACAAAGTAGCAGAGATTGGGTGTCTTAAACAGACATTTATTTCTTTACTGTCTGAGGTTTGAAGTTCGAGATCACGGTATACTTATAGTTTCCGTGGCTTTTAGATGCCTTCACCCTCTGTCTTCTGTGCATGCCTGTGTCCTGAGAACATCATTTAAACTTTTTAAAGTGACCTATCACATTTTCAAGTACTGGGGATTAGATTTTAATAGTCTTTCCTTTGAGGGGATCATAATGATTTGACTTTAAAACCTTAAGGAATCCTGGAATGGTTAACCCTTTCTAGCTAAGAAGATATCTTAATATATTCATTTAGCAACTTTGCAAATATTCATAATGTTACCTGTAAAATTGTGGGAAAATAGTGCTATGTCGTATTTAATTTTCACAGTGAATGGAAGTCTTTAGTACTTAACTATATACATATTTGAAAAGTTGCCTTGATTAAACAGTCTATGCCTTATATTTTCTTCCCATATTAGGGAGGTTATTGATCAAACATTAAGTGTCAATTTGTAAAATATATATAGTGAGCATAAGATTATGCTGTGTTGTGATTCTGCAGACTAGTATGATTCCTACATATGTTCTGAAAATAACTTGAGAAATGACTTTGTGGCACAACTGCCTTAAAATACACACAATTAAAACAGCTGCATTTCCCTTTGGGTATCTACTCAATAACTTTCTATCATAATTCAAATAATGTATAGATTAGCTCCTCATCTGGCATTTGATTGACTTTAATATAACTTTATCATATCCTACTCTAAAAGTGGTTTACTAATACTTTTATGGAGATGATAATCTCATTTTAGACCTGCAACTTAGAAAAGCATGTAATGATATGCTTACAAAATTGCTCAGTGCTAAAATAAGTCACCTTGATTTAAGTCTGTTGATCAAGATGATTGTTTTCACCACATTAAAGATCCTCCAAGTGAAGGGTTTTCATCGATACCAGTTAAGCTAAAATGCAAAGCATTACCCTAATAATATTGTGCATATGGCCATTCAATTAGATTATCCTCTCCCTCTTAAAGGAAAACTGCAACTAATGGGGCCTAATTGCCTCTGAGAGCTTGGGACACTAATTTCCCCTCACATGCTTTATATTTCATGGGAACAACAAGAACTTTCTATGATAATGCTCCTACACTTTAATTAGAGTTGAAGTCTAATTGTAATGTTCAAACAACCACCAAAATGGAAATTATAAATATTTTTGAAGAAATACCAGCAGAATTGTTCTGAACGCCTCTGCTAAAATAGCTCATGTTAAATTTATGATGTTTAATTAACTTCCAGTATCCATCAAAAAGTCTGAGTACCTGGCAACAATACTGAACAGATGCACAAATACAGGAAGAGACACTTGCTGAAAAATTTCAAAGACTTCTCTCAGTGTGTACAGCCTTTTGCTGGAGGATATACCACTGTTTCAAATTGTGGCAAACATTTTGAATTTCACATGGACATATTAATTTTGCATTATCTTTTCAGCATGGGACCACATTCCCTTGCTTGAAAGTTAAAATTGGGTTCAGTTTTTACACATGTACACAATAGCCTATGAATTTATGAAGCAAAACACAAATAAGCAGCTGTTCTATGTGTTTTAACTGAAAAAGTATTAATCTAATATTTGTATTCATATTTAAAAGCTACATATAGTTATTTGCAGGATTTAAATATGCTATTCCAGATGGTGATCACTTAGAGGGCATACAATTCAGGGTTAGGTGTTAAGCAGGCAAGGAGAGGCTACATTGTACTCCTGAGAGGTGTGGGCCACCAGCTTGTGTGTGTATAAGGAGCAGGTCATCCTGTGTAGCCCTGATCCTTATGACTGATGTGATGGAGTGAAGAGCCCCAGGATATCTACCATATATACTCTTCTTACGCTTGCTCTGCGTGACAAGACATCTATGGGACTCCTAATAGTGCACTCCATCTGATGATCTGAGTTCATCACTAGAATCTTGGTCGGGTGTCATGTGAATGAATGGGGGAAAGCAAGTGCAACGTGCACATGGGGAACAGGAAAGAGGGTGAGAGGGGCCACTTTATCAGGGCAATTCCACTCTTTAGCTTTGTGATTAGTACATTTCCTCTCAGGGTCTGTTTTTAGCCACTAGGAATCAACTTTTCCCACAATGATACACCTAAGTCTCTAGAAAAGACTACTTCCTTTTCATTCCCTTGCTTTATGCCATGTCTGTGCCTTTTACCACCATGCCATCAGAGAAAAATAGGAGAGGCTGACAAAAGGAAAGGGCTGATGATAAAAAGAGTAATGAAGGGATTTAGGGCAGAGATTACACAATGGGGAGAAAGCACTACTTGTAACTACTTGGTTATCAAACTAACTGTTGGCCATAAACATTTATCCACAGTAATCAAACTAAAAATGTATTCATTGACTGACGAGTAAATAAATTCCATATATCATAACCCTGAGAAAAATATGGGATTGTCAGACTATATAAGAGAAATGGCCACATCTGTGGTCTCATCCTGTTTACCTTGTTTCCATTATGAGGTCACCATATATAATCAGTGTCTTGAAGGACAAACAAGAACAGAAATCATGTGTCAGTGATATGGTCTGGAAATGGGAGAATGCAGAAAAGGAAAGTACTCCTCCAGTAACAGCCAATCATCCTAAGGCCTAGTGGGCCTACTTTCCTCATTACCATGTTATTTTTAAGTTGTAACCATTAAGAAGAAGAGCAAAATGTAATTCTCGATTCCTCAGTAACTCCAGCTGCTCACTAGGTGGCCCCTCGTGTGGCTGGCACAGGGCTGCTTTGACAGCACTCTTGCTATGGCAGGCCAACATGTCTCCTGGCAGGGCAACTTTATTACCTGCAACTGCATTTAGATAAATGTTTATAAAATTCTGCTTCTGACCTGTCACCACCTCCACCTATGGATAATCACTTTCAAAGGAATTTCTATTACAAGATAAAATACAGACTCTGCCCGCAATGTCAATGCAGTAACCTATGTAAGCAATCTGCTCACTGATTCAGTAAACTTCTCTTCATAAATGTCTCTCAGCAGCTCCAGCTCTTTCTACTCTCCACCCCCACCCCTGCTAGATCTTCCTCCCGAGTCACACAGCTTATTTCCACCCCTGAACCTCTGTTTACACCTCATTCTACCTGTGTGTCTGTCACTTCTTTGTTCAGTTATCTTCTGACTATTCCTTCTAATAACTTCCTAAGTTCCCAATGTTCTGCATCAGTAACCGCTTTGTATCATTTCTATAGTGACAGTGAACTTGCATAGATCTTTTTCTTCTAAAAATACATACATTTGAAACAAATGATCTTAACTTTTAAAAACTTTAGTCTTTTTGTCATTTACAGAATCTGTTGATATGTATATATGGATTATATGGAATATTTATACTTCAATCAGTGAATTCATTCTTTTAGTTTGAATATTGTGTTTAAATGTTTAAGGCCAACAGTTAATTTGATAACAAATAGTTAGCAATTAACAATGTAATTAATACAAACCATACTAGTTCATAGAATGTTATGCCACTAAATAAGAATGGGACTTATAAAATTTCAAATGTAAATTATAACCTTGTAATTCTTTTATTTGAAATTTTAAAGATTTATAATCCAAAAGATATAAATTTTTACTACCAAAATTGTGTTTGTGTTAAGACAATAGATTAACCTGTAGGTAATAATTATTCTGGGACTGCAAAGTATATTTTAATAACAAAATAGCAAAAATAACAAGGTATACAATCAGACTGCATTTGTAAATTGTTGAGGGATAGCTTAATTTTTCCGAGATCTAAAAGGTCCCCATTAATATATTAAAATAGCTGAACTTTGTTCTTAGTCCAGCATCGTAAAACTGTACATTTGAGGAAAAACCATATAGTAAGATGACTTCTTCTAATGACACCTTTTCTTACGCTTTCTTTTAGTCACAAATACAATCCAAAACAGAAGCCAAGGATAAACATAATCTCTTGATGAGTTTCAGGCATTTGACAATTATATAGGTTGGCTCATCAAGTAGGCATTGATTGTTTGCATGAGCCCAGAGTATATAAACACTTATAAATATTGCATGCAGAAGAGAAGCTGCACTTAGGTGGATGATTAATAGATCTGTTGTTGGTAATCTCTTGTATCTCTTTTGCATGGAAAAAGCAATTAGAAACACATT
Source organism: Condylura cristata (assembly GCF_000260355.1). Taxonomy (NCBI): domain Eukaryota; kingdom Metazoa; phylum Chordata; class Mammalia; order Eulipotyphla; family Talpidae; genus Condylura; species Condylura cristata. The sequence continues at coordinate 46,126,601 of NW_004567104.1, read as the reverse complement.
TCCGACTATCCCAGACAGTCCTTAGATGCTTCATAGCGGAAAATTAAACTTTTACATATTGCAAAGAGTGTAATAAATGTATCTTCACTCACCACATAATAACAGTACCTGGGGGACCTGGACAAACTCATAAGACCACAACTTGACTTACCTTTCTTCCTTTTGATAATCTTTTTATTAAAGCTATGAAATTACTTATGCTATTGGATTTGTGTGTGTGCTACAAGCAAGACAGGGGAAGGAGACTGCAATAAAAAGACCCCAGATAAATAAGTATTAATTCACAGAAATGGCAATTATGCTCTAGTAAGTGGATAGGTATGAATTTAGTGTAAAACAACATTCTGGAAAAGGATATGACTGTCCAAGTTTCAGAGTCTTACACATTTTGCATGCAAATGATTTTCCTGAATATGAAAAGCACTTTTATTCTTTTAGTTTTGCATTATAGCCACTATGAACTCAACATTATAAATCAGGCAAGTCATTTGGGCTAATAACTGCCATATCAGGTTTCTGTCTGGAAAATAATTATGATTAATATTATCATTTATACTAAGGAAATGTTCACATTCTGGGAAAACTGATTCTTTTTTTTTAAGTTGAGCAGAAGATTTAGCTCAGGTCATGTTATAAAAAATCTGTTGGAAATCCTTCACAACACTTTCCTTCTGTTCCTTTTAAATTTTCAGAAATAACGGGATATTTTTATGGCAGGAAAATTGGACATATACAAGGAAAAAGGTTTGCATTCAGGTCTTACAAATATTTTTTCTATGTCTTCTAATATGCTCAACAAACTTGAATAATGGGAGAAAAATATCGAGGCTATTTAGATAACATCCTCTGTACATCTTGTACACAAGATAAAACTGTATATGAGATTGCAATTACTCTAGTTAGAAGTTAATAAGAAACTTTATCTTTTAAATTTTAAGAACAACTTACAAGTACCAAAAGGCCTCCAAATTTAAGAAGTGCCTCTCTTCTTTGTATTTTTTTTTCTTCTGTAATCTTCAACCCATATACCATATCTTTGAATTAGATAAAATGAATGTTGATGATGGCATCAATTTTCTTTTGATAACAGCACAGAAAAAGCATTTAAGTTTTATCATTGTCCTGAATAGACTACTAACATCCATCTGTATTAGGGTGTATGCTTGGATAACAAAAGTGATTGGAGATAAAGGACAATGACAAGATAAAAAGGATTAGTCTTGTAGATAGAACAATGACACTCTCATATGTGCTCATAATGTTCACATAGTTGTGGATAGTGTAGTATTTCCATAGGAGAAAAAAAAATCCTTACATAGATTAAAGTCAAGTTTCTACGTCTATTATGGAATTTAAAACTGTAGAAAACGAGGGCCCTCCCTGGTGGCGCAGCAGGTTAAAGCACATTACTAAGAAGCTAAAGCCACTTCAGCATGAGTCTGATCCCTGCCCTGGAGGTGAACCACATGGTGCACCAGACCTCTCCTGACCCACCCACTGCTCCTCTCAGCAGTGTACTTAGTCTGCCTGTTCTGCTCCCCACCCTGTCTTTGGTGGAGCCTCTCACTACCCCTGTACCTCTGGCCTGTACCCCAGTTCTGTATGCATAAATAAATCTTTTAAAAAATATATACACTGACCAATTAGAGCAGTTCATCAGCTACACTAAAATGGGTGATTTTTTTTAAGCAACTTCTTTTTTTGTTAACTAGTTTGATTTAACTTAACAAATCCTTATCCTACAAGTAATGTTTTGTTGGTGATGAGAGTTGATTGGAACTTGTAAACTGCTTACCCACTCTGTCTCTGGTGGATTCTCTCACCCCCTGTAATTCTGGCCTGTACCCAAGTTCTTGTGTGCATTGATTTTTTTTCTACAAAAGACTACATAACGGCCTTTTTATGTTTTACTTGTTTTATGGAATTTAAGTCCATGTTGGTAGCCAATGTAGATGTTTCAGTAGGTAGGGCCAAAAAGTTTGTCAGTCCTCATCAGAAACTGTATTTTAGAAATGCTTAATTTGGAACAAATCATCTTTTCTCTCCTGATAGAGGTGTGGGACATCAGATAGGTTTAGGTATTACACCTTGGCAGAGCTATGCTCCTTGGCTGTCCATCTAGCTGGGAGAAAGCTTTGTTAGCCACATTTCTTGTTCACATAGCAAACTGGTTTTTCTCAGCTGTATGAATAATGCACCACTGGAATAGTCACTGGTTATTTTTTTTTTTAATGATTATTTATTTATTCATATAGAAGTGGGTTACAGGCCAGAGATGCGGAGGGTGAGAGGATTCACCAGAGACAGAGTGGGAAGCAGAACAGGCAGATCGACGAAGTACACTGCTGAGGGGAGCAGCGGGCGGGCCAGGAGAGGTCTGCCTCGCCATGTGGACTCCTCCGGGGCAGCCGGGAATCGAACTCATGAGGAAGTGGCTTAAGCTTCGTAGTGCAGTGCTTTAACCCGCTGCGCCACCAGGGAGGGCCCAGTCACTGGTTATTTTAACTACAGTTTGAATATACTTATTTGATACTGATTTTAATACAGTGTAAATGTTTGCTAGGAATTTAAAAAAAGGTCCTGAAAGTGGGTGATTTTATATTTTTCAAGAGATGGGTCTACAAAGTAATTTATGTTCTAGAAAACTGATAAAACAACATGACCTCATTGAAACACAATTCTCAAATGTGCATAGATATATACAACCTACTTCTGCTTCCCTTCTGTCATTTCTAAGGAACACGAAGCTTTGGGCTCCTTCATCTCTGAGAATGATTCTATCCTTAGCAGCTTTCAATCCCCTAGAGCCATTTTTCTGAATGAGTTTGTTTTTGTTCAGTGATGTTTAGTGTACACAAACCCAACTGCATGTGAAATATTGCCCACCTGCAAGAGCTCTCGAGGGCACTAAATGAGGTAAGCATGCCACGCAAGAATGATTGTATAGTTCCATCCTTAAATACCAAAACAAAGGCAACGCTCTCAAGGTAAACCTGAAGTGAGTCATTCAACATGCTCAAAGGGCAAAATGAACAACTTTTAAAGGATTATTTAGTAACAGAATGAAAAAATTGCTAGAGCTATGTGTTGGTTTATTTAGTTGGGTCCACATTTGCCAACCCTATTACTAGCTTTTCCTACTATGCATATTATTGTTCCTTTCTTCATTTTACCCTCTCTCCTTGCTTTTTTTCTTTCCCTTTTATTACTGTAAAGGATTTCCCAATGTAAATCTCTATTTCTGAAAGCTCATGACACCATCTCCAAGTCTCCTGTTGTCCTTTCTTGAAATCCCTATTGAAATTAGATATTTAAATATAGGTTACCTGTTTATTACCTTAGAAAATTCTTGACTATATCAAAGTGTTCACATAACTTAGCTTATATATAGTCAATATATTAATTTTGAAGCCCTTATGTAAAATATTTTTCTTTTGCCCATTTAACTGCCTAATTTGTAGCAGTTAATTTTAGATTCTAAATGGAATCTTATTTGTGTTATAAAATCATAGGTTTAAAAAAATACATTAAAGTATAAGAAGACTACTTGTGGACATAGGAAGGATAGTTTTTAAGAAAGACATAAAAGTACAAAACAAATAAAATAGGACTTAAATTAAAAAGATAGTAAGAAGTGAGTTAGCTATCCTAATCATCATTCATTGTGGGGTAGTTGAGCTTGTGACTTAATTGCTTTGAATACCTCCTTTTTCTCTTTTTAAGCTCTTTTATTAACACTGCTTGTTTTTCTTTGCATTTCTGAATCTGAGGAAAATGTAGGGCATTATTTCATTGAATTTGGCCTTTTCCCTAGAGTTTGAGGTTATTCACTTTAGAATATTTTTCTTGAATAATTTTCCATAGATCTATGTTCTATTTCACCAATTCTTTCTGCAATTATGATTAACTGCTTTTAATTTGAAATATTAGATTTGAAATCTATCTAATATGAAGAATATTTAAATATATTTCTCACTTAAAAAAGCTTGCTATTTTGCTAATGTTAGTGATATTTTGACCTCACTTATCTGATTATTACCTGCAATTTGGGAATCTGATTCTTTAGTTTGACTTTTCTGCAATGTAAATTTTGGTGGGTTTCACTACATTAGATGGAGGCTGATCTCTGAAATATTATCAGTAGGATAATGTTTGGTATGCCCCAATTTTGTGGGCATACCAAAACAATAAGAAAGTAACTCTCAGCTTGTCATAGACAGTGGTGTTAGAGAGGATCTTGAGAGAAGGAAAACTGTACACTGTAAGTGGAAATGTAAATTGGCACAGGAGTTGTATAAAGCAGTATGGAGCTTCCTCAAATAATTAAGAAGCAAACATGCCTATCTATGATCCAGTTATCCCACTAGGCCTTAGGGATAGAAAATTTGAAAGAGACATATGTAATCTAAGGTTCACTGCAGTCGGAGACTGTTTCATTCTCTTGGCTACTGTAACTAAGTGCCTGTTGACAGGCAAATAGATATGGTATATATACATATCAGTTATAGGAAATGACAAAATCCTGCTAGAGGGTATTTTGCTCAGTGAAATTCAAAAGAGAGAGATAAATGCTGTATGACTTTACACTTTGTGGCATATAGAGAAACCAGAGGGATAAACTAAAACAAAATACTTTGACTCCAAGACCGAATTAGAGATGACTAGAGTCTAGGGTAAAAGTAGGTGGATAAATTGCTTAAAAGGAGAAATTATATATAATGGAAAGCAGAATGGACATTTAGTGCTTAATGTTATAATGCAGTTTTCAATAAACCATACGTGATTTCTTAAAAATTTAAAATATCCTTTTATGAAAAATAGAAAGTATGCTTTGTTCCAAGATTGTTTCTAACATGTAAAATATGAGGCTACCGAACATATTTGGGCCCCTTGCACAACTGCATGGTGTTATTTATATCAGAACAGCTTAGGATTCACTAGGAACATGTTCACCTCTATAAAACTAGACACTAATTATTTTTGTGCATTTTCCACTAAATGTTCTTAGAACTTTATAGAGAATGATTAAATCTAGCACCAATGAATCAGAAAACCATTTCATCATCTCCATCATGAATTTGGGGAGCTTTTATGCCCCATATGAGATCAGAATTATCTTTGTTACACCTACTGTCTAATTAAAATTAAATTTGAAGTGACTTCAAGGTTTTTTTTGTAATGCACATTTGAAGAGCATAGATTAAGTAAGGACTGGTCTCTATAACATTTCACCATACTGGGTTAATTCCTCATATACGCAGTCAACTCTATTCTTTGGACTCATAAATTTGACACACATTAAAGTAAAATATTTACTTAACCATGTATACTGGTATCTTTGTAATCTATGGAATTCTATAAAATTCTAAGATTAAAAACCCATTTACTATTTCAACTCCTTTAATTATCTAAAAATAGTCCACTCCATCTTTAAGTTTGGACATTAATGAGCTGTCTACATTCCTGTGGCAAATTTTCCTACCACAGCAAAACCTTCTCATTTAAAGACGATCAATAGCCGTTCCCATTTTTCTTTTATGTAGTCATTTACAACTCACTTTCAATATTTAAAAGTACATAAGCAAATCCTACATGGCATTTTTATTACTATTGTAATATCTCAAGTTTAATTTTGGCAGTAAATATAGTCTGTTATAAACTTAGAAGGAAGACAGAAATTCTAGTACATTTGATTTATGTAATTATGTTTTCATTTTGAGGGATGAATGGCATCTTTGTAAAACACACCTGTGTCTGTGACACATAAAACAATTAGATTCTCAAAAGACCTCTGGGGGTCATATTTTACTTAATGTTACATTTTGCGAAGCATACCATAGTTTGTTTTTGAAAGGTTTCACATGGAATTATCATTAATAATCTACAATTTTTGAAAAAAAAATCAAATTGAAAGGGCCAGAGGTGGCCATTTTATATTTGAAGATATTTCGAGTTTGTTAGATTAAAAACAAAACTTAAGATGTAGTGTGGAAACTGAAACCTTTTAAAAGCTGAGTATTCTGGGCAAGAAAGTTTATCCCCTCTGTCTAAAATTTATCTGTAGATGGATGGATGAAAATAGTCTTGGCCATGATAAAAAGAATTGTCATAGTAAGACTAACGACCCCACTAGAGGACTTTGTAACACACTCAATATTGTTTCCTGTTAATAGCCATTTCTCTGGTCCTAAAATGTAGTTGATGGAAGGTGAGGTTATCGGGGTTAGTCCCCTGTATAGGTGAGCCCTATACTCACGAGGGCTACCCAGAATTTACACCATGGGGCCCTCTGCCTTTTTCTTGTCAGTGGATGGTTGGGTACTCAACTGCAAGTAAACCAAAGCAGATACTGTTGATTTGTGGTTTCCAAAGCTAGTCACCACTGAAAATGGTGAACAAAATGTTCACATAAGACTCACATGGATATTATTGATGGAAATGATAACGAAGTCATTGAACTGTATGTACTGTCTGTAGTGTAGGGCAATGATGTTCCTCTGCCCCTTGTTTTGGTCCCCTTTTGGTGCTTGTTTTTCTGTTACAAATGAAAGCAGGTGAGTCAAGATTCCAAACACCTTTGACCAAAACAATGAAATATTGTTGCCATTGACTGACTGTTGGGAAGATGTAACACAAAATAGAAATAATAGTTTTTTGTATTATAGCTGTATTTTACAGAATTGACTTCAATTAATTTTACTATTTTCAGCTCGTATCCAAGGGAATTATGGATTTCTATAATAGCTGTATTTTGAAGTTCATTTTGACCATTCTGTTTCAATAATCCAATCAGCAGAGCTTTTCATTTCTTACTGTGTATGGAAGTTGCTTTGGCCAAGGATTGGAGATCCAGCAGGGTGGACTCCACCTCTTAGCTTTTAGTAAAACAGTTTAATGACTTAACTCTCATAGCACATTAAGGCAGAATTATTAGTACTATGTTAAAAACCTTGTGGTTTACTTAATGTTTTTTCTATCCTGCGTATTTTGTTATTTTCAAATGTGAGCATGACATTCTATCAAATCATATGACTTTAAATCCTGCCGAATTATATACACTAGCAACTATGAGTTAAACTATGTACCAAATACAATGGACTTTTCAGTGATATATTAAAATTCTCTTATATATATATATATATATATATATATATATATATATATATATATATATATATATATATAGTAAAACTGCTTATGGGGGTTATTTACAGTTGAAATTCAAAATGTAAATAAATGGAATAAAAGATGTCTGCATCGCTCACTTCAAAGATAGCTGACATGAAGGAGTAATACATAATCTTATTGCTGAATATTTTATGGAAAGAATAAAACGTAACTTGGTGAGGATATCTTTTGTTCTGTTACTGCTTATGTTGCTAGACATGTTTGCCCATTATGTGCACAGTGCTTGGTAGAGAAAATTATTGAGAAGTCGAAAGTTTTTATTTGCTCATACTGGCTTGTCCTACTTTCATGTCATCTAAGGCTGCTGTCACATGATAGAGAAGAAGCAGCTAATCTCCCTCTTTATCATTCACTCCACAGAGCTCTGCAGTGAGTTTTTATTTCAGGTATTAATGACATGACATTTTAACAAGAAGTGAAAAAATAATGTCTTAAAATTGATAAGACAAGATTCTAATACAGTAATGAGAAATATAAAAAATTGTGCTGCCATGAAAGATCTAGGATTTATTATGGAGTAAATAATATATTTTTGGTAGTGTGTTCAGAAAGTAACTGAATATAAACAGACTAATAGCAGTGAGATGTGGTGACAAATGGTTTAGTTTGAAAAGGGAACCAGTATATATGCTTTTTGTCTTTTATTTTGAAATTATGACTGTATCAGTTGTGCAAAAGTGTGTTATGAAATTACAAAATTACAAAATAAAAAGATGAGACAGATAAATGAGCTATTATTCTTTAAGACAATTGTTCTTTGTAGATATAAAGTCAACACTGATACCTACAAAAATATCTTAAATCATGTGTAAACAGTAGCAAGGAACGAATAGTACTGGTAAGTAGCAATAGATTTATAAATGAAGAGTTTGGTGGCTAGGATTGCTATGCTAATCTGACAATCTGTTTTGTATAGGCTGTTCATTTTCACTAATATTTCCCTTTCTATTGTCTACTGTTGATTAAGAATAATCTCAAGACCCAGTTCAAACTTTAAAAAAAATAAATCAAGATTTAATATCAGGCTTTGTTCTTTATGTGTACTGATAATCAGAATTCCTAAGAATCTTCTGTATTTTTTCCCCTATAGATTGTTTCCTTAAATACACTAAGATACAAAGTCTGCTTTCAAGAAGTTTACTCACTTTGTATTTTCAGCATTTGGCAATGTTTGGCACATAGGAGAACCAAAAAATGTTTTTGAAATCATCAAATAAGTGAAATATGGTAATGAAAATGGCTACAGTGCTATAAAGAAAATATAATCAACATAAAACTATTTATATACAGTTATATTTTATTCATAATTATATATAATATATAATATATATGATTTTAAAGAAAATGTAAAAACATGAAAGAAAATAACTATACTTTGGCTTTTATTACTTTTATGAGGTATAAAAGCTTATAAAAGGTGCTATTAAAGGAATACAGCAGCAATGTGATCAGGTCTTTACACTATTCTAGTTATTCAGGTAAGTTAACTAAGGTAAGTAGAGGTTAAATAATTTTCATGAGATAAGACAATACAAAAGTTGAACATTTAAGGATTTAAATGCATGTATCTATACTTTTCATAAATAAAGCCATAGAAACCCTCAGTCAATATTACAAAAATAAAGGACATAGACTAAAAATTGTGAACAGATAGGCCTACATTTAATCTGCTAACCAGGAACCTTTGGATCAAGAAGGATATAGATGACTGGTTAGCACCATATTATTTAGTTATTGTTAGTTGCAGCAGAATAATATAGGCAAGGACAACATTTGTGGGCATTTCTGATGAGTTAGTCTTTTAAAGACAGTAAGATTATCTGGTGACTAGCATACTTTTGATTTGTACTTATCAAAACTAGATAGTGAGTTCTTAGAATAAAGGAATTAGAAGGCAAAATTTTATATGTTCCAAGCATTAAAGAATTCTGTTTTAGTTCTCAACTCTATTCTACTTTCTTCCTTATTTCCGGTTTCACTTTTTGTAGTGACATACAGTAATAATTTGTTCATTTATTTTGTATGGGAAATTTGCAACCACCCCCAGTTTAGTCACTATTATTATATAATTGTATCTGCTCAAGACTTTGAATAAAAAGCATGATGTTTCATAAAATTAAAAAACAAACAAGCCAAAGAAAAAAAAACTTTTGCTTGTTCTGTTCAGTTCTTTCCAGAAGTTTTACATTAATTCTGTGTGCTTTGAAATTGGAAAAATCATGAACCTTAAAGGGGTAATATGGAGATTGACATTAAGTATATCATATATATACATATATATCTATACTTGCATAAATATATATACATATATGTATATTTATGCATGCATATGTACATTATATGTATATATAGTAGTATATATAGTAGATAGTATCCACAGGATTTCATTTTTATTCATGACTTCTAATGCTTTAAACATGTTTACACTAAAAAAACTAAGCTTTCCTTTGCCTTTAAGAAACCAAGTTACACATTTTTCAGGTAAGGGACTTTTAGATGTTTTAAAATACGTCCACAAAGGTTTATCAGATAGCTAGCCAGCACATTCTGCCTTTAGAAAAAGGTAACAATTCCAGGTATGAAATGTACAAGTATTCACCAGAAGTCAAGGAAAGTGACGAAAAATAGTTTCACTATTTAAATAGTCTCACGAGATGTCTTCTTAAAAATCTAACCATAGACCATGAGCTAGCTAAACTTTAATTTGACATATCCAAATGACAAGTTGAACAGAAAAAGAAATGGATAAACGTATGAGGGAGGCAGAATAGAAATCGTTTCTATTTCCATAATACATTTTTTTTGAAGGAGCTTAAGGCAAGTGATGAAAAAGATATGACATTATATATAAACTAATTTTCTCAGACCATATCTGAGAAAAAGGAATACAAAGCATTCACTGGTAGATTGTGCTGTGTACTGAGGAATCTTTATCAGCTATTTTTTTTAACCTGTGATCTGCTCCTGACCTATGTCATGGAAAGACAGGATATATGTATTTCTGTTGATTCAATTGCGACCTAACTGAACTCACCCATATTTAAAGGCTTGTTTAAACTCCACCTTTCATGGAACCCTCTTGAAATGCCTCAACTTTAGCTACTCTATTTTCTCTCAGACCATCAGGCTTTATTCAGTTAAATCCTTATATTTAAGAATGCACGAATGGACAACCCCTTTGAAAGCAAAGTAGCCATTCATGCAAATAAAACTCCAGTTAAGCAGCTTTTGTTTTTGTTAAGGGGAGTTATTTTCCCCAAATACATGAGTTTTCTTGCTAGAAATTCAGAGACTTTGTTAGTGTGATTTTAATGGTCAATTATATGTATTAACTTGACTGAGTCAAGTTTTGACCACTGTATGCACATTAACTTGATGAGTAGGTAAGGATGTTTCTAGATGTGATTAACATTTAAATCGATAGACTGAGTAAAGCAGATTACTCTCCCCAAAGTGAGCTGGCCTCCTTCCAACCCTTTGAAGTTGGTAGTACAAGGACCTTGGTCTGCTCTGCACTTCAGAATTTACTTTGCAGCCTGCATAATTGAGTCAATTATTTTATATAAATTCCTTTATTCAATAAATCCTGTTAGTGAAGTGTATCTTGAGAGCCCTAAGTAACAAACATAAACAGAAAATGAACTCTAGAATGCTACTTAAAAATGCCTTTTAAAAGTTGAGGGAGGGAAACAAGCATTGCCATTTCAAGCTTCTTTAGAAATTATGGAAAAACTCACTGTTGTCTGTAGATTCAAAGGCCACTCACTTGAGCAGCATTAATCCAAATTATCAAAGAGTAAACATTAGAGAACAGATATAGTTTTGCAACTCCTCTGCATCTGAATGGTTTTTCAAGAAAAAGGTAAGGCAGAGCCAAAGAAAAGATTAAATGAAGGAAATATTGACTTTTAGCTTTCCTTCAGATAAGCAGAGCATCAAGGGATCTCTTTGAAAAGACAAGATACCAAGATTAAGTTTAAAAGTGGTCGCTGGGTTAAAAAAGCTAAATACACTTCTCCAAAGAAGACATATAATGACCAATAACTTTTTTTTATATGTCTATCATATCAGGAAATGCAGCTCAACCACAGTGAGAGGTGCCATCTTATATCCATGGAAATGGTATGTATCAAAAAGACCAGAAACAGCACGTGTTAATGAGAATGTAGGGAAAAAGCACCCTTACCTTAGCTGGGGGGGGGGGGGGGGGGAGATACATTTCTCAAAACACTAAAAATAGTCTTACCCCATGAATCAGAAATTCTCCTCCTTGGTATCTACCGAAAGGGGTAGGTTAGAAGGGGTTTACGAGTTCCCCTATGTTCACTATAGCCCCTTTTACATTATCTAAGTAATAGAAACAGTGTGTCAAACAGAAGAGGAGGTCAGAAAACATGTGGCGTGCACACACAAGGTAGTACTAAGCAACTGTAAAAAAAAAGATGAACTCTTAACGTAAGTGTCGGCTGGACCTAGAGAGGGCAGTACTAAGGGCAATTAGTCAGGAGGAGTAAGATATATACCAGATGGCCTCACATGTTGTGGAATAGAAACAAAGCAAAACAAAGGGCCAGTTAAAACCAACCTAGTAATAAATGCTTGACATATGATAGCAAAACTAAGACCACCAGAATGGACTAGGGCAGCACAGGTAGGTGTCTGAGAGGAAGAGGTCCAGCAGAACATGGAGGATTATTGCAGCACCAGTGGGAGGCCTGGTGTAAAAAATACTTTTGTAGAGGTTTAAACCTATAAGTCCTAATACAGATAAGACAATTTAAACACACCTTCCCTCAGTAACAATTTGAAATGAATAACATGATAAATTTAATTGTGAGCAAAAATCTATCATATAAAACTATCATATAAATCATTTATTTCTTGTGCTTAATTCTTATTCCATACCAATGTTTGTGACATAGATAAGCAGCATTAAAACTGGTTTAATTATCCTTGGGAGCATCAGTCTTTTCAAGCAGAATCTTATTTTTGTTTTATCTACTGTTGATGTAGCAGTCTGAAGAGGCTGGAACCTATAGGACAAAGTTTGCTTTCTGCCCGCCCCCAATTTCTCACCTCCCTTTTTAATCAGAAAGAACTGCATCTAACCATCTTGCAGTGTATTACAGTGCTCTCTCCTACAGGTGAGATAATTCTAATAGTTTCAACAGGTCTTTAAGTCAAAGTTTGTAATTATGTTGTTTTGATCAGTTGTATATTAGTTACAATTATGTACTAGTAATACTTCCATCAACTGAAGATAACAAAGCCTTTAAACCTAAAGACAATTTTTCCTTTGATATAAAAGTGATCACTAAGAATTATTTGAAACAAATGAATGTTAGAATAAAATTTTGTAGGGTATCTGGAAGTTAACATGATGTGATTTCATACTATTGTAGAAGAGTTAGTTTATGAGTAGGTGATTGTAGGTGTCAAGGCACATTTGTATTGATGGTCTGCTTCCTTTTCAACATGTTATTCACCAAGCATTCTGACTGTGTTCTGTAACTGGAACCACTCACTAAAAGGAGCCTAGATTCCTTAGATTAATGGCTGACTTTCTATTTGAGGCAGAAAATATACAAAGTAATATTGGAGCAGCTTTTTTACATGACAGAAAGCAAATAAGCTATTAGAAAACAAAATAATACAAAAGCAAACTAATGGGTCATGTGAGAAAGAAATTCATTTCCAAAGATGAGAAAAACCAAAAAGAATATTAAACACAGATTACATTGGCCAAAATGCTACTCAATAAAAGACAGTCAATTAAAAATTGTAAGCCTAATTCTTTATATTCTATTGGAACTAAATGGAATACTCATAATTTATACAAGTAATAGACTATAAAAGAAAATATTAACCATTCATCCTGCATTTCTTGTACAAATATCACTTCAGGTTGACCTAACAATAATGATTTTTGAAAGAAATTTCTCTGTGAAACAGCTAATGAATGTGGATGTAAGTGCATAATTGTAAAATCACTATTTTACATCCTCTATTATTTAAAGATAATTATCACCAATGGATGAAACTGTAAAAAGAATGACAGATGACTTTATAAAACAAATGATTGTCATCACTAAAATCACTAAGATATATTCCTAAATTGGTACCATCATCCACTTTCTATCCTGACCACACAATATAAAGCATCTGGCACACCCTCTGAGGTATTCTGACCAAAATATTGTTATCTCACTTTAGCTTAGAAAATGGTTATATTTATAAAAAATGTAAGGATACTTTACATTGTAAATTTCTTGCTTATTAAAGTGTGGAAAGTTTAACTCAACTTTCAAATGAAAATTGAACTTGAGTATTTAATTGGATTATAAATTATTTACTCCCAGAGGAAAGAATAATCTCCAAGTATGGCATATATTTGATAAACTGCATGAATAAAATGCTATCTTCATTTGATATTGATTAAATCAATAAAGTCAGATGAGTGGGTAAAACATGTCAGTTGCATCACTAGTCTATTATTTTAAAGTGATTTAACAATTAAGGTTTTTAGATAGGTTTTCCTCTTAAAATGAAAGGGCGTACAGAAATTATGTAGAAGGAATGATATGCTGTATATCTTTCGAAGTGTCTTGAGTTGTTAGTGTATTTCTTGATGGACCCCTCTAACACCCTTTTAATTTATCAGGCACTGGTTTCCAGAAGTTCTGTTTGTTCATGATAACTTCAATCCAGTCACAACTGACAGGACTGAGCACAGGCCTCTGGTTCATACTCTTCTGCCTGAATCACTTGAGCAGGAGAGGTACCAAGAGTCAGGCATTTCAAGTACCTGAACACACAATGTAAAATCAGTACTTTAACAGTCAGTACTTAGCTGTGCCTACTACAAGTAGAAAAAGTTTATCTGTAAAGGTACAACAGAAACCATGTGTTGATCAGAGTGGTACAGAAAAGAACATGTTAGCATAGGTTCCAAAGTCTTGGTTTTTGAATATTCACTTCTTCCTACTACATTTTCGATCCTGAATCTCAAGAGGTATGCCTATATAACATTGAAAAGAGTTTTTTCAACTTTTTAATGGTAAATTTTTTCATAAAGTGTTTGAAAGAATTATAATCAAACATTAATTCATGGGATATTTTGACTGCATCCGTTTCAGTTGAAATGAATTTATTTGAATGCTAAAAATTGAATTCTTATTACAACTGATAAGAATTCTTTTTATCTGCAAACCATGCCTAGTCTATCTACACAAACCTATAATCAATATGTACTGATTCACAAAACATTCTTAAGATTATAAGCCATTCACAGGATTATATCTATATATCTATATGTTTATATCTTTATTTTAATATAATAGTGTATTTACATCATTTTGTGCCTTTTTCCATCTTAGTTATAATCTCTATAGGCTTCCTATCACCAAATCTATACGTTTTAATAAAGGTTACTTTGTTAACTACTGAATTGTTTGGATTTAGTCTCAATGCTATCACAGCTAGGGTCAAGTTTCATCCCTGGCCAGGAAGCTGACCCACATGGTGCAACAGACTTCTCCTGTCTCCCCCACTGTTTGCCTCAGCAGTGTTTTCCAGTCAACCTGCCTGTTCTGCTCCCACTCTCTCTGATGAGTCCTTTCACCCCTACAACTCAGGTCTATCAAAAAGAAAAAGTTTTAACACAAGCTTATTTAAAAAATAAGCTGAGAGGAGATAAGTAAAATGATTAAAAAAAGCCATTTGTGGTGAAGATATGTAATGATAAGCTGCCCAAAGACTAAAGCAGAATGAGTACCGCATCGATGCCAAATTACTGTAGCTAGAAGGGAAAACTATGGATTGTGAAGAACTAAAAAGTGACCAGAGACTGACTCATTTGTCTGTCTAAAGCGTCTTAGAAAAAAAAAAAAAGACTTAGTAATCTTGAGTCTCAGCTCTTCCCACTCAAATTAGATCTGGCAACAATATTAATTAAATTTTTAAGGTGTGCAATATGCTCTCCATTCCTTTAACCAAAAAGTTAGATGAAAAGAGATGCCTGCTTTGTGAAATTATTCCTGTACCTTTTCTTACATGTATGCATATACTCACACAAAGCTAACCCCTCACTACCTCTTAAACACAAACCCTCCCACCCCCAAATGCTGAAACCAAACCTCTGCAGGGCACAACCAGGGCTCCAATCTGAAGGCTTTCTCCCAAAGTCTAGAACTTGTTTGCTCTGAGCACCTCTTTAATAAACTCTAAATTGCTTTACAGTGGTGTTTCAGTCAAAAAGCAAATAGCCAGAATAAATTTCATTCAGTTATAGAAAAAGGTGAAATTTAGATGGAATGGAAGTAATGTTTGAGATAAGGCCTGTGGTTGGATACTTCCAAAAACTCATTGAAACAATAGTGATAGTATTCTAATAGACATAATACAAATTTTTTTTTAAACATTCTTTGACTCAGGTGATAATTTGAGGATATACAGATGTTACAGTAGGAAAGAATGCCAAAGACTTTCATTGTCTAAAAGTTTAGAATACTGTAAAAATGGTAAACAAGTAAATCATATCATGTATTTGGTTCTCCAGCCCCATTTCAACAAAACTTATTAGAATAGTTGAATCAGTGCTTAGAAAGATTTGTCCAATTAATTTTGTTCACATCACGATGTAGAGTTCCTCCCTTCATTTTTCCTGCAGGAATAAATTGCTAAGTGTCTACACTTTGACTCTGATACTGTAAGAGATCCTAGAAGCAGATGTGAAAAAGAAAACCTCTGAAATTTTAGTTGTTTTGGTAGCTGCATTCACATGTGAAATGCACAAACTGGAGAGTTAATTCTAGCAGAGATTTGAAGTCAAATTTTTATTAAAATGTTTAGGGGGAATTGATTTCATATGTAGGAAGAGTAAAGTGAGTATTTAAACATGTGTACAGTTTTGAAAGTAGCAACACCAAAAATAATGGCAAAAATTCACTTTTGCTGTGTTAAGGTGTATGTATGCAGGGACAGAGCAGTAAAGGTGACACCCGAGAGAAAGGGAATGATAACAGACAACTTTATATAATATGCTGCCATGTTTCAATCTTATACTGTAGGCAAAGGAGGATATGGAATAAATTTAAGCCTTAGAAAAGATATGAAATGTGTATTACAAAGGATCCTGACTTAGACTTGGAGGTCACAGCTGGTATCTTTTGGATAGTGACCTACTGAAAGCCACCAAAAAGATAAAATCATAATTCATTAAAATATTTATGTCAAATGGAAACATATATGCTTCAGAGACTAAAACTGTAAATGAACAATGACCACATTATATATGACGATATTACTTTGACTCAAAAACTGGGCAGAACTCAGTTTTAGAAGCTACTTTACACCCTCTATAGCTATCAGTCAAGAGGATCAGGATTTAGACAATGATTTCCAGCTTCACTAAAGTTCGCTACTGTTTCCAATTCAGAACCAACTAGAGAAATTCAAATACATTCCTCAATCATCTATGTTCCTTGTCACACCAGCCCCTTTCTGCTGGCCAACAACCTGCTATTGGGCATACTCTTGTCTTCCCTTTTCACTATAAAGCTATTCCATCCTGCTTCCTTTAACTTGCTCCCACAGGCATGCGATGATGGTCGCTTCCTTTGCTAGAATAAACTCTGAATAAATAGCCTATTTGTTGTACTTTCGGTAGCATTTATTTCCATAGTATTATAAAAGACTTGAACTACTAATCATAATAAAATTCAGCCTTTGACCAGGTATAATACTCACAAAAGCCCCTATTTGCCTTGCTGTTTATAGTTTGTGAGTATGTTTATACTCAAACTGATGGTCAACTCTCTGAAATTACAGAGTAGTATTTTTCCTGGCAGGTAGAAACCACAGAGAATACTCTCTTCTGTATCAAAGACGCTCTTTGGACAAAAAGAAAATCAAGTTGGAGAGAGAATTTGATCTTGTTTTATGGATGATACAGGAAAGTTGGTCCAAATGGATGTTAAACTGGTGAAAAACTGAAAACTCACCAATTTTTGAAGCTGTTTTGCAGAGCCAGCTTTTTGGACCTGTGCCTGTTTTCCACTCAGTGGTTTTCTTCATGATAAATACCACTTTTCAAGAACACAAAACAAACACAGAAGTGGAAAAAAAAAAAAGATGAAAAGGAATGGCCTGATTCACCAAAAATGGGAAACAATTATACACAACAAAACCAAAGGAGATATTAAACTACACAGTTATGCAGTACAAAGTGAGATTCATACCTGAAGTTTCTGATTTACTACATACAAATTAAGCACTTCATTTTAGTAGATATTTTCTGTCATTTTTCACTGTGCCTCTAGTTCAGAAGAATCAATACCTTTGTACCTTCCCTTGAGAAAGGTAACAATATACCTGGATAATCAAGCCCCAGGAGTCCACAGAAGTCCCTTCCAACTGTTCATGCTTTTAATTAAGACTTAAAATATAAATATTTCTCTTGTGACTTGATACAATATGTAAAAGATATTCAACTTTGTATAGAGAATAAGGAATCCTGTGGAAGGATTCCATTTACTTTTCATTTTTATCCAAAAGATAAAATTTACAATTTTGTTAAAATGTAGTTCATTATTTAGGACCTGTCCTCTCAAAGACTGGAAAACACTCCTTATGATAGACTGACAACTCTCAAATTCTTCTGTATTACTTAAAAGTGAAATCAGGACTTTTATATTTAACATTACTGGTATTGAAGATAATTAGTGCAAGTTTTTCTGAGATTTGACATTTTTTAATGAGTTGACTAATTCCACAATAAGAGCTTGTCTCTTGTGAGACTCCAACATCAACAAAATTTCTTCTAAAACCAGAAAATTCTTCAATAGCCTCTTCCCTAGTTGTAACTATATTTGTGCATGAATGATATGGACAAATTTGGGGGGTTTTTAATTCAACTTATGAACAATCCAAAACCTACTGAATCAAAATCAATAAGAAAAATAAAGAAAATTGGGAAGGAAGATAATCATGCTATTTTTTCTTTTTTTTCAAAAGATAATATTGTAGAAAATCCAAAAGAATTGAAGAAAATATTCTTGGAACTTACAAATGACAAATTACAGGATGCAGGATCATAAAAAAAAAAGTCAACTGCTTTCTTATATTCTAGCAATGAACAATTGGGATTTGAAATAGAATACACAATACAATTTGTATTAGCATACAAATTTGAATAGTTCTGTATAAATTTGCGCAAGAGCTATATCAGGAAAACTAAAAAACTTTGATGAATGAAATAAAAAAAATGAATGTGTAGGTCTTGTATATATGAAGAATGACTCAATATTGATAAGATAGCCAATATTTCATTGATTCTATAGATCAATCTGGAAAAATCAATCTAAACCCCAGCAAGTTATGTTATGGATATCAAAAAACTGATTATTTTTGTATATGGAGACACAAAGGACTCAGCCTAGCCTGCATAATTTAAGGTAAAGAATAAAGTTGGAAGACTGAAGTAGTAACTCAATTTCAGTTAAGACAGTGTGGTACAGGTGAAGGAATAGGCTAAGCACATGGAGCAGAATTTAGAGCCCAAATAAATTTAACTGAAATCTATTAAAGAAGTAAAGGAAATGCAATGGGACAAAAATTGGGTATCCAACTCCTTTATCACACCCCCTTCCCAGTAAATCTACACATAGAATTGACACTCTTCACAAAAATTAACTCAAATGGATAATAGGCCTAAACATAAAATATAAAATTTCCAGAAAATTACAAAGACAAATTCTAGAGGATATTGCATATGCTGTGTTATTTTAGCTATAAAGTCAAAGACATCTCTATGAAATAACTGATATAGCAAATTTCATTATAATAAGAACTGTTCTACGGAAAATACTAAGATGTAAATTTGAAGACTACTTACATGTTAGGAAAAAATTCAAAAACACATCTGATAACAAAATGCTACCCAGCATTTTGTTGGATAAAAAGAATTCTTAAAACTCAATACACAAGCAACCCAATTTAAAAAATGGGGAAAAAGTTTAAGGAACCATGTCACTAAAAGTGACACATGGATATTAACTTTTCCATATCACATGTCATCAGAGAAATGCAAATTAAAACAATGAAATGTCACTACACACTTACTAGGTAATCAAATTCTGAAAGACTGACAACACTAAATGCTGGCAAGGATGTGGGAGAACAAATACTCTCAGACCTTGCTGGTTTCTTAGCAGACTTAATATATCCTTAACATATGATTAAGCAATCAACGTCCTTGAAATAATTGAAAATTTATGTCTATAAAACAACCTGCAAAGGGATGTTTATAAAAGATCTATTTATAATCATTCAAGTTTGACTCAATTGTCATCCAGCATGACTGGGTAATAGTGATACATCCTAAACAGTGGACTATTTATTCCTCACTAGTACAAAGAAATGAAAATACATGACAGCAACTGAAATAAATGCATCTTACTAACTGAAATAAGCCAAACTGAAATGATTAAACACTATGATTTGAATTACACAGGATATTTTGGAAAGTGTATTACACAGGATATTATGGAAAGTGTAAAATAATGGCAATAGTGAAAAGATCAGCAGTTGCCAGTGGTGGGGAAGAAGGAATAGGTGACTAGGTAGAACACAGAGGAATTCTGTGGCAGAGGAAATATTCTTTGTGATACTAGAATAATGGATACATAACAGTATATTTGGAAATCCCTAACATGTCCAACATTAAGAATGAATCTTAATGTAAACTATGGGCTGATTATGATATCAATGCAAGTTCATCCTTGATAAGGTATGTATCATTCTGATGATGCATTTTTTTAATGGTGGAAATTCTGCGTATGTGGAGGTAGGAGATATATGGAAATCTTGCTGTACTTTTCAAATCTTGGTTTAAATCTGAAAATGCTCTTTAAATTATTTCAAAATATCTATTTTCTCAATACATCCACATTCTTTCTTCTCTAGTACAAAATTTGTTATGTCTGCTGAACTCTATGTTCCCAATTTGACCTGATGACCCTATGTACAGTAGAAATAGTACTAATGTTGAGAACCTAAGCACTTGTCAGTTGTTTAAACTATTTGGAAGACTGTTACTCTTTTCATCTCCATTAATATTTACTATAGCATACTGAATCTGCTCTTTTCTGACCTAACTGGAAGAGATTTGGCTCTATTACCTCAATTAGAAAACTTCTCATCTTGCTTAGACTTATTACCAACTACAGCTGAGTACACTACACTAATATCATGTATTAATGATTTATATCTCAAAACTTTCTCTATTTTATCAAGCAAAATATGCTATCACTGATTTTAGACATACATTAGAATAGTCTACTGACGTAAAAAGTCAATGGTATAAATTACTGCAATTACTAGAATGTGTCAGGTAGCAAAAGATTAGAAAGTAAACATACTGAACATATACTGATAGAATACATGTTTTTGCTGTCATACATTGTAGTCAAAACAAAGAATTTTCACTTCTCAGAATTACTTCAAAAATGCCCACATGCATTGGAACTTTTTCTATTTCCTCCATAGGAAATAGGAAAATAAGACTCCTACAAAAAAAATAATTTTTAATTAATAAGGCTCCTATAAAAATGTAATATGTAAGCTCAGGCGATTTCTAATATATCATTATAAAAAGAAACAATCGGCCTTAACTAAGGTTATGGTGGTATATATATCCTTGGTGGATAAATCCTGGAGGAATTCAAAGAGGTCATTTTAAAATCCAAAAATTTGTTTTGAGTTTGAAAAGACTAAATATAAAGGTGGTATTCATTACTCAGATAATCTCTACCATTCAATAAGATGGCCATTTGGTGGTAACGTAATTGATCAGATAAATTGCTTCATGAAATTATATCATCATAGTATAGACAAATCATTACACTGATTTTCCTCTATAAATCAGCATTTGTAGAGAAATTTTCAAACACAGTTGAGATTATTTTGAGGTTGAGTCTCAGCTGTCAATTAGTCTGGGGGAAAGGCAGGGTTAAATAGGTCATAAGCAAGAACCAAATTCTTCCTTTGAACACCCCCAGGTAGGTATTTTTCAGCTTCTTCCTCCTTGGGATTCAAATACATTTTAATAAAGTTATCTTTTCAGGATGAATTGAATAATTTCCTTGTTGAAAATCTAGAGCACATCCTCACTGAAAGGCTGTTTGACTTTGTTTTACCAACCTGGGAAATTTCAACATTCATATTGATTGGCCTAGGCATGAAATTTGTAGAATCCACTCTTCTATATTCAAAACTACAGTGTCCTTAACACTCATAGTCTTTTGTGAGGGTGAAATAACTTATAACATCTCTAAAATTAAGAAATTTTAGAAACCCTTTAGATCCTTTGAGCAAAGATACTCCTACTTATGGGCAGAGATTCCACTACCTCAGACATTAGTTTTCCAATTACCATTTTGTAACTGGAAAGCCCAAGAATTTTGGATTCTATCCCTATCATTAGACTTTGTCCTGTTCCACATAAAAGGGGCATAATATTGCAAAGAATTACTACCAACCGATTAAGGTTGCTTCCCTACATTTCCTTTAACAGCTTTTTTTTTTTTTTCAACCAGATCTTATCAATTGAGAAAAGCATAAGAGATAATTTTCTCTGGATCCTCACTGTAAGGAGGTTACAGTGATAACCGACCAAGAGAGATGATGATGTTGGTCGGTTGCATTTGCTCGACTCTTAAATGCTTTGATATAGTTGCTCTCATTAAATCATGATTATAAAAAAAAAACACAATATAGTTGACCATATATGACAAGAGAATGGTCACTCCACAAATGAGGGAACCAGCATGGAAAGTCAAACCATAATGTCTCAGACCAGTGAGGACTTGGTGACTGCCAATTTCCCTAAATCTTGAACTCCAATTCCAACTCAGAACCAATCCAAGGAAGTCAAAGAGATACTGTGAACATAATATGAAATTTTCTGGGGACCCTACCACTTGTCTGGCAGACAAGCCATATTTACAAACTCCAACTCATATACAAAATTTTCCTTTCTAAAAGTATAAATTAAGTCTTTTCAGCTTAGAAAGAACATTTTATTATGGTGCCCAGTCTTTTTATCTCTGCAGTATATTCTTGTGGGTGGGAGAAGAGAGGAACCTATATTGCCTTTAACATTCAGGACAATTTAGAGAGCACCTCCTATCAAAAAGTGACCTTCTTAGTGTCAATGAGCCACTGTTTCTGTCTAAATATAAACTAAATTCAAACTTATGCATCGTGGGAACTGACACCACTGTTACCTAGTTTGAATTCTCAGTTTGATTATCTAATAAACTTTACCTAGCTATTATTAAGTCTTTTTTCAGTCAACACTACCTAAGCCATTAGCTATCCTACTTCAATTTCTAAAACTGGGGTATGGCCATAAGTTATCTCACCTCAATTTTCCTCTTCCAACCATCTACATTTACAGTGAACTTGGAATCTTCTTTTTTCAGTTTCCAGATTCCCATGCTTGTTTGTTTAGTCTGCCAAATTCAAGTCATGTTGGCTGACTCCAGCACTATAACTACCTCTGAATAAATAATTTCTTTATCCTCCCCTCACTTGTGGGTCTTTATTTTTATAGGATTCCAAATAGAATCACAGAAACATACACTATTATTAAGAAGTAATAATAGTGAAATAAAATATGCACATAAAGCAAACCATTTTTTTAAGGATAGCAGGAGATTGTTGGGAGATAGTTAAGTCCCTGAATTTATATAGCATAGGACATAACTTACATGCCTATAAATCAGAATTTTGCTGTAACTATTATATAACATTCCAAAGTTGTTTGTAACTAACTTTCCTAAGACTGATCACATAATCCTGAGGTGCGTCCATCAAGATTTAGACAATACTATGGAATACAGCTTTTCTTTTGTACTCTTTGGCTAAACTTAAGGTTTATGTAGGAAAAACTAAGTGTGTGACAGCAGCTGGTAAGGATTCTTTACTGAAGCAACCTCTTGTTCTGCATATATTTTCTCCAGGCTCTCAAGTTGTTACGGATGTGTTACCATGCCATTTCCGCCTCTTGGTGGTAACATATCCTGTAACCAAGCTAATCACACACCCTATAGCTACAAAAATCATTTCCCCCTTCTGAGTGTTCCTTATCACCAGTAGTGAATTTAATAATTCAATCCAAACTAAAGCCCCTCATTTATTTTTATGGAGGAGGACACATCTTATTTTTACAGGTAACATTGGCATTACATAATATAAAGAACTAAGGCTGGTTTGGTTGTAAAACAAGAGGGGAAAATAAATGGTTTACTTGGCTGATATACTTTGATTTTAGATGTCAAGGAGTAGAATGACATAAAAGTCAGGTGAAAGTGTAATTGGAAAGGATAGTAATTAAGACTTTCTGCAATTAAGTTTCATAGAACATATACATACCAATATGTATATATCTAGAAATATTATTAGAATCAAGGTAGAGGGATGGGTTAATAATAAAGACTTGGAAATGTTCAATATGCAACTTAACATTGAACAGATGAGATCATATTAGTTTACTGAATGACATACATTTACACCTACACATTTTCTTCTAAGCTCAAAATCCAACTGTGCACATTAAAACAATACTTAATTTATTTGAACTCAAATAAAAATCTGTAATAATTTAAAAGCAGCTATGCCATCTGTGAAAAAAACAGAACTTGCCAAGTAAATCCGCTGGGTAATCAAATCTGTAAACTGGGGAAAGGAGTAGTAAACTACTCAAGAGAACAAATTGTTTTCAAATATTTAAATGTGTTAGAGGAAAGCAGTAATGAAAAATAGAGAATCACATATCTTTTTTAATAGACTACAAGCTTTCAGTTGTCAATAACATTTTACATGCAGCTCTAGCATGCTAATTGAAATACCTTGAATAATTTAAAAATATTTGTTTACAGGAGACATAATTAACTGAGCTATTCCAACTACTTTTCCAACATATGCAATAGAGTTAAAGAACAAAAATTGTAGAGACTGTCTGCAGTAAATTGGATCATGAACTATGACGCTTGCCAGATATGTGACTTTAGGAAAAATTAATAAACATAATTAGAGTAATAGTTATTTGTTAGCTTTATAATAAGCAATAAAATGCATATAAAATATAGCTTAAATCCAGTAAACTGAAAGTGAAATCAACTGAATATGTTAGTATACATAGAATACCCTAATGGCTCCACTAAAATACTATGAGGACAATAAATCTGTAAAGCGACAGACCACAAAAATCAATATATAAACAAAATATATAAACAGCAATTGCTCTCCTATGTGCAAATAAAAAAGTAGAAATGATAAAGTTTAAGGACCTTATTTATAATCACATCAAGAAATATTGAATACCTGAGAATAAACCAATAAAAGGAGGTGATAATGCTTGCTCAATAAAAATGTAAAGCACTGTTGAAAGAAATAGAAGAAATGCAAAAATATTTTCTGTTCATGGACTGAAGGAATTAATATAAAAATGGCCATTTTATATAGATTCAATGCAGTCCCTAACAAAGAGCCAATGGGATTCTTAAAAACAAAAAAAAAGCATTAGTGAAATTTATTTGACATCAGAAAAGACCCAGAATATCCAAAGCTATCCTGATGAAAAAAGGATGAATAATCACAACCCCAAACTGCAAACTATACTTTAAAATGATTGCAATTAAAGACACATGATACTGGAATAAAAAGACACACAAGTCAATGGAGTAGAATTCAAAGTACAGAAATAAACTGCACACATCTATGGACAGTTTATCTATAACAAAAGGGCCAAAAATATAAAATGGAGAAAGAAAACACTCCTAAGTGGTTTTGGGAAAACTGCACAACCACATACGTAGAGTGAAACTAGACCACTATTTCACAGAATATACTCAAAATGGGTCAAACATAGTATGTAAGATATGAAACCATAAAATAGAAAAAACATAGGCAAAACAGTCCATGATGCTGGTCTCAGACATACCTTTGGAGTTCCTAGTCCAAAGGTAAAGGAAACAAATAAAAAAAATCAGAGCTACCTTAAACTACAAAGCTGTATACAGTGAAAGAAAACATTAGTAAAATGGAAAAAAAAATTCTACTGAATATTTATATGCTTTACATCCTACAAGGAGGCTCATATCCAAGATCTACAAAAAACTACCACTCAACAAAAAACAAGTAACACAATGAAAATCAGTTGTAAACATACAGATGGCCAATAGGCATGTGAACAAATGCTTATCACCATTTATCAGAGAAATGCAAACCAAACCCACAAAGAAATATTTCACACAGTAAGAATGGCCCCTGAAAAGCCAGAAACAATTAGTGCTGTTGCCTCCATTATTATGACAATGTAGATTGGTCATTCCTCTTTGGAAAATAATATGGAGGTTTCTCTAAATATTAAACAGCTCTATCATGTGATTCAACAACTCTGCTTCCAGCTCTCTACTCAAGGAATGTGCTTCTAATTTCATTGTAGCATTATTTGCAATAGCTAAATTATGGAAACAGCCTTAGTACCTAGAAGTAGCTGAGTATATCAAAAAGAAGCACCTTAGTAGCAAGTGGCACCTTAATAGAAAATACACAATAAAAAGAAAAATACAGTTCTACTTGTTAATGCACATTAGTAGAAACTCATATTTCCCTCCACTCTAGTTCACTTTACTCCTAAAATAGGGTTTAGATAACTATACATTATTGGTTAAATATACTCATGAGGGTCCTCCCTGCTACAGACTAAATGCAATCTTGGCTAGTGGTAAGTAAATATTGACAAATATATATAATCACTGGGCCATTCAGAAGAGCTTTTATTATTCCAAAAAATAAATTGTTATCAACCATGGAGTCAAATTTTGGCATACTTTCTCTTTCAAATGAGCACCTGGGCACCAAGTCTAGCACAGAGGTAGCTCTGCTTTGAGAGCTGTCCATTAACTAGTGCACTGGGGATGGCAATCGCACACAGCTCTATTCCAGCTATTGGTGGGGGAGATTTATTTCTCCCTTCAGTGTGTTATCCCTGATTAGACTTCTTTAAGCCTGAAAGAGGGTGCTGCCCTGCCTCTACCACTTGCATACTTTACAAGATATCCTCTCCCAAGTGAAAGCAATCCTCCTAATGGTTCTGTCAAAATCTATGAGACAATAGAAAATTTATGGCCAGATTTCATAGTGATATAGAATTAAAAGGGGATATATGGAGAGGTTAATGTGATTTCACTGAACCAGAAATTTAAAACTTTTGTGTTTTTTCAATTATGTATTTATATATTCACTGTAACTACAATATATTAGTTCGCTACTTTAATTTCTGTAGTGATGCATATATGTAACCAGTTATGCTCTCTATGGTAGATATCCATAATTTATAATTATGTGTATCCTATAAATATTTATTAGTTTTCTTTCTTGTAATTCAGTGTGCTAAGAATTCTGAAGGATGCCAAAGGATATTGATATGCATGGCCTTTATACAATTTTTAGTATAATATGGGAGAAAAATCATAAATAATACAATGAGATAAAATTGAAAATATTTAAAAAAATTGAGAACGGTGATGTTGCTAACATTAAAAAAAGTATGATAGCTCCTAAAATGGGAAGATTTCAATTATACATACAAATTTAAGATAAAGATAACATAAGTGGGTAGAGTTTTTTTAATAGAAGAAAAAAACTGAAATGGCAAGACAAATCAATACAATTGTGGAGCAAAGTAAAGGAGTCTTTGACAATAAAATTAACAAATTCATGAAAGATTGTAATGGAAGGCTTAGGACAGTAGTGTAGTATACTTTTCAAATAAGCTCCAGAGTTGTGTTTTGCCATTCATTTCATATATATATATATATATATGTATGTATCTGTTGTGCACCTATTCTATGTCAGAGACTGGGATTCTGCAGTGGACAGAACAGTAAAATCTGCATCCACAATTATCTTAGAGACAATAAAATGACAAAAACAATGACATAATATGGAATGTGGAGAGAAGAGTTTTGAAAAAATAAAGCAAGGTAAGAAGATGGGTTCTTGAAACTAATTCTGGTTTGTACTGACTGTAAGGAAATTACAAAGCATGAAGTGTGCAGGACAGGCAGGAATTTAGAACTTTTTTTTTTCTGATTAATGAGCAAGTGGGATGCCATTTTGAGCAGACGATCAAGTGGTATGATATGACCATCTTCCTGTTGAGTGTAAAATATAATGCAGAGAGAAAAAGAAATAGAATGCGGAAAGACAAAGATAAAAATCAGAGAGAGGAGGTAAAATCTGATGACAATAACTCTGGCAAAGATGAGGTTGACTTCACCCAGCATGTTAATGTGTAAATGATTCAATATAATTTTGAAGGTTAAACAAATTGAATTAGTACTTTGAGTTTGTGGTGTGGGTAAGAATCCAGATTTTTTAAAGTGTAGATGGGAAAGTAAACATAGTTGGAAAATATCTGGAGTCTTGTTTTGGTGATTTGATGTAGGAAATGCCTAATTTATGTCTAATTATGTCAAAAAGGCAGCTTAATATTTAAATGTGCGTGAAAAATCTGATCTAGAGGTTAAGTGTGCATGAAGGTAGAATAAAGAGGGCATTTACTCGAGAGTTGGTGAGCATTAAGAAAATGAGAATAGAGAGTAAGCACAGCATCCATCCTCTGGATGGAGATTCCCTGTTGCTCCAATGTTTGCAAATTTGAACTAAAAATGTAACTGTAAAGTATAACCAGTTTATAAGGAGGAAATTAGGAAAAAGCACTGACTTGAAATTGGAGCGAGTTTATTTTTTATGGATAAAATGATTGTATAATGTCATAGTCCAATTAAGGTAAAGGCTGAGAATTAACCATTAGATTTAGTGGGAAAAGTCATCAATTATTTGATCATATGGGGCATGAACAAACCAAGGAAAATGGAGAACTGGTATACAAATAATAACATTTTCCAAAATGGTACTCTGTGCTCACTCAGTGTTACCTGGTACACTGAAAAAGTGACAATTGTATATTTTCTCTCCAAGCAGAAGAAAATTACCCTCCTGAGGACCTCAAGTAGAATTATACAAACAACTGACATCTGAGCCCAAAGTCACCAAAATAATCTAGTTACTTCCCCACTGACAAAGTAACTTTGAAAAGTTTCCCCTATCAAAACATAAATTAGCAAAAGGCAAGATTTTTCCACTGAAATTCAGTCTATCCTGAAAGACAAGACAATTGAACCATGACCCAAAATGAAAGGCACACGATGCGATGGTCCTTACCTGCTTTTGCTTTATTTCTGTCTTGTAAGTTTAGCCTTTCCCTAATGAAACCTACTCCTTAGCATATGGTGTAATCCAGACTCTGTCTTTCTCTCTAGTATGAAGGACAGGGTAGATTCTTTGGAAAATGCTGCATATCCACTTTCCTGGAATCCATACTTCTTTCAAAATATAATTTTAGTCTTTCCATAAAGATGAAAAGGTTTGCTTTTAGAACGTGTCAAAAATGGCATTGTGCCACTTCTGAGATGAGATAGCAAAAGGCATGGCACAATTTTGTTATTCAAGAACCTTGAGCAGATGGAATCTTTCTAGAGAAGTCAGAAGATTTATCAGTTTGCTGGAGAAGCACGATTGAGCCATTCAACATCAGCCAAATGTCAAGACGCCTACAGACTTTTGATAAAAACAGGTATTTCATTTCACCATGTTGTGTTATGGTTTGTTACTCAGCAATAGATAACCTTAAAGAGAGTGCACAGTAAAAAGCTGTTGTGCCTTTCAGAAAGGTATATAGAGAAATGGAAGAGCTAGAAAAAACTTTGGGACCAAGAGAAGACATGTATTTTTTAGTTTCGAATAAGTTAAAATTACTTTGAATAATATAGGAAAGAGTAGAAAAAGGAAAATTAGAAAAGGGAAAATAGATTTAGAGTATGAAACAAACAGGTACAAAAATGATATTTTAATTGTATTTACATCTGGTAAATACTAAATATTACCAAATAGATAATGGACAGAAGATACAGAAAATAGATCTCTGTATCGATGATTCAACAATATCATATATTCATATGCCAATTTTTAAAGGTTAGTCAAATTCTCAGAACTATACTATTTTTATTCACTTTGTTATCTAACAAGCACTTATTTCTCAGTTTCTCTGCCAGCTGCTAGGTGAAGTGCTGGTAATACAGCACTGATCAAAAGACAATGCTTATTTTTTTGCTGACTTAGAGTGAAAGAAAAATTTAAATGAAAAGTAGAAATAATTATATAAATTGTGAAAATAGCATAAAAGTTGTAAGGATATTAGGGAAGGTGAATTATCATTATCCTTCAATTATGTCAGATAGAAATTAAGAAAAATCTTTTTATTCTTTACTCTCATCTCCTATGCTTGACAATCAGTGATAATCAACCAGTTGTTTTTTGTCTACAAACTGTTCTTCAGACTCATTTCCACAAATTTGTATCAGGGACAATATCTTGGTAGCTAAATATTTACTTCAAAAGCTTCCCAGTTATCTTTCCCCACTTTCTTTGCTCTTATTTCTGTTTTCTTGCCTATGCTAAAAGTAACAAAAAATATATAGCTTCTTTTATATGGTGCTTTAAGATTTAACTCTGAACTCATTTTCCACTCGCTTCTTTCAATGTACCTTATATCTGGCTTAAGTTGATTCAAAGCCTCTTATCCCAATAGTCCTTCTCAAGCTTCTATTAATTTAGAATCCTCACTATTCAGTAAATACATAATTTGCATAGCCTGTCTCAAGAACTGCTTAACCTTTCATTTTGTATTGTCTAAAAATTTTAGACTAATGTAATTCCAGCATCTCCATGCTGTCCATATTAACCTTATTATTTATAATTGCTAAGCATTTTCACTATCTATTTTTAATTTTTTATTAGAATATGTATTATGCTTTACTTTGCATTGTATTTTAAGATTGCAAATGCATTTCAACCTCAATATTTTCTGTTGCTAATTTTCAAAATAATGACACCCTAACCTAATAATCTAGCCTATTTTGAAAATACCTGTTCTGATCCACTGTACTTACTAAATGTTCATACCTAGTTCTAATTTGTTGATTTTAAATGACCACATCACAAGTTTTACAGCTAGTACTCACATGTCTTAACCAAAATTTAAATATTTAAAAATAGTATTTCTGAACATATCACTTTAAATTTTTATTGCACCAATAAAGAATCAACTGATATAGTGTCCAGAAGATCATTTCCAGAGTACAGAGATAAGAAGGTTAAATGACACATCATTTGTGAGAGGAAGTGACAGGTAGGTATAGAAATGGAGAATATCAGTACCATTTCACCTAGAATATCCAAAAATTATAGCAATGTTCTCAAATCTCTTCCTTCTGTTGATAAATCTCATATGTTCACTTCTACAAATATATTTGCCAATGTGTTTGATATTTTCAGCTTCAATTATATCTTAGATGAAAGGGTATTCCATAAATCTTTGTAACAATTAATGTTGGGGAAAAAGAAGAAATCTAAGCCATTCCCTTAAGCAAATGCGTGGAAACAAACAGTAATGCCAAAGGAGAAAGATGCATTAGACAATATACACTCTGCTGTAACCATGATTATAATTTACAGTCTGAGATCAATTAACATGCAAAGGTTATTTCACCTGAGTAATATTACATTGATATCAAAGGCTATTTTGTACCTAGAACTGAACAGTGGCACATGGTAATAAGAAAATTGCACCAAGATGACCTTTCAATCCATTTAACTTCAGTAAAGTTCACCCTTAGTGCTGCTATGCAAGCTTTTCACATTTCTCTCAGTTTTAACAACTCATCTCCTTGGATTCTAAGATTTCGACTCTTTCCAGACTTACTCCTGATGTCTATTCTCTACTCTTACATGATCTTTTATTAAGTCATTTATCATTTGCCTTTAAATACCTTAATTTCTAGTGTCTATACTTTCATATCCAGTTCAAATCTGTCTCCTGATCTACCAAATTTATCATCTTGGTAGGTGTTTTTTAAGGGTCTTTATTCAAATAGATCTCCCAAACTAGATTCTTTCATAACCCTCTCTGTTGTAGAAAGCTCAAACCAACTGGTCAGATCAAAAATATAATTTTTCTTTCTTCTATTACATCATACACATTTATTTTTTGACCACTCACTATCCATTTAGCATCTCATTGCATTGCATCAAGAGGCTTTCATGTCAGTATATATATATTTTTTTAAGATTTATTTATTTATTCCTACAGAACTGGGTTACAGGTCAGAGATGTGAAGGGTGAGAGGATTCACCAGAGAGAGAGCCGGGAGCAGAACAGGCAGATCTACGAAGTATACTGCTGAGGGGAGCTGTGGGCGGGTCAGGAGAGGTCTGCCTCACCATGTGGATCTCCTCCGGGGCAGGCGGGAATTGAACTCATGCGGAAGTGGCTTTGGCTTCTCAGTGCTGTGCTTTAACTCGCTGCGCCACCAGGAAGGGCCTCATGTCAGTATTTTTAAGCTAACTTTTGCTTGTATGTGAATACCTTTGCCCAGATGGCCACATCTCAGTACTCAATTTCCTTTGATTCTTTTCTCAAAGTTACCTTCTCTGAGAGGCTTTTCCTAGAACTCTAGATGAAACAGCAGTAACTGCTACTCCTTTACTATTTGTTTTTTTTCCTCCCACCCTTTTTCCCTATAATCACTTTCTCTAAGTATAATTTTTCCTTTAGGTAACTTTTTTTTTTTTTTTTTTTTTTTTAGATACAAATGTTACTGTGAAGATTTTCTCTTTCCTTTGCTGGTTTATTTCACTTATATAAACATCCTCAGTGCTACCTTTTTTTTTTCTTGCAAATGGAAATATTTCATTCTTTCTTACTGATGTATGATATGCTGAAACACACACGCACACCTTTCTTATTCATTTGCTGATGGACACTTAGGTTTTTTATATCAGTATTAATGGATCATATGGTTATAGTTTTGAGTAGTTTCTTTATTTTTGAGTAACCCCTATACATTTCTACTGAAAATTATCTGAAATAACAGACTTAGAAACCTTTTTCTAATACCTTGTTATAGATACTGCTCCTTTGTCTAACACATCAACAAAATCTATTTCCATTGTAGTAGTGGTTCATAAGATCACATTTTATAAAATGTTTTCAAGAAATACTTATGCTTTGAAAATCTAATTTTTAGGTTTGGAATAAACCAGTGTTAAGATCACGATTTGGGCCCTCCCTGGTGGTGCAGCGGGTTAAAGCACAGCACTGAGAAGCCAAAGCCACTTGACCATGAGTTCAATCCCTGCCCTGGAGGTGACCCACATGGCGCAGCAGACCTCTCCTGACCTGACCACTGCTCCCTTCAGCAGTGTACTGTGTTGATCTGCTCCTCACTCTGTCTCTGGTGAATCCTCTCACCACCCCTGCACCTCTGTCCTGTGCCCCAGTTCTGTATGCATAAATAAATCTTTTTAAAAAACACATGATTTAATGTTTATCTGCTCATGCTCACACATTCTTAGATAATGTAAAATTTATTCTCGATAGTTCACTAATTTTCAATTCCATAAAACAGGCACTACTAGATTTCCCCTTCCAAAATTGAGAGTGGGAGACAATTATGTCAGCTGAGGAATACATATATAAAAGTGATTTTTAAACTGTATTTTCTTGGGGAAAAAAAAAACATTGTAGTTTAAAGAAACTTACTAACTGCTATCAAATATTTAATTCTTCAAAGTAATTTTTCTTTCTTTCACTCTTAAGAAGTATTTATGGGATGCTTAATGACCTTCCTCTCAAGGTTATTGGTCTCACTGGTGACTCCAGCTCATACAGATTAATATCCAAGAAAGATGTTACCAGCAGAGATAACTGAGTAAAGGTAAGACTAAGAGCTCTGGGTAATAGAGGAATTGAAAAACAATCAAGCTCTGAATCTTTCTTAAGGCAACAGGAACATTCTCCTATAAAATTATAGTTCTGATAATCCAGCCACCAAGAAATAGCTACTTGATTTACTGCTAATATAGAGAAAACTGAGTTTGAGGGAGAGTGACTACCTGGTAGGCAATTCTGGTTATTCTACATTGCATGGGATTTTTTCCAAGCAATTAGTCATTACAATAATTTGCAAATATACCAATACATAAAACTATTTAATAATGACATATGTTAGATGTGTCTCACCTATAGCAATCAGATCATTTAAACATTCATTTTTAAAATAAATTGCTTCTGTGACATGAATCAATTTGGAAAACTACTGGTGAACACAATTGGAAATGAAAAAGTGATAGCTTTAATTAATTTGAATTTTAAAAGTCAAGAGTTTGCAAAAGGAGTCTTCTGCTTCCAAAGTCATTTGGCTTACAGAGATAAATATATCACTTTTTGTGACATACTTATCAGCAAGTGATAACTGTATGCATTTGGATTATTAAATTTAACTTTAGCTTCTGGATATATGAAGCACAAAATTAATTTATGAGCATTCAGAAAATTTAAAACTGATGGATGCATGCACATAACCAAAATTACAGAGAAGAAATTGTCTAATTTATAACTGAAGTAGTGTGAGATGCTTGCTGAGACTAAAGGGTGTACAATTGCAATTCAGGGTAGGTTGACTGGCACTAAAAATTATTGCAAGTACATAATGAGAATAAATTTCCTTGATGAAATGAGATGATATATAGTATATGACAAGACAATAGAACAAGTAACTGCGTGATGTACTGTATTTCCCATTGCATATTATGTAAGCATGCATATCATACCGAACATCATACCATCATACATACAAACATTAAATTTCATGTGTAACTTCTTAAGTGAATTAATACTTAAGTAAAAGTGAGAGAAACATTAGTTTAAAATAGCTCTATAAAATGAATAGGGAAGATACTGTGATTATTGGCAAGTCATTCCAACATGTAAAGAATTTAATAATGAAATCCAAATACTGTAATAACTAAGTATGTGTTCAGAAGCTATTCAACCACTTAGTATTGACAAACACCACTTTAGAACAATTAAGTAGAAAGGAAATTGGGAAAGTCAGATATTTTGGCTAATGCACTGAAAATGGGAACATACATTGTTCAATTTAGTACAAATTATGCAACAACATAGATTCCTGAATAATCTGCGTTTTAAGTTTTTAAGAGTGATATTTCATTGAGCACCCCCCCCCCTTGCTACTCACATGGCAATCTTAAAAAAAATATATTGAGCTGATCACCCTAAGGAGGACACCAGGGAAGGATTTGAGTTTGATCGTATTCGAACCATTTCTGTGGTGGAACTTACTGTAAATCAGTTTCCATCTCGTCTTTGTCATATTGAGACTTCCAGGTGAAAAGCAGACTGATGCAACTGCCTACCAGTGACTACAAAGGAACACTCCAATCAGGGAGTGCGTCTTACCAATAAGAGGAAGTAACAGCAATATGCTGTTCTCTTCTTATCAACGATTAGCAAAGTAACAGGAAGGTCCTCTGTGGATTGCTACAAAACCTCACCTGGTTTTCTGTGGAAAGGCTCCTATCAACCAGTCCAAAATATCAAAACAGAAGACCTATGTCTCAGACTAGTCTCCTGCTTGATCGTTTACACCTCCCATTTACCCCGCTCCTGGCAAACATTGCTTGGGACTAACCTCTTGCTTGCTCGTGGGCCTAGAACAGGATTTCTTTTCTTGAATAAATGTTTTCTTGACCATATTAGAATCTGATTATTTCTCAGCCAACACTATAAAGTTCCTGAAGTTTTTATAAATGACTACAGAGTACTAACTAAAAGAATGTAAGCTTAAAACTCAGATATTGTCACTTTCAGGCAAGATGAAGCATGTTCTAATGACTGTTTCAAATGCTCAGCTTATCAAACCTGCACCTCTGGCCTGTACCCCAGTTCTGTAAGCATAAATAAAAAAAATCTTTTTTAAAAATAAATAAAACAAACCTAATGGTGAGGCTGTGGAGAGCCCATCTCTAGTCATCATTAAGCAAACTAGAAATGGATATCTATTCTTTATAATATATCAAATATTTGTACTTAAATTTTAGTTCTGGCAAGGCATAAAGAATTTTGCATGTATGTATGGGTAACTTTTATTAAAGTTTTATACATTTTTTTCAGGGCCATTTGGAGCTCCCAAAGAACAGTTAAATAGGTTGGCATAGAGCACTCCCCTCAGCCCAAGACTGCACCAGCAGTTCTAGGATTATACATTTGGCACCACTGACACCAAGACTAGCCCTTGTCTGCCAGACCCTGGGAACAGAGACAGTCTGTTGTCGCCCAGGCCAGCACTGAAAGCAAACAGTAGGGGAGAAAACAGATATAACAGGGTAACAGAGACACTTGCTTTTGAACGTTCAAAGCACACAGCAGCTTTGCAATTTTCTATATTAGAATTGTTTGGGCTAGGGGCTCCCTGGTGGACTAGGGGTTACTGCCATGGCCTGAATTTGATCCTGGCCAGGGCACTATCCACTTGTGGTACAGTTGACCCTTCCTGTCCAACTTGCTGTC
This sequence comes from Condylura cristata, assembly GCF_000260355.1. Classification (NCBI taxonomy): domain Eukaryota; kingdom Metazoa; phylum Chordata; class Mammalia; order Eulipotyphla; family Talpidae; genus Condylura; species Condylura cristata. The sequence goes on along the minus strand of NW_004567104.1, from coordinate 46,090,852 downwards.
CCCTCAGCAGTTGATTTCAGTAAATTTGCTTGTCCTGCTCCCCACTACGTCCCCGGTGAATCTTAATACCCTTGCATCTCTGGTCTATACCCTATGCAAAAAACAAAAAACTAAAAAACAACATCAAAATTAATAATGGCCTAGATAATTAGATCTGTTTTGGCATGTGGCAATTCTAGACCCAGCTCTTAAGAAGTCTCATGTGTTTGTGCTTGTCCTGTTGTATGTACCACCAACAAAAATTAACTGATTAAAAATAAATTGTATAGAAAGTTGTTTCTGAAGGCGGCAAATATTAGTAGATCTTTTGATAGGAATTGAGAAAACCTGCCAGTCATTTACTAGTATGGAGAAAAAAAATATTTTCTTTACTCTGCACAGTATTTTTCTGAAATAGGTTAACTCTTATTTTAGAGGTACTGCTGCTTCATGTGCTGGGCTCCAGAAGAACCCAGATGCAGTAAAGCCATCCTAGTTAACATGCAGCTTGGGGCCCTCCGTGGTGGCACAACTGGTCAGTACAGTGAGCCACAGCCGCTTCACTGCCTGTTCCATCCCTGGCCAGGGAGCTCACCCACATGGAGTAGCAGACCTCTCCTGACCCATCTGCTGCTCCCCTCAAAAGTGTACTTCATCCATCTGCCTACTCTGCTCCCCACTCCATCTCTGGTGAACCTTCTCACTGCCTCTGCACCTCTGGCCTGTACCTGAGCTATGTATGATGTATATATGTATGTATGTAATATGTATGTACGTATAAATAAACAAAACACATGGCTTGGAGTACTTGAACTCATCAGCAAGGTGCTCTAGTTCTGCTGATTGTCCCACACTGCCATGGCTTCAGGAGGATAAATGATTATTTTAAGATGCTAAATGGAGGCTATTGATTAAACATTTTGCTGTGGGAAGAGGTGACTGCTATTTATTTGACATGTGTAGTAATGTTTCTAATGTAACAATGCTGACTAAAATAAAACAGATAAAACCCCCAACTCTCAAAACCTTATGAGAAAAGGTTCTTTAACCCCCTCCCCAACCTCCCACTATACTAGGGTTTTGGTTTAGCTGGGTGACTTAGCTTTAGATTTCAAGATGGTTTCAGATTATCTTTACTGGTCTCTCAGTCTGGAACTAGAGCAAGCTCTTTCCATGGCCCAGGACAGGAGGATGCCAAACATGAATGCAGGCATGAATCACGTGACTCATGGGGTCATTCCCAATGTTGGAAACATGCCAGGTTAGTATAGTCCACCTCATGAGAGAAAGGGAGAGAGGGATGCAATGATTTGCTGAACATTAATTTGTCTACCATGACATGAACACTTGTTTTGATCTCAGTATTCCTTTTAGAGGGTCAGGATAAGGCTAATGAAGACAAGTTATCAAATCAACTGATTTCTTTCCCATTCTGTGTATTCTTAAATACATAGGACTGATGGTCTTTAAGGAGATCTTGTTTTCAGAAAGGTTCTCTCTTGCCAATAACCAAATTCTTGAGTAGGCTTTACTTCACTGCTGTTAATAACACACACACTCACTCATTAACGTATATTTACATGTATCACACATACATCAAACAATACACAAACACACACATATGGTTATATAGACATATGTACAATGTAATATATCACATATATACACACAGATTTGCATGGCAATCCTTCCAGACTCAGGACAGTATTTATGAATAATTACATGGTATTTCACATCAGATCCATAGTTTTCTTTCCACCTTTGCAGCATATCTTTAATGCTATAATAAAAGCTCAGCGATCCCATACTTTGATTTTAACATGCCATATGTTAATTTGGAGATAAAATATCTGACTTTGTTGGATGTAAACTTTCTAAGAAAGAGGAAACATTTATCTTTCATTTATCTGCTCACTCCTAGGGCTCTTAAATGTGCAATCAGTGCTGATTGGGATCCACTTCTTTGAGAGAAGCATCAGGAAAATGGGAGTGCTTCTTAAAAACAGACACACCTCTTAAAGTTTAAAAAAACAAAACAAAACAAAAACACTACATTACAAATCCTTTCGATAATTAAAATTAATTCCAATCAAAAGTACATATAGCTTCTAGATATAACATGTAATTAAAAAAAATAGATTAACTGCTTGTATCATTTTTACAATTGCCAATCTAATTCAAATGTCCATGTTTTTGAGTTCAGTGACAGTATTTTCTCTTCCACATTATATCTACATCCTTTCATGCTAGCATTTATTTACAACCCCTTTGTCTTAGGGCTTCATAAATATTTAGGCCTTGCCTTTTTCTTGCACATGATCTCACTTTTTATTCCCCCTCATTTTTTCCTTTACCTACCAAATGGAAACAATTGTGATTTTTTTTTTAGATTATTCGTGGGTGCTTTTTATTTCTAATGGTATATTCAGTTGTCAATGTCGTCGAAGATTGTCCCTTGCAAATGCTTGATCTTATTTTAATCAAGTCTCAGGGGGGTCTTTTATATGAGAGTTTCTTGAGCATCCTTTAAAAGTAGCACAACATTCTCATTTTTCAATTCTTGACATCCGTGGCTATAATTGAATCATTCATTCTGACTTCTGGCCTAGTTCTAATGTTCTTAATTCTTTTCAGTCATGATCTATTCATTCTTCTACCTGACATCTTGTGTCATTTTATCTTTGCATTACTGTGATCATTTATATTTCACTGCAACAAAGCTCTGACATTTTCAGTCTCATATTTTCTCTTTTCCTACTGTTTTGATTTTTATATATGTCCTTTCAGATGTCTTTAAAAATGAACATGACTGACCTTCTAAAGTTTTTCCTTTGCTCCTCCCATAACATGTAGATATACTCTTTTCTTCATTTCTCTATTAAGCTTACAATTAAATTACTGCACAATTTCCCATAGAAGTCTGGCTACATGTCAACCATTCCCTGGTATAATCTCCAAATGTAAAATTCACTGAATTCTGAATCACCTTTATCTTTCCATCTTAGAAAAAAACTGGCACTGGCACTGCTACTCAAGTCTTGGCTCTCGCATCCCTTTGATCATTCTCTCTCAGGTCTTCTCTTCCTTCACCCATTGCAAAATGAGAACATTTGTTGTAGTGTCATCCGTTGTCCTACCCTCTAATTTCATCGTGCCTCATCATACAACTTAACTACACCCATCAACTTAACTAGCAATTTCAAAATGGATGTCTTTTGAACCTCCCAGATATCCTGTTTGACACTCTCAAGCCTCATGTACATTATTTCCACAAAGGTACATCCTGTTATATAGAAGTACTGGCCGGTCAGAATGACCGCACTGGGAATGCCCTCCTCTACTCAAACTATTGCAATGAACGTCCTGTATTGACTTCTTCCTTTGGTTATAGCTCCATCATTTTTTCTCTTCGTCCCTTTAACAAAACAATGCAGTTAGATGATTTTTGCTCCCACTATGTCTCTGGTGAATCTCTCACTCTCTGCATTTCTAACATACACTCCAGTTCTTATAAGCATAAGTAAATAACTAAAATCTTTAATAAATCGAAGAGGCCACTTTTTATTGTTCTGGTTTAAAATATTATATACTTTTTTATGTGTATAGTACTGTAAAGTACTGTAATTTGACATTTATATATATTACATATGATTGCTATCCAAAATCTTGTTACATATAGTTGAAATAGGGTTACAGGTCATTTTTTAAAAAGATTTATTTATTTATGCATACAGAACTGGGTAGAGGCCAGAAGTGCAGGGGCAGTGAGAGGCTTCACCAGAGAGTGGGGAGCAGGACAGGCAGATCAGTGAAGTACACTGTGGAGAGGGGCAGAGGATGGGACAGGAGAGGTCTGTTGCGCCATGTGGGTCACCTCCGGGGCTGGGGATCAACTCACCCTGAAGCAGCTGCAGCTGGCTTGCAGTGCTGTGTCCTAACCCACTCTGCCACCAGGGAAGACCCAGGTTACAGGTACTTAAAAATTAATTATAATTCCTTTAAAGGATGAATTTAAATCTATTTTCATATGGGTGCACAGACTTTAGGTGTGGAATTGCTGGGTTACCTGGTAGGTCCATTTTTAGTGTATTGAGGAAGGACGGAAGTACACTAATTCAGAAGGAAATTTGCACTCCAATTTTATTGTAGTTAATAGCTAAAACATGGAACAATCCAAATACCCCAAAATAGATGAATAAACCAAGAGGCCGTGGTATATACACACAGTGGAATACTATTCCGCTATTAAAAAAATATAAATTCATGCTATATGTAGCAAAATAGATGGAGCTGGAAGTGATTATGCACAGTGAAATAAAAATATGAGATAGTTTTCCATATATGTATAACACAGAAAGTCAACAAAGAGACAGGGGATAAAAATAAGACAAAACTTGCAAGACCACAGATCAGAGGCATCCGGCAGGGTAGAGAGAGGGTCAAAGTAAGGGAAGGAAGGGCTCAAGGACCTGTGGAAATGGATCAAGGGTGCTGTGGTGGTGGGGACTACACCAGGGGGACTACACACGAGGGGAAAAGTAATTCTATTCAAAAATTAACAGATGTAAGAAAATTAGAAAAAATATTAAAATAAATAAATATTTTCACCTGACCAGTTTAATGAGAAGGCAGGATCTATGAAGGTGAAGGTAATGGTGGATTTGCTATAGGAGTTTCTCTTACTATCTCTCAGCTACAATACTTTTTGGAATACTGCATTATATACTTTATAATTAAAAGCTTCAATCAGACACTGTTCATATTCTTTTGTTAACAGTTTGACAAGACATTTTCTTTTTCTCTCTGACACAAATCAGGGATAAGTACCACTGAAGTCTGGGTCTGTGAAAAAATTTGTTCTACTTTCATAAATACCAAGTTTTCATACTGGATGTTCCCTAGTTTGGAAGTATTTCACACAAAGTCTATTTGTTCTCTTGTCTTCTAATTTACCGCTTTACTATAAAGTTGTAGCTACCTCCCAACTTCTGTTTCATTAATGTTAATTTTTATTTTCATTAAAATGTTTGAGAAATTATCCATACCTAATTATTATTTTTATAGGTTGTATTCATTTGTGCTGATTGTTGGTGAAAGGTATAATCCAATAACAAAAAATAAAACTTAGCATAGTTTTAAATACATATTCATAAAAACAAATGAGTTGTACAATTAATCTTCCTTAGTATTTCCAAAGACACACCATCTTTAAGTTACTGGAGAAAAATGTACTAAGAAGTTGTGGTTTATGAAATGTAACGTTGTGTTTAAGGTATTTATTTGGCTCTTCCTGGTGATGCAAGGGTTGGGATGCAGCACTGCAAGCTAGCTGCAGCTGCTTCACTGAGATTTCGATACCCAGCGCTGGAGGTGACTCACAGGTTATAGCAGACCTCTCCCGTCTCACCCACTGCTCCTCTCAGCAGTATACTTCACTGATCTGCCTGTTCTGCTCCCTACTCTGTCTCTGGTGAAGCCTCTCACTGGCCCTGCACCTCTGGCTTGTACCCCAGCTCTGTATGCATAAATACATATTTAAAAAAAGAGAAAAAATCCACCTACCATCCTTTAAAAAGAAAAAAAAAGATTTTTACAAAGATGAACTGGGATATAGGTCAGAAGTGGGGGGTGGGGGGAGTCAGTGGATTCACCAGAGGTAGAGTTAGGAGCAGAACAGGAGAATTTATTGAAATACAGTACTAAGGGGAGTAGCAGGTGAGTCAGGAGAGATCTATTGCGCCATATGTGGGTTACCTTCCTGGTGTTGGATCTAAGCTGTGGTCATAGTTGTACAGCACTGACACTTAAGTTTTAGCCACCAGGGAGGCTCTCAAATGTTACTTTGTTAATAGATAAGGAAAGAAATCAAGAGTACTGCCTATGGATTCAGACTACTTCAGTTGCATCTGAATAGTCAGTTGCATTTTAATAGTCATATGAAATTGAGCAGGTTCTGTCTCAAAGTACTTGAATTAAGAGGAGGATGGTGATGACAGGACTTTTGATCATTCAACTTGGTGATATAAAGAGGAGGACAATATATGTAAATCATATAGAAATACACTTTTCACATGGTGACTTTTATTTGTTGCTTTGAGAAAGCTTTTCCAAATTGTTCTCCGTACAGAAGTAGTCCACTACAGAAAACTACAAAAACTCATTTACAGGCATCCTTGATGACAAGGAGATAACAAAACTAAAAGTAAGCCAAATGGTGTCCTGGGACCCTTCCCTTTCACCTGAAATCCCAAGTGTTGTGTACAGAATATTCAGAAGAAGCAATAGGGTTAGAGTCACAGAAATAGCAGTTAGCAGAGGAATAACTGGCTAGCTGCTTGCTGAGCAGCTCAGTATGTAGCCTCAGTATTTCCAATGTAGCCTCAGTATTTCCACCAGAGATTTTTGAGGCAGAGATATTTTTGAAGAGAAAGCATGTCTTTTGAATTTAATGTTATGTTTTATGGTGGGGAAAAGCCATGTTCTAGAAAGTCCTTTCGTGCATGCACTATAGTGTTTAACCTTATTGCTCATCACTGATAAATCCAATGCATAGTATAACAATCACATTAACTTTCTTTCCATTTTATCTGCCTAGTAACTTTCTTCTTCGAGTGAATTGAGGGAAGGGCTCAAGGTAGAAATAAATTAAAAGGAAGCAGAAGTTGAGTCTTCTCCTACCATCTTAGTTACCTCATCTCTACTCATATTTTTGCTAGATTTTTAAAGTGACTTTTTCTTTCATTTTAATTGTAATCAGACATGTGCTACCATGGCACAATGGTGAAGAGCTACTTTTAACTTAAAAATTGTGTCATGGCCCTGCCTGGTTAAAGCACAGCACTAAGAAGCTAAAGCCACTTCAGCATAAGTTCTATTCTGACCCTGGAGGTGATCCACATGGCATGACAGACCTCTCCTGACCTGTCTGCTGCTCCTCTCAGCAGTGTACTTTGTCAGTCAGTCTGTTCTGCTCCCCATCTTGTCTCTGATGAATCCTCTTACTATCCCTGCACCTCCGGCCTATACCCAGTTCTGCATGCATAAGTAAATAAATCTTTAAAAAAATTGTGTCACCAAAATTATTAGCATTATTACATAAGTATGTTTCTATTCAAACTCAATAATGCATTCATCCATGTATTTATTTAGTCACATGCCAAATATTTACTGTCAGCGAGCTGAGCTAGTGAATTCTAGTCAATAACAACAAAGATATACTCCAGGGTATCTGCAGGGTACACATTCCAAGATCCCAGTAGTCAGGACCAAACCCTCTCTATACACCATATTTTTTTATATATATATTATAACATCTAATTTATCATAGGCACAGTAAAAGTAGCAATAAGTAGAAAAATTTTAACAATATATTGTAATAAAAGTTCAGTGAATGTGGTCTCTATTGAAATATTTTGTCCATAATATTTTTAGATGAAAATTCTCTGATATTGATATTGAAGAGGGGACTGGAGAGGGGCCTGCAAGTATTGCAGAGTTTACTCTGCTAGGGTTGCTCTCCCAGCAAGAAAAAGCTCTAGGATGCCAAGTTTGGCTGGGACATGGGACGTTGGTAGGCTTAAAGGATGGTGTGAATTATGGCTTGAGGACTGAGAAAATGGAAACTTCTTGCAACATTCAGAGTGATGATGGATATAGAGACAAAAAGTGGCTTCAAAGTTTCAGTGCAAATGTCCAAAAAAAAAAAAAAAAAAAGTCTAGAGATAAGTACTACATCTAGGACAGTAGATTTGTAAAGGTGTGTAAGAAACGGCTCCTGAAAAACATTACAGGGAAAAGAACAAAATGTTTTGTGGGGAGTTTATTTCACTAGTTTAATTTTATGACTATAGACATTATTAAAAAGTTAGAGCTACATCTAATTTTAGGTTTGTCTCATTCTTATGCCTATCATTTCACCTTTTGGCCTGTCAGGAGGAGAAAAATATCAACCATGAGTGGCATCTGTTTATTCTCTGGCCATGCCAATATACATGCCAATTCCCTTCAACTGCACCTCTGGAATTTGAGCTGCATCATTAGCATGGCTCTTATGTGAATATTCTTGGAGCAGCCCATTGAGTTCAAAGTATTTTATACTGATCATAGCAAAAACAAACAAACAAACAAAAACCAAAAACATCACTGACTGAAATAAGCATCTTGTTATTCATTTCTCATTTAGCTATGGGCAAGTTTGGGTGCCCTTACAATGTAGCATCATGGTCCACAAAGAAACATCAAGCATTGAATCTATTTAAAATATATTTTGAATGGGAAAGCCAAGTATACAAAGGGAAATAAGAGAGCTGAGTCAATCATTTGTAGATTGATTAAAAATAAAATGCTGACTGTATTTCTGACCTAAAGAATGAAATTCAAGGCATTATCTGGTAGATAACCCATAAAATAAGTCAGCCTAGTCTAAAGGTCTATGTTTACACAATCCCAAGTTCAATTTATCCAGGTGTTCCAAAACTTAGATACACCTATGAGTGAGTAGTTATTATAAAATCATCTGCAGATTTTTGTCCACTAACCTATACATATTCCTAAACTTCCCTCCCTTCAATTTCCCATTCTATTCTTCCAAATTCCTTAGCTACCAGCGCTCATTCAATATCCCAGAAATCATTACTATCTCAGGATATTTGTCCTTTCATACCAGGTTACCACACTAAACATTATTTAAAGTCCTGCCAAGAATATGCCTCTTAACATTTTTACTACAACAATGGGAAAAGCAGTACAGTCCCTTTTTCTTCCTAATATATCAATCCATTCCAACCATGACCCACTTACAAATTTTTAGTTGAGGTACATCAATACAGGTATGTGCTGAAGGAGATACTCACTGAGACAATGGTAGTGGCTTGGATCCATCTAGTTTCCTTTATATCTTACTGTATTTTCTAAACCAGCTAAGATTCCATACTAAATAAAGCCACTTCTATCATACCATAGTTTACTGATACATACTATACTTTGGTAAACCATTTCTGACTGTATAGTTATGTAACATCCTTTGCCAAGTGCTAGCATCTACTTAGAGATGAGTGCCCTGCAGAAACCACTTTTCAGGTAGCAAATCTTTACCTGAGGAATACAGTGTACCATTATTTCAGACTTCTAAGTGGGTCTGAGCAGCTACTCTCTTAATAGGAATCCAGAAATCAAGAGAAAGTCCTTATGGACTGCAAATACCTACAATACCATTGGATCTTTTGGGTCACATGTCCCAAGCAGAACAACTTCAAGCCTTCTTTTGTTCTCTAGACCCTATTCAAATCTGGTCCTTCCAAAATACATATAACTGATCTTTGCAGCATTCCCAAATTTGGTATATAATCTATCAAAATCAGAAGAGTGCTGCTTGTAAACTGCTTCTTAGTGTTTAGGAGAGATAAAATATAGTGGCACCTTTTCTACTTTGGAACAGATGTCTCAGCATGGTGGGTATGCTTAATACTTAAACAATATGGCAGACCCCTGGTTTTGGGGAGGATTTATCTGCTACTATCTCCTTACTGAACTGTCCTTCCTGGATTATCAGGGTAAGTACAACTTCTGCTCCAAATGCATAATCAACACCAAGGCATGAAAATTGTGGATGGAATGTGATGGCCAGCTGAGTATCCAGATAATCAAGTTCTCTCCAGACTACACTTCAGACTGTCAAGAGTGAAGGACCTACATACATAGGAAAATATGTTCATCCATCACTAAATTATTAAATGCAAATCAAAACTAGTGATATGTCATCACACATCTACCAGAAGGGGTCCTATCAAAAAAAAAGAAAAGAAAAAAGAATGGTTGTGAAGAAATTAGAATTTCTGTGCAACTGTATAGGTAGAAAACTGTAAAATCTGTATGGAAAATAGTGTGGGGAGTCACAACTTTAGATAAGCATGGGGATTTCTCTGGGTTCATAAAATTAATTATGGTGATAATTTTACAACTTCATGACTATATTTAAACCACTGATAATATTCATTAAGTGGTAGAATAGATGGTATGTAAATTATATCTCCAAATGTTTACCAAAAGAAATACATATATGTATAAGGAGAGTTACTTTAGCCCTATAGAAGAATATGAGAGTATTTTGTTTGATGCTGCTATGGTGGTTGCTGTTTTCTCTTTTAATGAAACATGCATGAAGGCATTACAGCTGTGCTCTTGCCAGTGAGCTTGTATCTCTAGTACACTGTACAGTAGAGAGGCTTTTCTGATTTCAACAGGGGATCTTAATTTAGCAGAATGACTAACCAAGTAAATAGCAATTCGAACCTCTGTGATTCCGAATTAAACCCCATCTGATACCCATTTCATTATAGCAAGTCCAATTACGCAAAACCAGGTAGTCAAACTAAAAATTTAATCTGTATTTTAGTATGCATGACCAATATGACAAATTAATATGCCACTAATGATAACATTATTAGCTAGTCTAGAAGCCAAAGTATTATTTTTAGGAAGTATATTTTTATTTGGCAAGATAAAGTTTATAACATTTAAATTGATATACAGTAATCCACTCATGTATCAGATCATAAATATTAAATGGGTTTGAGTTTATAGATGTGCTAAAATTTAGTTAACATTTTTTTCCCTTTTTCAGAGTTAGCTGAAAATTAAATATCTTTACCACTGTCAGCTATCACATGATTCAACTATGTAATAAATTACTATAAAATATAGACAAGAGTGTACATGTAGCCAAAAAAATCTGAAAAGGAAATCTGCTTTAAATCCTTTCATGGTCAGAGAGAAAATCTTAAAATTAAGCCTACTATCTTCAAATTTTTTCTATTTGATAAAAAGTCATTCCTATCAATTTTATATTTTCCTTTGTTTATTGAATTTTTTATTTGAAATTGTTCACTAAAATGAAATATGATAGTGTTGGCTTCATTAACAAATCAAAACAGTGACTCTCTATAAACCAGAACCAAATAAATGTTTCTAAAAGGATTTTGAGATGATAAGACCTCTTAATACTGACATCTCAATTCTAAGAATACCTGTTAAGGAACATTTTTGTAATTCTCTTCTCTCTCTAGCCTATTCATCTTTCCTAAGTGAAGTGCAGTATTAAGCAATTAGTCAGGTTATTTAGGGAAAAAAAATAACATTGGCAATGTAGGACTGTGGATTCGATTTTGGAGGTCACAGAATGAAAGACATAAGAATATTTTTTCACTCTCATGGAGATGAGGAGGGCAATAAGATGTTAAGCTTTGTTTTCTAGAGGTCAAAATGAGACTAGAATTTAAAGGTGTTGGTGTGTGTGTATGTGTGACAGTCATGAAAACTGACTTTAAAGTTTGAATACATCACAATTTTAGATTATTTAATCCTACATAGATATTTTGAGCATTGTCCATAATTCTTCCAATCCATTTTTTTTTATATCACAGCTGAAGCTGACAGCTGGCTGACAATTCAGAGATCCTCCTACTGTAATTAAATATGAGATTATTCTTTTCAATGGTGTATGTTGTTGTGCTTTGTATCAGCAAATGATCTTCATGATGACCCTTTTGCACTAGGTAACAAATAGGAAGCCTTTGAACTACCCAATGAAATAAGTAAAATGCCCTCTGTATTACAAAAACGTAAATCTGGAAACAAAACAAACAAAACATTTACAGATGTTATTTTGCCACAACAGGTAAGTTCTGAAATTGTTTTCATTCTGGTATAAACTTTTAAATATTTGTATCTACAGGTAGGGATAGTAATTAAGTATGTGTTTCTTTTTATTTTACTATATTTTATTGGTTTATTGTTTGTCTTTATCATGCTTGTTATAAAAAAGGCCAAAGTTTTTTATTTTGCCTGTTTTACTAACTTCATATAGTTCTGTATGCCAAATAATCACTGAATCAAAATTAAGTCAGGATATATTGATATTTTTATAATGGGAATTTCTCCTTGCTGAGTTAAGGTTAATAAGTCATTAGCTGTTCACCAATAACATTCATGTTTCAGTTAATCATTGTCTCAGCTCTTATCTAATTGACCTTAGAGCAGCAATCGACATTGATAATCATTTTCTCCATAATATACTATCCTTTTGTGGTTTTCAGAAAATCACTGTTATTTCCTCCTACATTTTAGACATTTTAGACTATTTTTCATAATGTCTTTTGAGGTTTCTCCAAACCTCTAGAATGGGTTGCCTTGGTTCTCTGCCTTTTGATTCCTTCATTGAGAATTCATCCAGTCTGATGTCTTTAAACACCATTTATTTATAATCTGATTTCTCCAGCTTAATACTGTTCTTTAATTCCAGAAACCAACCACCTAACTGCTCAATAAACAAACATCCATCTTGGGTGTCCTGTAGAGAGTTTAGATTTAGTATATCTAAAATTGAGCCTTCTTATTATCTTCCCACTTCAGTTAATAGTAATTATTCTGGGTTGCTTGGTCAATCAGAAGTCCTTTACCTTTAAAATAGCTGTAATTCCATCCTTTCTAATTAGACCACCGTTAAAAGCATCGCCTAGTTGAAACCACCAGCATCCCTCACATTCTAACCTGTTTCTTGCAGTTCATTTTCAATATATCAATAGCAAACAGAGTAATGTTCTTCAATGTAAATCTCTATGACTTCTCATACCACTGAGGAATAAGCCAAAATCTAATTATGATATACAAGTTTCCATGTGATCTAGTTGCTAGTTACCGCTTTGTTTTTTTCCTAACTACTCTACCTCCAAAGCAAAGCGTCCTATATTTCACACTTGCTTATCTAGAAAAATTCAGATTGCAACTAGAACAGTTACTATTACCTTTACCCTATTTTAATGTGCCTTTCTTACATGAGTTTCTTTATACTAAATCTAAAGATTAACAATTAGCTGATTACCATGTTCTTTATGAAAAGTATGGGAAAAAAACAGACAATGAGTTGTCAAGCGAAGAAATTCAGCTTGCTGTCTTATGCATTCTGATAACCAAATAACATGCTTTCATTTTCCCACAAGTGATGTCAATTCCCAATTTTTGCTACTAAATTCTTCACCAATCATTTAAAAAGCAAAAAATCATTAGAAAAAAATCTAACAAAATTATTCACAAACTCTTCATCCTTTCACATAATTCTGCAATTTACTTTAAATGCTGCAAAATCCTCCAGCGAATACAGAAGGTAAACTAGACACTGGTACAGGATAAATAATTATGAAAAAGTATTTAAAAAAGTAAACCTCAAAATACATGTGTTTGATAAAGGACTGCTTTTTCTTGACCAACTTTAGAATTTGCATCTGCATAAAATCCAAACTTTACAGAATTTAATTGTGGTAAAAATAAATAGCTATAGCAAGAAGAAATATACTCCATTGTTCATAGCCTTAGGAATGATAATGACCTATCTGGGGTTAACAGTATTTCCTTTATAATTGTTCTCTAATTCTGAATAATTTGTGTGAGACTCTCACCTAAATTTAAAAATATCCGTATTTAATCTGATATTTATTAAAAAATTGGAATTTTTTAAATTCTCTATTGCTTGCATAAACTTTGTTGGTATGGCATAAATGTGTATATCTTATATATGCATATTTACATATGTACATAAGCTTACATATGCACCCATATGTATATATACATATACATATATTAATCATCAGTGTGCCAAGACAGCTTGTAAACTTACATCTCCATTATACAATTAAAGTTTTAACCAAGACATATCAAAAGTATATCAAAGTGTCTGTGCCTTCACAGAAGGGTATGCATTAAGTATGTGGCAGTCACCCACAATCATTGCAAAGGCCTTTCTGACATCACATTGCACATGCATGCCTTATGGAATTCAAAGCAGTCAGCCATTCAACTTCACCTAACGATCATTTCTCATCATCTACTGGAATGGATGCAATCATCCATTGTTTATGCTACTCAAAAAAAGCAGACCACAGTATGGGACTACACAACAAAAATTAGGTGAAAAGCATTTGAGAAAAATTGGGAGTGGAGCCATCTGTCTATAACACAGATCTGACTCTTGTGAAGGAGAGAGTGACAAAGAAAAACTACACAGAGAGTAGCTCAGATCTATGAATACTCATCAGCAGGGCTGATGGACCAACCATAATCAAAATATGTCATCAGAACACTCTGTTATCCCCAGGAATGAGTCTTCCTCAGTGTCCCCAACCTGTTCTGCTACTGCCTGAGAACAGCCAGTGGGAAGTATGTCTTCAATATGAACATGGTGATGGATTTAGGCAGAATAGTCAGTGTGGTCAATCAATTCAGCTTCCTAGAATCAGAGATGTTAAGAGGTACATTTATCTGTGCACATGTTATTACCTCAGAAACTTATGGTAAATCAACCACAGATATTTTTCCACCAATGAGAAAACATACAGGTAGCTATCTAGCTAGATAGACAGATGATAAATTATATGGATCGATCAATAGATAGGGACTTAAAGTGTCTCTTTCTTTTACCAGAATATCCCATCAATAACAATTTGTAGGGACCTATTTGTCACAGAGCTGAAAAACATCTGTATCTTATTAAAACTAATTTTGTGGACAATCTCTTTTAAAAATGCAGTATATATACCTAAAACAAAATAGTGTAAAGTTGACATTTTCCCTCAACAGTATTGTAATAAGTGAAATCATGATATACTAAAGTATATAAAAGTAAAATTACCCTTCCCTGTCTTTTCCTATAAATCGAAGCCTACTCATCTGCAATAGTCCACTGAACTGTATTGAAAAATATTCTAAATCAACTTTTAAATTTTGGCCTCTGCTAGACAGCATGTTAAGTTACAATGTTATGCTGACTCAATTACCTAGAGACATTGTTTTCTAACTTATAATACTGCCTATACTTACATACAATGTTTACAGAAATGTTTTAACTTCTTATAATAAAAACATGTATTTAAAAAATATGCAATATTAAGTGATTTACATATAGCTGTGTAGATGTGGATTATGATATTGTTAGTAATATTAATAACAGCAAATGGTTTACAAATTCTGTATAATTTTCCACAAGGGATATAATCTGGAAGTATTTCTATGGATGGAACATGTCAAGTAACACATCTTGTTTTCCTTAACTACAGGAGGTATCAACTTAGGTAATAGTGAGGTCATTGTTACACAATAAAAGTCAGACTGAAGTAATAAGACTCACTGGTAGAATATGCAAACACACAGACAAATCATAAAAGTTCTAACATTTGCTTCTAAGAGTATACCTTTATTTTCCCAACCTAAAAAGTGTTTGCAATTTCTTGTTTAGGAGTCACATTCTAAATTTTATATCTTCTGTGTAGTCTACCAGTAAGTTTACAAAACTGTTATTCATTATTTGTGATCAATTATGTCTCCATCACAACTGGGGACCTGAAACCATTTTCTTTGAAAATGTTTCTTTGTGTACTATCTTAAGTTAACCAGGATTGGTGAATTTTGACATATATACAGTGCAGTGTCAATTGTCTTTACCATCTGCTCTGGGACTAATTCTCTCTATATTCCATATCTTACCTTTAACTCATGAGGACTAAAGAAAAGCTGTTCATCTTTTCCTTCATATTTTTAATACCAAGTTCTTGCTATATTTTTTATATTATACTTTCCCCTTAAATTTGATCTTTATTTATATTTATCTGATTTACTGAGACTTTATATCTAACTTCCATAAGGAAATAAGTTTCTCTTTCCCTATAAGATACCTGAAAAGTGTTTATATTTCCCTTAATCTCTTTTCACATGAAGGCAACTTCAGTTTTATCATCATTCCTTATGTTGCAATTTGTAGACCACTCATTATTCCCATCAAAATTCTGTAAGTGAGTTCTGATTTTTTCATTTGAAGGTATCTCATCTAGATAAGTTTGATGATTCCAGGAACACAGGTATTGAATTTAAGAGACAAAAAGTTTTTCTTAGTGCTTATAACTACCAGACTGTCCACAGCTGGATAATTTGGTGAGTGCTTAGGCTATAATCAGCATGGATAATCTGGAGCATGACCAGGGAAGTACTTTAACCAAACGTGCTCAAGCAACATAATCAAGAGAGGAGTAAAAGCACAACTATGGATGTGAGTCAATGATCAAGTCCAGTTGAAAGCATTAGAGTAATTATACAGAAAAAAATCCAAAATCTAGTAAAATATAAAGTCAAAATGTTCCTGAACAAATTAAAGGAGTTGGAGAATCATCAGAAAAAGGAATTCTTAATGTTTGGTTTGTGATGTTTGCAGCAGAGTACCAAGGCAGAAGTCAAGTGAAAGGGTATTGTTTATAAATATACCCATTTGGGAGGGCTTTTTGTTATTAACTTTCCATATATAATAACTTTGATTCATATTTACAACGTTTAAAAGGCAGGTTATGTTTTATCACCATTTATTTGTGAGATCACTGAAGCGTCTAATTTACATACCTTGCCCAGAACCCCAAATTTCGTAAGTACATTGCTACAAATTCAACAAGTACACCTGACCTTGTTTGGGCTGTCCAAAGGTCTGTATTGAAGGAGACTGACAACAAAAATAGAGAAATTATCATGGCTGAAGGGGATTCCCAATAATATTTTAAGTTTGGCTAAGCTTAAATAATGGTAGAGAGAATAGTCAATACAAAAATATTGGTTAAGCAACCATCATTTACTGAGTGTGTTGCTAGGTATTCTACATATCTCATTTTCTTAAAAAAAAAATCTTACATACTATGTCTTACGGAGGAGGAATCAGAATTGCAGCAAACTGAGTCAAGTTCAAGATTATTTAATTTGTAAGAGATGAAGGCAAGACTGAAATTAAAGTATATGTGACCCAAATACCTGTGGCAAGGTTAGTATGCAATGGCAAAATTTCTGACTGCTGTTAACTTTTTAAAGACACTCTTGTAAAATGCCTATGTCAATATACTGTTAAGAATGAATCGCATTGGACTTGTCATGTTTTGGATCATTTTGATTTTTTTTCTTATTCTAGGTTTCTCCTCTTTTGGCAACTGTGTTCCAAAAATAGCCACAGAAATTAAAAGTTACAAATTTAAATTTAAAGTTATGAAAGAAAAATCAAGCTAATTCCTATTTACTGTATCCTACATAAAGGAAAATAAAACCTATTTTAACCTTAATCAAGATATGATCTGGTAGATGCGTAAAATAATGCTAAAGGAAATAACAAAAGTCAAGCGGAATAATTTTCACAAATAAATTAATGCCAGGCAATAATTTACCCAATATAACAGTTTAGGCCTCTTGGAGTTAGATGATAAAACATCACTTTAAAATTAATGTGAGATACAGATGAACTAGGAATTTATGTTAGCTGAAAGATTATATAAAATCACAAACAAAAAAATGGAGCATATTTTGCAGTTAACTTTTAGTCTTTGCACATAATTCTACAAAGGTGATTCCATCTTTCCCCAGGCCAGAACACACTGGAAGGGGTTCATGAGTGGATGCCAAAGAACCAGTTACAAACAGCTGCCCAAAAAAAAAAACCCCTGCCTCCTCAAATTGAGAAAATAAGTATTTGTTGAAACACAAAATAATTTCGTGAAGTACATCCATTTATTTTAGGACAGACGATGCTGAGAATAGATAGTTACAAGAGATTACTGGAGGGAATATACTCATATTCATGTCTCATGTCATTAAAAAAAGGTAACTACCCAGTAGTTTGATTGCAGAAAGGAAAATATGTAATACTTTCAAAAGAACATTATGTTTGTCCACAAGACACTTCCACTGTCCAAATTTAACCTTTAAGAAGACAAGTCTACTTTCAGCAAGAAATAACTTAGAAAGGAACCATCTCTACAGGAATGATAAGGGGCAAAATACATTATCTAGTATAAGCAAGAGAAGACTACTAATGAGGTAGTGAGATAAAGTGGGTGATTTTAAGTAATAAGCCAGAAATTTGTTACATTTAAAACTTTACTGTTAAAAATAAGTAGAAAACCCTTGAGAAAGGAAGATCTCACTTTTCCCTACTTAGCTTCTTTTAATCACTTATTTTTGCTCCATCTTCCTCCTCCAGTTCTTCTAGAGCTATAAAAGAGCATAAAGAGCTCCATGAAACAAATGAGTAACTCAAGTTTTTTCTGTGATCAACCCCTGTCAGATAAACTGATGCAGTAAATCTCTCAAAAGACCAATTTGTTGGTTGTTATTGAAACAACATGCGAGTTCTAACTCAGTGACTCTATGAGAACATGAAGAGCTTAGGGAAAAGTTAAAATTCAAAGTTACTAATATGGGAAATGCATTAGAAAGAATCAGGTCAGAGAGGCAAACACTCAATTATAATCTCCCAAATTGAGATGGCAAAAATCTCAACTGACCCAAATTTCTTGGCTCCTACCACTAGCTACATTTATATTTGAAATGAGTTGAAAGTCGAGCTATGCTGGCAGCCTCACACCTGCTCCCTCTTTTCCCCTTGGGTGGTTGAAGTAATTACCCACCTCTACCTGTACCAGCATAGAAGCTGTGAAATGTTGGTCATGTAGAGTCAATCTCTTCCATGTTCTAAGGTGCCAAATGATCATCTGCTAGTCAGAATTGCAACACTGCTGGCAGCTGAACCTATCAGTTCATTTCAGAGTCTGGTCATGCACAATATTATCCTGGCCAATTTGTCTTTTGTGTTTTACACCCTATGGAAACAATTATAATTTAATGAACAATACTTGGTAAGTATAAACTTTAAACCAACATTTTAGAAATATCCTCCAGTAGGCCTTTGAATACCGTCATGATTTCCACAGAACAAACATGCACACAATGGAGAATATCACTTCTCTTTATGAGCACATGATTTTGCCAATTCTGTGGAACATTTATCAGATTAACCATGGCAGAGTTTAATTTATAGTTCAGACCTCAGCCATAAATCTATCCTACCTGGGTAAAATCCTGAACTAAGGGAGCAGCCAAGTAATAACATGACTGCATATCGCTGTGAACAAAATATCTAAGCAGCAAATTATTGCAACTCTGTTTTCAGTTACACACTAAATAACTACAAGAAAAACCCCTATTATTTCCTGCTCTAGGTTCTTGAGTAGTAGGAACAGAAACATTTTTAGCAGAGGATAGTTTCTGGCTTATACTGACAATGAAAACTTTTTTTTTTTAAATGAGAAGAAAAGGGGCTCAAAAGACTAGACAATTACATAAATAAGAAGGATGAAGTGATAGACAACCTAAAGTTGAAGAGCAGAAAGTTCAGAGTTCTTTTATGTCACCTGAAACATTTTTTTAAAAAATGGCATAATAATTTTATCTTCTGAGAATTGAATTGAATTAAGGTACCAGATTCAAAGAGGACTTTAAGCAGATATTTTTGTAAAAGGAAAAACACTTCAAGGGGTACAAATTGATTTTGAGTTAATTTATACATATAGCTGTGATTTGAGGTACAAGTCTTCCAAAACAAAGGACCAGTGGTATAACAGTTGATTTTCACTATTAAGTTTTCTCAAGCCATAGTACACTATTTTGTCCATGCTCAGACAGTGTAATTATAGGTAAAGAAAGAAATGTTGGGAAGGTGGGGGGAGGGGGAAAAGGGGGAGGGCAGGGACTCATCCATTGGGGAATATTATATAGGTGTCAAATTGTGTGAATTTGTAATAATTTAATCAATGCTTTAAAATTTATAATTTTATATAACAAATGAATGCCCCAAGTAAGACATTGGCCTCAAGTTTATATATCAAATTTAGTGAAGACAGTATGACTTTTATATTAATAGAGTTATAATTTATTTATATTTTATTTACATTGTTATTCTGTATGTTGGAATTGTGAAAATGGGTATAATTACATAGACAGTAGAAAGCAAGGTCTTGTCTTTAATATACAATTGTTAAATATCCTTCCTTTAGCTATTGGTACTAATATTACCCTTTTTAAAAATGTATTTAAGTGAACTATTAGAAAAAAATATTCCAAAATACAATTCTGCCACTAAAGAAATAACAGCTATTGAAGTGTAACGTTCACTTAACCACTTAGAGAGATACATTTCTTAATTTATGGAAGAGCAAAAGCAAGGCTCATTTACTGAGGCATTTTGTGAAGAATAGCTATTTAATTATTGTACTTTCAGCATTTGAAGTAGCTAATGATAAATTGCTTTTCCTTTTAAAGCAGCCAAATAAAAGTTTAAAATAATTAAATTTCAAAACTTGGGAAAAACTTGGTATTTTTCATTTATGTAAATTTTGATCATTTATGCCTGTATTAGCTCTCACCATTAACTGCAATACTATGTATAAATACTATGTATATACAATGGAAACAAAAAAAAAAATCACAATTATATGCCTTACTATCAAATACATAAAAATGATATAACATGTATATAGTTGCTATTCACTGAATATTTGTGCTCCCCAAAGTTCATATGTTGAAACCCAAGGCAAAAATGTGCTATTAGGAAATGGGGCCTTTGGGACATAATTAGGATTACTTGAGTAAATACGGGCACAGGCCTAGCAATGGAATTATTGATGTCCTATATCTCAAGAGAGCTTACTTCCCATCTTTGCTCGATGTCTTAGGAGGCTAATATGAGAATTCAGCAGCCTACAATTGTAAATAATTTCCCGCCAAAACACTGTATGCTGGGACCCTGATCATGGACTTAAATGTTTATAAGCCAGTCAATCTATAGGATTTAGTATAGCAGTTATAACTAAGATGAGGTTTATAGTTTTAGTTAATGTGTATGTACAACAAATATACAGGATATCTATTTTTGAAGTATAGCTGGTATTTTAAATATATTGTCATCTGTTGAAAAGTATCAAACATCTGTTACATTCCAGACCCATAAAAATGAATAATGTCTAGTTTAAGGTACTCACTATCCAGAGGTTACGAAGAAAAATATAAAAATGACTTTTGGCATGAGCCAAATAAAAGGAAGGGTAATTGAGCATTTGGAATATTCTGTACAAGCAAAAACCAAATTAATTTAGATGAGTTGAAATATTCTGAGCCAGGGAGATGTAAGAGGTAATGGGAGTAAATGGAGTGGGTGTCAGTAAGCGAAATCATGGAAAAATAAAGGAGTGGAAGTTCACGTTTTCATTCATAAACTGTATTTCAAATACTAATTAGGATAAGACATCAAGTTCAGGTCTTAATGAAATTATTCCCAGGTACCATCATGTGATTTGATGACATCAATATAAAAGTACCTCAAGTTGAATGTAGAAAAACCAACTACAACAACAGGTTCTCTGACCATTGTCTTCATCTCCAATGTCGCCGTTCCCCCTAGACTATCAAAGTCAGACAACAACTTACTTCTTAATCACCTTCACACCTTACTTCTGCTCCCTATGCAAGTTAGGCTAATGTGGCTAAGTCAGAACTCATTTCTATAACTCTTTAAGATTTTCATACTTTAAACAGGCTTGACAATTTCCTTGCTAGAATTGGTAATTAAAGTTGAAGCATTTTTTATTTTTTCCAAACAGAAAAACCTGTGAAGGATTAAAATCAGCTTCTTTAGGATTTTATAAAACCAATATATAATATTTACAAAGGAAGCAAGACAGTTTCACAAAAAGTGTGTTTCTAAAGTCAGCCCAAAGCAGTACAAGTGGTATAGAAATATAATGGAGTATTATATAATTTTTTTGTTCAAGATACGAATATTAATAGAGGGAATATCATCTGCCTGAGCAAACTATCCAATAATTCCCTTGCAGAACATGAGAAAAAACTCAAGGAAGAGACCAAATAACGACAAAAGCAGACTGAGGAGCCACAGCTGTGGGAAGGGGTGTCTGGAAAGAACCTAAAACCAGAGGGAGGAAAGGACTCACCCTTCTGATTTCAGAAGAAACAGGTCCTATTAACATTCTGATTTCAGATTTTCAGCCACCAGAACGCAAGTGGTTGTTTTACCTACTCATTTTGTGATGCATCGTTACACAGCTCTAAATAATTAATACTATAACAAAAGTTCTAAAATAAGGAAAAAATGTCCGACTACTTACAGTTTCCGGCTCTGCGTGTAAGGAGCTTGGAAGTCACCAGGTTATTCGTGTAAGGAGCTTGGAAGTCACCAGGTTATTCGAAGAAGTAAAAAGCTGAACAGACCAAACATTAAACTATTCCTGGACCCTTAATTGTGAGGAGGACGCCAGATAAACCATTATTTCCAATAATTGGAGAGATAAATCAATACAGAAAATAACTCACCGGAGCAGAGACTCAGGAGCA
This sequence comes from Condylura cristata, assembly GCF_000260355.1. Taxonomy (NCBI): domain Eukaryota; kingdom Metazoa; phylum Chordata; class Mammalia; order Eulipotyphla; family Talpidae; genus Condylura; species Condylura cristata. The sequence continues at coordinate 46,068,619 of NW_004567104.1, read as the reverse complement.
CAAGGCTTCACAGGAACAGGTGTTGGAGTAGGGAATTGTAACTGATGAATTGTTGGAAGCTCGGTGTAGAAAGCTGGAAATTTAAAAAGTGCCAGTCAAAGGAGGCTCTCACATTTTTGTGAGATTTGCTGCTAAGGGCTCAACCAGGTTTCCATGGTGAATAGTGGATAACGTTCTCCTTAGACTTCTAGTAAGTGGAAAGGTGAGGAACCATTTTGAAATACACCAGAACACGCCTTCTTTTAAGGCCTGATCTCTGATGAAACCATAATTAGAACACAACCAGCTGGTTCTTATCAGTATTATGTGAAGGTTCTGATGGATAAAGTAGAAAACAGACAAGAACACATGCAATGTAAGTAGCAGAAATCATGAGAAGTTCCCCCCAAAACCTGTAGAGATTAAAAAGTCTGTAAAAAGATATGAAGATTACATTTATTTGATGGGAATATTTGTAGGCTGAAAGTAGTTAAGGAAAGAATCTCTGAACTGGAAGATGTATCACCAGCATCCCTCAAACACTGCAGTTTATAAACAAAGCCTGAAGTCACAGAGGAGAGTGTCTGGAATTGAAGCACAATTAGGAAAAAAAAAATAACATATGTGCTATAAGAATACCCCATGGACAAACAGAGAGAAAGTCACAGAAGAAACACTTAAGCAGCAATTACAGAATCTCCCCAATCTTTGGTGGCAAACTGAATATGTGAAGCTCAAAGAACACCAAGCAATAAAAGAAAAGCAAATGACAGTGAGGTATATAATTTTTTAAAAGATAGAAAATTAAGATAAAGAAAAAAATCTGGAAGGAAGTCAGAAGACTAAACACCTTATACTCTAGCAAGTAAGGATTAACTTTCATATATCCAAACCATGGAAAATTATGGAGACAATGATCAGAAGCTGCCAGGAATGGGCAGAGGTAGAGATGAATAGGCACAGATAGGAATTTTAAAGTAGCTAAAACATGCTACATCATATTACAGCGATGGATATATGTTATTAAACATTTGTCTAAAGTCACAGGATAGAACACCAACAAAGGACTGAAATGTTAATGAACTTGGCTTATTTCACCCATATGGCCCATTCTTTCTAAAAATGTACATTTTGGCAAATAATGTTGACAGAGTGGGAGAAGAGGGTTATGCCTAGCTGTGGGCAGCAGGTGGAGGGGTGATCTATGTACCTCCAACCCAATTTTGTTGTAAACCTAAAACTGACCTAAAAATAAAGTCAAAGGCCACATTGAATTTGAAGAGCAAATTAGACTACTGCACACTAATACTTGGAAACTTTAATATCCTACTTTCAGTAACAGGTAAACAAGGAAAATCAAAGGACTGATAGGATCTGAGGAACACTATAGAACAGTGAAACATGGCAAACATTGAGAGTAACTCCAGCTGGCAGCATTAAATGTGTTAACAAACATTTGAGGAGGTGTGAACCCACACCTGTAAATCATAGACAGTGTTGTAAACCAGTGTTACCTCAGGAAAAAAATACAATTAAAAAAAATTCATTCTTCTCTAGAATACATGGAGTATTTGCCAGAATAGACTAATAGGCCATTTTTTAAGCCTTTACAAATTTAAAAGGGATTGACATCAGAAAGTCTAGAGAAATTTTCAGTGAAACTATATTTGAGTCTATGAAATGAAAAATAGTATTGACATAAATTTACCTATACTAGGCAATGATATAAAAGAGAAAAGTCATTATTAAAATTGGGAATGAATTTGAATATAAACTATGTACTTTGGATGATATTAAATTATGTTAAAGTCAGACCATAGATTGCTACATTTGTACCACTCTGGTGAGAGACATCAATACGGGAAAGGAGAGAAACTGAGCATATATGAAAAAAGGGGAAATACGAGAACTCTGTATTTTCTGCTTAATTTTGTCATGAACTTACAACTATTTTAGAATACAGAGTTTATTAGAAAAAAACTCTTTTAAAATTAAGTACTTAAATATTATAAGTGCTCTGCAACCATCTGAGGTTGGGTAGGTTCATTGTCCATCCAGACACCTTGAAAGAGAACCTTGGAGCTCACCCCCACAGTTTAGGGGAGACAAGATAGCAGGGAGACAGTGACTTGAATGCCCCTGCAAATTCCTACTCGCTCCTTGCTCTCTTAGCTGATCTCCGATGCGCTCTACCTCATGGTCCTCTGCCGCACAGTGTCCTCTGTTACGCTGCCCTGACAGCCTCAGCCCCCAGGCTCAGGTGTGTCCATGGAGTCACACCCACACCACACTCCAGGTGCCTCCATCAGGCATGTGAGCCCCAGGCCTGCACTACCAAGCTTCTCCGCATTCAAGGCCACAGATGATAGCCACAGAGGCCGATGGCATAAAAGCCAGAACAGTCTTCATTTACCCTACAATAAGAAAATGCATAAAAGAGCCCTCCCTCGTGGTGCAACGGGTTAAAGTCCAGCACCGCAAGCACTAATATAAATTCTAGATTTTACTTTGTATTCACTTTTATCCAAATTTTTAACATGCACAGAGACAAAGAGTAAGAACTTCTAAGCTAATACTTAAAGGACAGATAGATCAAAAAAAAGGTAATATTTGATACTAAGTTCCTAAATTTGTATTAGTTCACAAAATATTGTTTATGAAAAAAATTATTAAATATTAATAAAAGAAAATTTACAAATATGATAATTTGTTTTCCTAAATCTATCCCCATATCCTTCACTATTTAACAATTAGATGCTAATTATAATTTACAATTTATTTTCAACCAAGCATTTAATCAGCAAATCTGTAACTAAGTCATTAAAAAATGCCTAAAGTTTTAAAGTATCAACCTGTTTTTAAATTTCATAAATGCTTCTGGGGAACATTACCAAAACTCCCCAGCTTATTGCTGCTGAGTATGGTAAATATTATAAATAACGGGATCTATAATTAGGTCAAATTCCTGCTGTCATCTAAACTTTTAATCTAAAAATAGAAGTTTTTGATAGGGGATGCAAAATAAACTTTAATTATAAAAATTCAACATGGTTAATATTTTAAATAGCTCTTTGTAATTCTGAAGATTATAATCAACATTCATCATTTTTACATATTGTGGAAGTAGAACATTGTTCTTACTGGAAATCTCAATGCTTAAAAGCAACCAGGTCATTCTTTTTAACTGGGAATGAGGGCAAGCAGTTCATCAACCTGAAAGCTTACTCTCAGATTCCCTCCAGCCCTGAGAATGTCTCTAAATTATACCCTTAGGGTATAATTAGATATTCCAAAGTCACTGAAATTCTAAACAAAATTTTAGACTTAGATTTTCTCCTATGAGGAAAATGTTATAATCATTCTCTTCCATCCCCATATTTGTTAGAAATAGCTTCAGCTTTAAGTAAATAACATAAATAGCTTTATTTATTAACTGGCAACCCACTCCAACATTTTCATTTCACAAAGGATAATCTTCCACAAGCTCTATTTACATACCTTTCTATTTTTTCTCTATGTGACTTGATGTGACATGGCAAATGTCCTGAGGATAAAGGGTGTTCAAAACTGTTCACTTCTCTCTCAGTTTTCAGTGTCTTGGTCCCTTAAAGTTCCTGTGATTTGATTGGTCTCCAAACTTCTTCATTCAAGCAGCTTTTATGACAACAAAATTTTTTTTTCTAATAAAATGGAAAGCAAGCTGTTTAATCATGTAAGGAAGTGGTAGCTTCACTGACAAATCATTAACAAGCCACTAATCTTTTCTCATACTTAGATTTGAAACAAATTGCAAGTTAAAACTCAATTTGTCAAAGATGGACAAACTTTCTTCCTGCCCTGATGCATTGATTCATATTATCTTTATAAATGACACATTAGCTACCTTTTAAAATACAATTTGTTTATTTTAAATCTCGAAATAATAACCTATACTTAATGTTATTATTTATAGTTTCATTCATTTATTTAATACATCTTTTATTTTTCTGTTTATATCACTAGTTTAATTTTTAACGTGGGAATATCTGTATACCTTTACCAGGTGTTAGCATCATAGTGCACCATCACCCATTCACCTACATTCCACCACCATAGTCCATTGTGCTTCCTCCCTCCTTGTTCTAATCCCAGCCCCATGAGGTGCTTCAGCTCCGCAGTCAGCTTATCAAGGGTTAGTCTTTTAGCTTCTCTTATCAGGCTCTTAATTTACTGACTTTATATTCCACATATTAGTGATGCCATCTGGTGATATTGTTGGTTTAAATTTAGTGTTTTCTATTTGCTTTCTACATCTGTCCTTTCCTCTCTTTTTCTTTTAACCTAAAGGGTTTCCCTGCTGGCACAGGGGTTAAAGTTTCAGTGCTATCAAGCTATTTCTAGCCACCAGCCACTGCAGCACGAATTTGATTCTAGATCCTGGGTCAGGCTGACCTACCTGGCACAGCAGCCTCTCTTATTTCACTTGCTGTTCCCTTTAGCAGTGTATTTCAGGAGATCTGCCTTTTCTGCTTCCTACTTGGTTCATACTTCCTACCCCTGTTCTTGTAAGCAAAAATAAATAATACAAACCTTTAAAATATATAACCTAAAATATTCTTACTAGTATATTAACCATTTATACTTTATTTCTATTCATAGTCATAATACTGTTGTGTTGTTGGAAAGAACAACAAATTTTCTTTTTTTTTTTTTAAGATTTATTTATTTATTCATACAGAACTGGGGTACAGGCCAGAGATGTGGAGGGTGAGAGGATTTACCAGAGACAGAGTGGGAGAATGGGGAGCAGAACAGGCAGATGATCAAAGTACACTGCTGAGGGGAGCAGCGGGCGGGTCAGGAGAGGTCTGCCACGCCATGTGGTCCCTGCCGGGGCAGGCGGGAATCGAACTCATGCGGAAGCGGCTTTAGCTTCTCAGTACTGTGCTTTAACCCGCTGCGCCACCAGGGAGGGCCCATATTAGACTTTTAATATCATGCTAAGGGCAGGTAATACAGATGATAAGAGAAAACTTAAAACAATAAGAAATACATGATAGTCTCATCCTCCAAAACTGATTTCAAGGGGATGTCTGACGATGTGTTAAAACTTGGAAATTTGGGGACAGCCAGTAGGCTGCACTATTGATCAGGCTGTGAAGTTCGTTATCTATTAATGAAAACTTAAATTTGTGATTGGAGGAATAAAGGACATTAGTGCCTTCTTGAAGCAATCCAGGGAATTAGAAAATGTGTGCTCTAAGGGATATTAGAGACATATGACTTTAAAAGTGAGAAAAGAAGATCAAAAATTAGATGACTTTTGGCAAGTGCTGTATTGCAACTTACAAGACTTATGTATGTTTGTTTATTTAGATGAGCAAAATATATTTTCATACATATTTGGTTTTCATCCACAGTTCCTGGAATTACTGAAGTGTTGAGCATTTCCAAGGTGTTATGTGAATGAAAGTAGCTTTTGGAAACACCTGGAGAAAGGAGCTGGTACCAAAGTAACTGATAATGACTGGAGAGTGAGGTTTTCAGTCCCACTCCCTTTTTTTCCTGAGATGAGAGAAAGGTGAGAGGTTTGAATTCAATGATCAATGGCCTGCGATTTAATCACTTATGCCTATTTAATGATGTCTTCACAAATGTCCAAGAGGATGGGGCTTGGAGAGCTTCTGGGTAAGAAAATATGAAACATTCAGAGAGGATGGCCCACCTGAAGAGGGCAGGGAAGCTCCACACCTATACCACATTCATCACTCTGTGTACCTCTTCTATCTGGCTATTGTTTCCTATCCTTTTGTATCCTTTATAATGATTTGGTGACCTAGTGGGTACACAGGTTTCCTGAGTTCTGTATGCCAACCTAGCAAATTAATGGAAACTGAGGTAGATGTCCTGGGTACTTCTGATTCACAGTCAGGTAATAACTTGGGTCTTGTGACAGGCACCTGAGTCTGAAGAAGGAATCATGGGAACCTCTGAGAATAACAGGTTGGTTACAGGATGGCTTTGCTAGGGGTTTGGGACTGATATTTGAAGTGGAGTGTGGTCTTGGGAGATGGAGTTCTCTTTTATTTTTAGATGTATTTAAGCATACAGGACTGGGGTGCAGGCCAGAGGTGCAGGGGCAGTGAGAGGATTCATCAGAGATAGAGCAGGGAGCAGAATAGGCAGACTGATGAGGTACACTGCTGAGGGGAGCAGCAGATGGGAGGTGGATCAGGAGAGATCAGGAGAGGTCTGCTGTGCCATGTGTATCAGCTCTGGCTTGGGGATTGAACTCACACTGAGGCAGCTATGGCTGCCTTGCAGTGTTGTGCTTTAACCTATTGTGCCACCAGGGAGGGCCCAAGGGAGACAGAGTTCTTAACCTGTGGAATCTGATACTATCTCAGGGTGGACAGTATCAGAACTGAGTTGAATTCTCAGACTTCCCCGGGGAATTTGAGAACTGCTTGTTGGTATGGAGAAGCCTTGGCATACACCCTTGACAGTTGGCTGAGCACACCAAAAACACACAGCAGGTCATTCAGGCTGTTAGTGTGCTGGCCAAAATGATTAGGTAAGTTACACCACTGCTGATCATAGTCTACCTTTCACGATTCACTGCTGTCTTTACTACCATCTATCACCTCTCATTGTTCAAGTAACCTTTTTGTGCTAAGTATTATGCTAAATATAGCAATGAAGACACAAATGCAACCAGATCAAGAAACATCTGATCAAGAAACTTTACAATCATATCATGTAATGATTAGACCAAATACTAATTATTAAGTACATGTCTTGCTGGAGGTTGATTGTACAGTAATCCTTCCTTACTGGTCACTTCACTTTCTGTAGTTTCAAGGACACTTTGAAAACATTACAAACAGTAGCATAACTTGAGAGTGATTTTATTGCAGTTATTTGCTATAATTGGTCTATTCTATTATTAGTTATTGTTACTCTCTTACTATGCCTAACTTGTAGATTGAATTTATTTTGCAGGTAATTGTACAGGAAAAAACAGTGGATAGGTAGGGTTCAGAACTATTCCCAGTTTTAGACCTCCACTGGGGGTCTTGGAACATACTCCACAGAGAAGGGGAGACTACAGTATAATCCTACATGTCTCTAGGTGAACAAATGTACTCTAGCCAATACAGGTGAAAATAATGTTGTTTAGACTGCCTTTTGCTTCATATTATATTATATAGTGCTTTATATTAAAAAAGTAACAGTTTCACCTGCCATATCACAGAGTAGTTACACAGCAATACTAACACATAGGTAATACACAACAGAAGAAAGAGCATGACTATTCAGAAATCTGAAAGTAATTTCAGATATATATATTGCAAATTTGAGCATCTACTTAATCTTCTTGAAACAATTTACTTCATTAGGAAATGTAGATATTTAATGAGATTTTGAGAAATAAATGTATTAATATAGAACTAGCAAGTTCTACATTTGCATATTAATTATATTTATTATTATGTAGGTACTTTGGAATGAGGCAGAGCAAATTCTCTTTATGTAGTCAACATATATTCAGATAGTACTATCTACATAACCAGTTATGATTTATAATATCTTCATATTGGTTTTACTTGATAATCACAGCAAAAATTGTGAAGCTCAAAAAATAAATTGTTACAAATTTATAAAATGTGTATAACAAAGTTTCTTTGTGAGTTTACAAATTTGCTGTAGAATATAACAACAATCCAAATATGACATAAATATTAACAACAACAACAAAAAGACCCTGAAAATATCTACAAGATGTTGATGTCATACCTGAATGAGCCACAGTTTCTGGAGAGAGTGTATAACACTAATGTGTATGTAGTGTTTGTTAACTTAGAATGTCTGACAAGGATGACACAATGGAGTTCGGACTAACCAACTAATAACTGATAATAACACAACAATTTTGCAATACAATGTTTACCTCAAATTTTAAACTTCAACTTACAGTCTGTTTGTACTAAATAAATCCATGAGTGCAAGTCTTACAGGAAGAACTGTCTGAGGCAAACAGATGCAGGAACATGTGCAACACCTGCATGAAATAGTGAGAAATTGTATGTGACTACAGTGGCAAATGAAAAGATTCAGTATCATCCTATACAGAGAGCTACATAATTTTGAAGAACAGAGGAGAGGATGAATTTCTTGGGAAACCTATAAATTAGTATAAAACTAATGAAGACATCTATGCACATAATTTTGTATTTATATAAAGTTCAGAAACATGTAAATGAGTACACCTTAATTCAAGTTTATTCATAAATATACTATGTTAAAACATTACTGGAGATCCTGGAGACTTCTATGCTCTTGGAATTAATGTGGGAAGACTGCCTTCAAGAGATGGACAAAGGGTGGGCATCATCTTCAGAAGCTCAATCATGAATTTGGTTGCAGTGATTTGTGATTTGACTGATGCCTTTTTTTTTTTTTTTTGCTAACATCCTCTTTTTTTTTATATTTTGTGTCTTTTTTTTTTAATTAAGGTAACTTTGGTTTACAACATTGTACATGATTTAGAAGTTCTAGGATCATCACTCTCAGGTATTGTTACCACACCACACCTGCTACCAGGCCCCCAGCAATCTTCTACTCTACTCCACTGTGTTCTTGCTCACTTTGGTGGGACCTCCCCCTCTGGTAAACTCAAGTCTACAGTCACATATCTAGGGCTTGTTATTGGTTAGGCTTTATCTGATCCTGTTTTGTTTCTCTATATTTTCCACTTAAATTATACCATCTGAAATTTGCCTTTCCCCTTCTGACTTATTTTGTTTAGCATACTGCCCTTTAATTCCATCCTTGATTGGTTTCTTTAAAGTTCCCTTGCCAATTTCCAAGGTAGTTGGTGACACTGTGTTTGTGTGTGCTGTGCAATGCCCAATAGAAGCAGGAATAAGACAAGAATCACTTTGTAAAGTTCAGTTTAGGACATTATGATGAAAACCAATATTCCTTGAAATAAAAACAGGTAAAATAGCTTTTGAGAAAGGGAAAAACCTGTGAATTTATCCAGGTGTAGAATCCTTCAGGGATGAAAGACCAAAAGAATAAATGTGGTGTGGTTCTGATACAAATTTAACCACTAATGTGAATACTAATCTCTTCATCCCTGGAGAATACTTCTATTACAGGTATTATCATTGAAAAAGACTTTAATTCAGACATGTCTAATTACACTATAGGTTAATTTGATTAACTAGAAAATCTCCAGAGGACTTTAATATTTCTGACTATTAAATAAGCTTAACTGGTCTAACCAAATTGCTAACGATTGCCTTTTATTACAAAGTTGAAAGTATTTGATAAATTTGCTCTTCCTTTGGAACACTACGACAAAATTATAATTTCCTTTAATGAATGGCAAAGATGATAATATTGTGTGTAGTCTATATTTTTTCCTTTGCTAATGTTATCATTCTGTATAGGCTCATAAAAACTATTATGAGAATAAAACAAATAATGAAAGCATAAATGAGCTTCCTCATTCATGAGTGTAAGAAAGGCTCATTTGCAGTGTTGATAGTCAGAAAAATTTTCTTACACTTAGATCATCCTGTTATAATAGACAAATACTAGCTTTCCTGTATAGAATATGTAGATTTTCTGAAAGGTTATTTTTCTTTTTAAAAGTGTAGGCATTGGTTTAGATATATTGGAATAATTATAACAGTTAAGTTCCATTACAGTTGTTTATTCTATCTCTGACTGAGCACTTAAAGAACCTTTATTTGTATGTAGAAGAATGTTATAGCCTATTCCAATCCCTTCTCTCACACCCCTGGTAATTTCCTATTCATTCAGTATTTCACATTCAGTGTTTAATAAGATTTTAGCACAGTGCAAAACCCTGATGAGAAAAATACCAATAAAACCTAGTGCTTTATCTCACTGACTTTACAACTCTTTAGATGAAAATAGACAAACACAGATAATTGCAATATGGGAGTCCAGAGGATATACAACTGACTATATTGAGGTTGTTTACATATGGAGCCTAAATATTGGTGACTGTTTTCTTAGGAAAACAGGTCACTGACAACAAGGAAGAATTAGGAATATTTATTGTCATAGAGGATGAGCAATGTGGGGACACTGGGGGGATAATATTCATTTCAAGTGAAGGAGAGTCCCCAGAATGAACAAACCCTACCAACACCACGATCTTGAACTTCAAACCTTCAGGAGTTTGCCAGAAGGACATTACACCAAGAGAGCCCTGTGGCTTGCAGTGAGACTGAAGCACCAGTTGGACCATAGACAACAGTACAGATTGCATCAGAGTGGACTCAGAGGGCATTCACACTTGCTGGGAGGTGTGTGGAGTGAATGCCTTGGAGGCTGTTGTCCACGGCAGGGGCATAGGCAGCAAGGCTGACTGCTCAGCCAGGGGCTGTTGGAAGGTGAGAAACAGAATGTATGAAGAAACACATGTTCTTGATCAAGATGAAGGTTACAGAGGAGCTGAGGTGCTCCACACAGGAAGGAATCTACAAAAGAAAGCAAGAGATAAGACAGTTTAAACAGAAACACTAAGGAGGTGAGGGGTGAAGAAAAGAAAGAACAAAGAGAGAAGGAAGCACAATGGTCTATAGTGCTGGTGAGTGCACACAGGTGTAATATCTGATAGGGATACCCCAATATCACCTCAGTTAAAAATAACTAAAATATAAAATACATGTATTTATTTCACTTTTAGAATTAGAGTGATGTTTCGAGTCTTCTAAAATCTCTGGGCCCTCCTTAATGGTACCATGGGTCAAAGAACAGCACTATGAAGCTATCCGCAGTCATTGCAGCAGGAGTTCAGGATAGCCTGGGAGCTGACCCACATGGCGCAGCAGACCTCTCCTGTCTCACCCACTGCTCCCCTCAGCAGTGTATTTCAGTCAGTCTGCCTGTTCTGTTCCCCACTCCATCTCTGGTAAATCCTCTCACCGCCCGGCTCCCAAGACTTCTGGCTTGTATCCTGGTTCTTGTATGCATAAATAAATAAATCTTAAAAAAAAATAGCTTCTTTGGATTTTGATTTTGTTGAAAGTAAACTCATGATCTTAACATAAATTTATTCACTTGCATAGTTTAACAAAAAAAGTGGCTGGCATTCTATAGTATAGTGAGATGGTTTTGTTTTGGAAAGAATGCCTAAAAGGAAGAGCAGCTCAGGTGACAATGTTTAAAATTCAAATTAACTCATTTGCTATTTAATTAGCTGTCTCGGATACAAAGCAAACTACTGTGAGACTACATCAAAGGGAATTATCTTTGTTCTCACACAGTGGCTTTTTCTGCTCCAGCAGCCCTAGTGAAGAGAAAGAAAGGACACTCCCCAGGTCTGATTTCCATGTGGGTGAAAAAAAGTGGGAGTATAAGTGTCCTCTTTCACCCCACTGCCAACTTACATATATTCTTTATTACTTATGCAAGGTCTTTCTTCCTTTCAAAGAGGGTTCCATATATTTAGTAAAATACAAAGAATGAAGAAGTTGGTTCCTAAATTCTAAACAAGCTGAGATTTCAGAATATCGAAAGGTCAGTTTGTGCTGTCCTGGAGAAATCCTAGCTGATAATATGGACTGTCCTCACCTAGGCAGCTGGTGAACATTCAGCTTCTAAAAGAATTGAGTCTATTAAAAAATCAACATTTACAGGTCCTCCCTGGTGGCACAGAGGGTTAAAACACAGCACAAAGAAGCTTAAGCCAGTTCCTCATGAGTTCAATCCCCGCCTGCCCCGGAGGTGACCGCATGGCCTGGCAGACCTCTCCTGACCCTCTCGCTGCTCCCCTCAGCAGTGTACTTCCTCCATCTGCCTGTTCTGCTCCCCGCTCTGTCTCTGGTGAATCCTCTCACCCTTCGCAACTCTGGCCTGTACCCCAGTTCCGTACGAATAAATAAACCTTTGAAAAAAATCAACATTTATATCATGTGTTTCAACTCTTTCATCCTCAGAGTGCTTTATAAACATTAAACTAATTAAGTGAAAGCGATTTGTGAATTAAGACATACTTATAAACAAATGCCTGTCATTGGCAAGAAATACTTGTCCTTGTTTGTTTGTTTATTATTTTATTAGTAGGCTTATGGACGGTTTTTAATTTTAATAGCTGTATCCAAGACACCGTGCCACGGGGATGCAGTGTCTCATGGTAAAGTTGCCCACTTGCTACCCTACAAAATAAACAACACCTGCTCCACAGACACAAACAACCCAACTTACTTGATAAGAACAATCAAAGAGGCTTAGTTGAAGAAACTAGTTAAGCCATTTAAAAACTTCTAAACTTGTCTTTTTACTATGAATAGTATGAGGGAAAAAAAAAAGACTGTAAGGTTAGTTTCTGTAGATAGATTCTCTACTATGTGTGTGTTAAACCTGGAAATCAGTTTACTGAGACTGGATGGCTTTACTAAGTGAAAGGATCAAGGGAATATGGTGCCATGAGGTCAGTGTCACATGGTTCCATCCATCTGAAGAGATGTGAACTAAATCATACATAGTGCTATAGGCCAACATTACCTCAATAAAAATTAATACAATTTTACAAAAGAAAATAACCAAGACTTCAGATTTCTCATTAATACAAGTAAGTTGACAGGAAATTTTATAAGGAAACTTCACACTCATCTGCAACTTTTCAAGAATTAAAGTACCTTCTTGAAAAATTAAAAGATCACTATTTCAAAGTTACTCCTAATTTCTCAAGTGTCTAAGATTAAAAGTGTGTACTTAATAGGAAGAGAAAAAAAAAAAGGCTGAGATTTAGTAGGTATTTTTTCGTTGTCTGAAAAATCTGTTAAAAAAAACATGAATAAATTTAGATAGATTAGTTCACGTAAGTTTTTTCAAACAACATGTGAAAATATTCTAGTAATCAAAGATCTGCCTGCTAATTTGTACTAGATAACAAACTAAAATCCTTCAGGTGTAAGCAACATCCTGATTTGTGGGCTAACTTACATGAGCAGCTAAAAAATACCTAAAATACCTCAAGGCATATCTATCTGATCTTTGAAGCATTTGACATTTACTATTTAAGTCATTTTAACAGTGCAAAGCTGGCACTCTTAATCTTTTGAATTATGGGAAAACCAATGTAAAATAATCCTTGGGTACATACCTGCTAGTAATACATTCTCTATTGGAAGACAAAAGCATCATTTTAGTCCAAGAAATATTGACATCTTGAGTAGAATTTTACATCTGAAGAGTTAAGTTTACAATTTCCTCAGTACATAATTTCAAAAAGTCCTGAAAGTTTCGGTTCTACCAAACCCAAATAGCATCTTTATGATAAATGTTAAAAAAGAATTATGTCACCTACCAGACTGCTCCACATCTAATTTGAGAGCCTGCAGAACAGGTATTGTCCCAGCCTATTTTGCTTTGATGGTACAGAAGTGTTTGTATGTGAAAAGATTCTACCTGGCACCATGTCTTCTATGTTTAGTTTCCTGAAGTTGTAAAAGAAGGCATTGTTTGTCAGTACAGAATTTTCTCTTTCTTAGTTTCTGAAAGGTGCTGATTTTTTATTAGGGTTGAAGCTGTGTTTTGGCAATGACTTTCTTAGTCTCTGAAGAAAATGTTTGTTAGTTATGAGTAGAGAATTACTCTTTTTTTTTTTTTTTAAATTGAGGTAATGTTGGCTTACATGGTGGTTTGAGGCTGGGAATATAAGCATACTCCCCTTCACTTCTGTCACGTGTTGTTCCCCTAGTGCACTCCCACCAAAGCATACGAAGTTCACCTTGGTCCACTATGTTCACAGAGCACATCCTATTTTTATCCATCCTAAAGAGGAAGCTCTCAATCTGTTGTGTGCCATTTGACATTTTTGGCAGTACATTGAAGTCTGTAGAACTTCCTCAAAGTTCTATCTTTTTGGTTTTGGAGCCACTTTCAGGGACCTTAGTGACTTCAATGACTTTAAGGCTTATAACTTGACTATACTATTGCCAACTCGCCCTAATTTTCTATAAACACATTTAGATGAGAAGATTTATTGACAAGCTCTCAAATAAAATCTTAAAATGCCTCAAATAAGTCACATATGATTAGAAAGAAAATCACTTGAAATTGTAATTATCAATAGATTATAAACTAAATTTTTGTTATTGTAGTAGATGTATTAATGCATCAAAGTACAGGAGTATTTCTTACTATAATTTTCTAAGTTTTTGAAAGTAAACAACACACTTAGGAATATATATGAAAAATGGAATTGTTTCTACTGTTAACATTAAGCACAGATATTTTGTGATTTATTGCCTATTTATTAATCAAATGAAATGACAAATTTACTTAGAGACTGCTAAAATGAAGGGTATAATTTTTCCCCACCAAAATAATGTACAAAATAATGTACCCCTAAATTCTAACTTCACAGAGCTTACAGAAACAAAACCACTTTCTGGAGGTTTCATTTTAGACTGTCCCATTGGTTCAATTTTAATTCTTACTCTTTAGGGTCTTTTCTTTACCCTTGTGACTCAAGATAGTTCTAAATATTTTATAACCGAATACATTCAGTCTTTAGTTCAGTTCCTGGACAATCACTGAAGTTGACATCTTTGAACAATTGCTCTTGCATAACAACACTGCAACAATTTTCTGCCACTCTTGTTAATATTGCAAGTTGCCTTTGTAGGAATGGCAATTCACAAACAAAAACTCTTTGATAATGACAGCAGCCAATAATGTTGGTAAGCTATAACAAGTTACAGTGATAAATCAGAGCTGTCTGAATATCTTCAGCTTAATATAAATCTTCACAGTTGGGTCTCTTATGATCTATGTTTCCTAGTCTTGACAGAGATAACTAAAGCAACTACAATGCCAGACTCTACTCAAAGCAAATGGATTCTATGTCATCAGACACTTCAACCAGGAATATAGCTGGTAGATTACATTTGAATTAAAAGGATGCTTTTCTCCCATTCTTCTTTATTCCTGTGACTGTTATCTTCAAAATGTGGCATTCTTAATGTTTGGCTATTGTTATTAATATTATCTCATTGAATTTTGTATCTGATATCCCCACATCTATTTAGGAGAATGTAATATAAATAAAATTATGACACGAAAACAGTAGCTGGTATTTTAATTTGTTTTTCTTGTTCTTCCATGGAAATTTTTATTTTTTTTAAAGAGTTATTTTTATTTAGTTATGTAGGAAAGAACTGGGGTATAGGCCAGAGGTGCTGGGTGGAGGGGTGAGAGGATTCACCAAAGAAAGTGGGGGAGCAGAACAGGCAGATTTACTGAAATATACTGCTGAGGAGAGCAGTGAGCAAGACAGGAGGTGTCTGCTATGCCATGGGTCATCTTCCTGGCTGGGGAGCAAACTCATGCTGCAGTGGCTGCCTATAGCTTGATTGTGCTGAGACTTTACCCCATGCACCACCAGGGAGGCCCTTATTTTCTTATCTTTATGCTCACTTTCTTTTTCCTCTATGACATTCAATCCATAAAGCACCTGCAATTAACATGTTTTTTTTTTTCCCCCAAGAAACTTGATCCTCTCTGCTTCAAATACATATTCTTAAGGTAACATAATTTGCAGTGAAAGATTTTAGTCAGATTTAGGGATCTCAACAATTTTCTATTTTATCCAGAGACAAAAGTCTCTTTCACAAAATATACATTATATAATTATATCAACAATGTCATTTTAAAATACCTTACAGATGAGGATGTATGTGTATAAATAGTAGGTAGGCTCCACAGTAACCATGGAAACAATGTGAAGTCAGTAATAATGTTCACAATTTAGACTGTTTACTCTGTGCAAGTGCCATGGATGTACTGATTAAAACAGCAACTCTGATCAAGAAGTCAAGCTCTAACTTAGGTAGTCTAAGATGTTGGAAAGAATTAATTTTGTGTTGACTCTATGTCAGGACATACCACACACTGTTTCTATTAGTGGTATTTTCTAGGTTATTTTGAGAATATAATTACTTTTTCCATTTTGCAGATAAGACATAAGCATTTCAAAGAGGTTAAATAACTTTCCTGAGATAATGGGTCAAGTATATGGTGGAACCATAATTCTAACTCAGAACTCTCAGATTTAGAAGGCAGATGCTCATTATGCCAAATTCCCTCTATTAGGTTTCACACAATTAGAGTTTTCTAGTTGTGAGGATTGGGAAGGCTTGACTTGAACTGAGACATTCTCCTCACACAGTATGATTGGATGCTTTTTCAAAGGAGATATATTATCTATTGAAAATTTTATTCTAAGGAAGAAAAATAATATGCTCATAAGAGATATTTTACTTTTATGTTTTACCATTTTAATGTAACTTCCCTAACCAGTTTCTTAAGAGCCATATATTTTTTTAAAGATTTATTTATTTATTCATACAGAACTGGGTTACACCCCAGAGATGCGGAGGGTGAGAGGATTCACCAGGGACAGAGTGGGGAGCAGAATAGGCAGATCTACGAAGTATACTGCTGAGGGGAGCAGCAGGCGTGTCAGGAGAGGTCTGCCACGCCATATGGTCACCTCCGGGGCAGGCGGGAATCGAACTCATGCAGAAGTGGCTTTTAGCTTCTTAGTGTGGTGCTTTAACCTGCTGCGCCACCAGGGAGGGCCCAAGAGCCATATTCTTTAAGAATAAAAACAAGGAAACTAATAGGGCACAGTGAGAGGTCCATTTGATTGAAGCACAGGGTGCTCATTCAAAGTCAGTAACTACTGCCTCCGTGGGGCAGCTACATAAACACTAAAGAACATCACTATTCAAAACTGATGATTTTGGAATTATGTGGAATTATGATTGTTGGATTATGAACTATGACCTCTCTGTAAGAGCCAATATATAACTACTAAAAGTCTAATATTAGGCTATTTTGGTAGATGGCTCGATATCTTTGTGACTATAAGAGTTGTCCCACAAAGGGAATGAGAGAAAACTAATGAAGACCCTCAGTATAGATGAATAAATATGTGTAGACTGAAAAACCTAGGGTAGTCCAAAGTGGTGATTTCAATTTGATGTTAAGAATTCATTTCACTCATTGTTCAGAAGAATAGAGATTTGTACTAAATTCCAATGTTTAAAAGTAAAAATACTTTTTTAAAGTAAAAAGTATTCACTGAGAAGGGTAGTAGAGATGATTCCAAATTACTATGCGCACTTGAGATAATCAGGTAAGACCACTGCTTTTTTAGAATTTGTTTCTCTTAGACACAGACTATTTCCTCATTCTTGATTTAAAGGGAAAACTTTCCAATTCACTGAGATCTTTTGTCTCCAGAAGAATTTCTATGGAAGGAATATAACAAATAACATAACAAATGAAAGTGATATTATCATTTATACTGACTCAAATTTTCTAAAGGGCCAATACCATGTTCTAGTCATTAAGTGAATTTCTACTCACTAGAAAAATTCTTCAGGCACACACCAAATATAAGAATAAGAGAAGTCAGGGGAGAGTGAGCAGAAGGGAGAAAAGAAGGCAGATGGGGCAGGAAGGGAGGTGAGGGAGGGGAAGGTAAGGGGAGGGAAAGGAGACAACCAGTCTCATTAAAGTCCTATTCTACAAAATCTTGCAAGGCTCTTTGTACTATTGTCAGGTTGGGAGCCACCATTTTTTAAATACTCTACTCATGAAAATGGTATTAATATTCCAGGTCAGTGACAGGTGAGAATCTGAATAAAGCTGTGCTTATATTTCAGGCTAGAGCTAACTCACAGAGGCATTTGGATTAAATCTCTAGCTTCACATGGTGTCCTGGAAGACACATTGAAGTTATTTATGAGAGGAAAAACAGAGGAAAGAATTTATGGATTCCAAGTACAACAGACTTACTCTATCACTAGCTGCAGGATGTCTCCTAAAGGTCAGGACTGCCACGGACTTCAGAATTTAAGGAGTCAGGCCCACACATGAACTCGGAGCCAGCCTACCTATCTGCTTCCATAACACCAGTTAAGTCAATGATCAGTGCCCCTATCAAAATCTCTAACTTTCTGTCCCACTTTTTTAAATTTTCATGATGGAATGAAGAACTCATAACTAAATCCATTGATAACACTCATGCTGATACTATAGTTTTATTGGCTTCACACAATTTACTTTGAAATTACATAGCTTTTTGAATTGTTTTTGTTTTTATCTATACTAGTTTTGTGACTCTATATATTTTTGTATTTCAAGCTTTCTTAAGCCTGAAACTGTACTTTCCTTTTTTTTTTAAAGATTTATTTATTCATATAGACCTGGGATACAGGCCAGAGATGCGGAGGGTGAGAGGATTCACCAGAGACAGAGCAGGGAGCAGAACAGGCAGATGGACGAAGTACACTGCTGAGGAGAGCAGCGGGCGGGTCAGGAGAGGTCTGTCACGCCATGTGGTCTCCTCGGGGGCAGGCGGGAATCGAACTCATGTGGAAGTGGCTTAAGCTTCTCAGTGATGTGCTTTAACCCGCTGTGCCACCATGGAGGGCCCTGCTTTTTTCTTTTTTAATCTGTCCCATGCTGTGCTTTATCTCTGAGCACAGACTCATATTCTTGGGCTATGCTTACAAAATGGCCAGTGTCCAAATATATCAGGTAACTTGAGAATAGCAGTAATATAACTAATGTGAACTACTAACATTAACATTCAGAAGTAAAACTTTGCGACAGAGAACATGAATTGTTATTTGGTTAATGACTAGCAAACACAAAAATTTGTGTTCCCCGTAGACTGTCCTTCATTTCGATGATCCTATTCAATATCTAACGAAAGAAAATTACAAGACCTCATTCTGATATCAAGACTTCTGACAGGAACAATTTTGACCAGTTTAACAAAAGAACACTGACATCCTTTCCTACCAATAAAATTTTATTTAGTGTCACTTTTAAAGTGTACTTATTAAGTCTCAATCATCTGTCAAATCGAAACTGCACACAATTGCAAGTGAAAAGTATTTATAGTGATGTATTTTCTGATTCTACTGTAAAACTAATTTGTAAAAACATGATTATATCATCAACATCATAGAAATATGAAACATACAATAGTACATACTTTCTAATTTTGTTGCTTATGCCTTTTATATTGCATGAGGGAAAAGGATTTAATGAGCAAGCAGGTTGGGCTGTCCACTGCAAGTAATAATGAGAGCGCCCTCTGCTGCTGAAAACAAGTTTTGCTTGATTTTTTTAAAGAACTCATTGGACTTCTCTGGTGGTTTCTTTATAATGCCTAATGCATAATGGTAATTATGACCCGCTTCTATTATTATTTAAAAATCATATTATATTATATTATATTGTGTTGTATTGTATTGAATTATATTATTTTAAAGGAAAAGCAGATCAATTAAAGTCATTTAATTATTTTAAATAATCTGAGATTGTCTCCATTTAAATAGAAATTGCAAATAGTTCTTTGTTGTAAAAATAAAACAGCTACATACTCAGAATTGCATTAGTCTCAGGAATGTTACAATCACCTGCAATTCCAGATAAACTAATATTCTATAATATACTTTCAGCGAGTCTAACATAGGAACTTTCATAGGTAAAGTTAGCGTACTTAAACTGATTATAGAACCCTCTGTGCATCTTTAGTATGCACAAATGAGCAGCTGACTTAAACTCAGAAATTTTGAACGTGCCTTTCTGATATTCCTCAGAGTCAAAAATGTGTGTAGATGGATTTTAGTATTTTTGAGATTTCTTGAGATACATTTGTTTCTAATGATTTCTCTCTCCCAAAACAAACATACAAACATAAGTACAAAATTAATTTTGTATTGAGGTTACTAGTGTCAACTGGAATTATTCATTAATATTTTCAGTTCTCAATTCTTTTCTACTAAGCATTCTAGAAACTGAATGTCAGAAAAGGGCATTCTTTTTTTATTTTTTTAAGTGAATAGCTACTTGTTTAAATTTTAAAATTTTGAAGACTTATTTATGGATGTATTTATTTTTCTCTTACTGTTTCAGGTCATGTCCAAGGTAATTTCCTACACATTTCCAAGAATATTAGTATTTCATGTTCCCACTTAATCCACAAATCCTTAGAATTTAAACTAGCTTCCACTGATTTATGAATTACTTCACACCATTTTATCTCAAAGGTCACTCAAGAGTAGATACACCTAACACTAAATTTTTAACTCTCAAAGTTTATTGTTTTGAAATTTTATTGATAATTCTATGTTGTCAATAAGAAGTACAAACACTGAAATTAATGTTGGTAAAAATTCAGAATTACAGAGGACAAAATTGTATTGAATAGACTGCAAATAATGGTAAAAGAAAGTATCAGTTATCAACACTTCTTGTAGAAATGGGAAGCTATTGATAGTTCTTTGCCTTCATTATCAATGGTGCATGTCCCTAAAAGATGACCAAAGTTTTCTAAGTATTATTGGTTGCAATAATAGCATATGCTACATTATCTAAGCTTTGCTTTAGGATAATATGAGCCCTCTGTGTTTAGTTGTGTTAACAAAGCTGTTAGATAGTAATGGTTTGCTCATTATTAGGTTGTATGTGTAGCAATTAAATGACTGTATCCAGACAGGCCTTGCTTTAGAGTAGTTCAGAATAGTAAACACAGTAAATATCTGGTCTGGAAGAGAGTAAAAATTAAAATTAAAATTAGAGTTCAAAAATTAAAACCCAGCACATGTTTCGAGTAAAATATAAGCAACATATGCCTAGGGCAAAACAGAGTAAAAGTAATTATTGTTATTTTCAGTTGGGAAAAAAAAAAGTCTTTATATTTGCCATAGAGTAAGTCAAGCCAAGACTTGGTTGATGCAGCTTGACTTTAATTGTGTGTGATACTTAGGAAGTGTAGCACTAGAAGGTTTATAGCAAGTATGTGAAGGAGGAAAGAAAACATGTGAGCAGAGATGCATCTCTGTTAGATGTCAAAAGCTGGGGGAAAATCAGTGAATCTGAGATTTCAAATCTGAAAACTTTAAATGAGTGTAAAAACTGGAACCTACAAAAATAAAGATAAACTTTCATAAGTGATTATATATTTTTACTTCTTTGTCTTGTGAAATGTTCGTTTATTTTCTGTATTTTCGAGAAGCAGCTAAATTTTTGAATTTTCTAGAAATCAGTAGATGTTACTTACAGTGTGTAAGTAACATCAAAAATAAGTTATACATTAAAAGATTCCATCTCATGTATAAAATTAAAAGAAAATAAATGTTGAAGTTTGAATGCTAGTATCTCTCCAGGTGGAGATGGAATATTTCTAAGATTTGTTCCAAACTCTATAAAGAGAAGAAAATAATACTGCATTTTATGGCTATCTGAAAAATGCTTGCTAGTATTTGTTCTTAGCATGAGAACTCTCAGATTTTGACTTTCAGTCCCCTTTTTCACAGATTCAAATGGTACAACTGGTCTTTTCTCCCATTTCTCTTTTCACCATTTCACTGTAGTTCTCTTTTCTGTATTTCTGCTAATATAAATGAAAAACCAAGTTTTTTCTAAGTTACAGTTAGTGTTTCAATGACAAACACATATATTAAAAGCTCATGATGTATTTAATATTATATAAAGCTTATGAGAGAGATTTAAAGAGATTAATGCTTGCATATAAGGCAGGTCATTGGGAAACCATTAAATTTTGAATTATGGCATGATTATAACCATAAAAAGAGTTTATCAATAACAGAGATTATTGTTAACTGCTATAGCCATGAAATAAAAGCTGAAACATTACTAAGAACTTGGAAGATGGCAGGTCCACAGACATGAGAGGTATTTGTTAATGAGAAAAGCAGAGAGGCCATAAAAGCAAAACAGGCTGACCCACGGTAAAGCAAAAGGTATATTCTGATACTAAAAAAAGAGTGCTCTTAATGCAAGGAGGATTTGTCCCAGAATGGAATAAGAACATGGGAGTAGAAACTGAATAGCCTAAAAGCTTTATGGAGCGAGTATACAGAAAGGTCTGACAAAACCATAATGATGTTGAACTCTAGAAACTTCAGTACAGAATAAAACATCCAACTTGGCCCTCCCTGGTGACGCAGCGTGTTAAAGCACTGCACTGAGAGGCTGGAGCCACTTCTGCATGATTTTGATCCCCGCCTGAGGCGACCACATGGCCTGGCAGACCTCTCCTGGCCCGCCCGCTGCTCCCCTCAGCAGTGTACTTTGTAGGTCTGCCTGTTCTGCTCCCCAC
>NW_004567104.1:46040311-46046363 GCF_000260355.1 Condylura cristata | reverse complement strand
AAACAAGAAAAACAAACAAACAAAAAAGAAACATCCAGTTTGAAGTTAGGGAATGTCTCATATCCATTACAGCAGGCACTGCTTCCATCGGTCCACTTCTTATTCCTGATTCATGACCCTTCGCAATTTACACAGTTATGGCATGTCAGACAGGTGCAGCAGAGGTATAATTTCTTTAAGGGAAAGAGAGCAAGCAAGTATTGAAAATCAGAAGCTGCATCTTTTCGCATGACCGGCAGCCTCCCACCCTCATTTGGAGGCCAGGACAGGGGTTGGCACCAGGTGCTTGCATGTAAGGCAAGGTGCTGTCCTTCAAAAGATGCATCTCAGTGCCCTTGGGAATGACCCTGCTAGGAGCTAAGTGTTTGTGAAAACACTGTCTCACAGCACTTGTCTTTATTTTTGAAAATATGATTTCCCAGAACTTTAACTTTTAAGACTAATGTTGGACAAAATTGGGATTTAGGTAAATTTTGTACTTAACTTTCAGGAAAATATCCAAGTAGCAATAATGTACTGTTGTACAAGAAATCAAAGAAAAATTAAGGAATTTTGGCAAGAGCTGGTGAAATTTCTAACACTTTGAGGCCACATTTAGTTAATGGTAGTCTAACAGAATGGGTAAGAACTTACAGTCAGACCAGCTGGGCCACATCCTAGCCACTCTGCTACCAGTGTGACCCTGGCCTACCTGTTTCCTTTCGTTGTGTCACTGTTTTCTATGAAATCCAGATGATTGTGTATTGAATATGTGTCACTTTGCAAGCACTACTCAAAGCTGCCATTTATATTGATATTTTCCTTACCAAAAGCTGAACAAGTATAACATCTTAGAATGTGGATTTTTTAAAAAGATATATTTATTTATGCATACAGAACTGGGGTACAGGCCAGAGGTGCAGGTGCGGTGAGATGATTCACCAGAGACAGAGTGGGGAGCAGAACAGGCGGATTGACAAAGTACACTGCTGAGGGGAGCAGCAGGTGGGTCAGGAGAGGTCTGCCACGCCATGTGGATCACCTCCGGAGCCAGGATTTAATTTATGCTGAAGTGGCTTTACATTCTTAGTGCTTTGTTCTAAACTGCTGCACCACCAGGGAGTGCTCTGAATATTTTTTTACTCATTATTATACCCAGTTTAGAAGTGAAAACCAAGGCTTAACAACTTTCTGTAACTCTCATAGGATCACAGAGTTTTTTTATAGGCTGGAACAAGGTTTCATCTGAAACTTTGTTCTACCCTTAACCAATCTGTTTCTACAATCTGACATTTAAAACCCAACACATCCTTTTGTATCTTAGACCTACAGAAAGTATGGGAGAGGAAGAACAAAATAGCTTATATTTTATAATGCTGCATATGTCAGACTACACTCTCCATTCATTTGAGGTGATAACTTTGATTCATCTGTAATATATACTATTTTGGTACATATCTTCCACTATTTTTGACCTGCTGCTTTTAAATATTACTGTAACAAAAAGTTATGTGAGTTATCTTATTGCTATTTTCCAAAAGTAGATATACTGAAAGCTAAGTCTTTCCTGAGCATGTTATCTTAAGGTCTCCATTCCTTTGCCTTGTAGTCATATTTAACAGCAATGAAATAACACTCGTAATTCAGAAAGGATGAAAGGTATCATGAGTGCAACTGGGGAAAAATACATGTGAAACTTCGAGCAGGCACACCATAGCTAAGTTCAAAATGCACGTGGCTCTGTTCCAGATATTGCACAGGAGTAGCACAAAGAACAACATATTTCATTAACACATACACATGGAAATGCCGTAGCCTATTCAGAGGAGACAATGTTAAATTATAGGAGCGTGTATTGTTCGTATGGTATTTATGCCTTTCAAGTTTGTTTGACACTCCAGAAACAATATGACTAGGACTCATGAATAAAATAGGGATCGTTTTCTTTTATTTTATACTGTTTTTTTTTGTTTTTTTTTTTTTTTTTTTTTTTTTTTTTTTTTTTTTTTTTTTTTTTTTTTTTTTTTACATTCTTACTTTCTGCTGGGAAGAGAAACAGTGGTAAATTCATCTTATGAAACTTATGTGCATACACTCAAGAAAACCGATTAACTAGGTAAAACTTTTTACCTTTATGCCTCAGGTTATTCTGAATGATTCTTGTGAATTCAAATGACAACAATCCAGTCAGATAATTTGAAATGAAATGACAATGTTGCTAACAATAAAGAGATAATGATGAATAAAAGCATACAGGATCTTGAGGAGTAAAATTAAAAGTAAATAAATGTGTCTCCTTCAAAAACATCTTAGACATTCTAGCATAATGATTTGTAGCTCAGTTTAGTTGATAGAATAGGAAGAAAGGTGTGGGACGGTTATATCAAATAATTTTTAAAAAGAGAGCATGGCTTCTGACTGAACAGATAAAAATATATTTACACAGGAAATTTAAGAATAAATCTATTAATTAAATGGCTTTTCTATTTCTAGGTAACACATATATTTTCACTTATTTTAGTTTTCACTATAAAATGGGTGAATTGTACCAGAAATATGTGCTAGTAGAGTTTCAACTAGTAGAAAAGACATTGTGCAGAAAACTAATTTATTACTGGGTGTGCTGAAGTCCTGCAGTTTGAATATATATAGCGTTCATATCTATAATTTACATATGCAACTGATGGAAGTGTAGAGGAGAAAACTGACAAAGTTTCATAAGTTGAGAAACAAGAGTTTGGAGTGCTTATGGTTAAAAATTAATAAACCCTTATGGAGTTCCACAAGGATGGAAATTGGAGGTAGGGGACATGTAAACTTGTGAGTCACTGCCAAAAGGATCACCAGTTCTTACAGATTAACCCACCAGACTCTAAAAGTGATGGCTTGCACGATAGATAACATTCCACAAAGGAATGAATCCCTCAGAGAAATCTGTAGGAATACCACCACCCTGGCAAAGCACAGCCACTGCTTGCTGTGCCTATGCAGGCATCCCTTTTTTCTAATCAACCTGCCCCTTAAAAACAGCTACTTAGCCCTCCCTGGTGATGCAGTTGGGATGCTGCACTGAAAGCTAGCCACAGCAGTTTCAGTGAAATTTCGATGCCTGGCCCCAGAGGTGACGCGTATGCCCCTGCTGCTCTCCTCAGCAGTATACTTTGTGGACCTGCCTACTCTGCTCCCCACTCGGTGTCTTGTGAATCCTCTCACCACCCTTGCACCTCTGGCCTGTACTCCAGTTCTCTGTTTATAAATAAATAAATCTTTAAAAAAAAAAAAGAAAGAAAGCATCTACTTGCCTTTTAAGAACTGACCATCTGTGTCTATGCAGATTTCTTTCTTCTCTGCTTTCCTTTTTCTGAAATAACTTGCTGTGTACCACTTAAAGACTCTGCAAATAATCATTTCTCAGAGGGTCTCAAGGATCCCCCACTCACTGAACCCCAGCACTAATGAAAATCACAGTAATTTGGGAGTCAAACAAACTGAATTTAGGGAAGTAGCATGGATGTGTATCAATAAAATGTATGTGTACAGACATATCTATTAAGTAGATCTGTGTAATTAACACTGTTCTCAATAGAAAAAGCACTAACTTCTACTACTGAAGAATGAAATAAGTCATAACAATATTTAAAGAACAAAGAACTATATATGAACTAAATGAAGATGAATACAAAAGACAAATGTGACAAATGAAAGACTTGTTTTTAAAGACAGAAAAGAATAAAAAATTAGTAGAAGATTAAAAAGATATGACATCAGGAGAACATGAGAAAGAGCTTATGTTCTAAAAAAATTGGAAAAGTACAACTTAGTCACAGTTGGAAGGAAAATGCAGTAGACACAAATGAAGATTCTTCATTATGGCAAAAATTTAAATTTCAAGTGCATATTGAGACTTTCAATTTTAGAACAATACAAGATGAGCTAACATGGAATCTCTATACATGAAAGTACAGAGAAATTATGTATGTGATAGATATGATGCTAAAACTCCAAATAGAATCACAAGCTATAAAATTAAGGCCTAAGGTATCAGAAATTGGAGAACACACAAAAAGTTTTGGTAATATACTGATATGGTTTAGGGAGTATAGAATAAAGTAGTCTATCTGACTTCAAATATGCTATAGAGTGAAGGTTTATTTTGATACACACAATAAGAATAGTCATTGAGACTTTGTTTTTTAACAAGATGTCAAAACATTATATAGCACTAGTCCCTTTAAGGTATGCATGCTGAGAGAAACAGGGAAATGTTGTTGGCTCTTACAGAGAGAAAACGCTATATTGTTTGATTGTGTGCCTCTTGCACTGAGTCACTGAGTGGGTAGAACTTTCCCTTAGTAGGAACCAAACACTCACACACACACACTAAGTACACCTACACCTTTCCCCAACGTGACACAGTCCAGTGTCAAGAATCCCTGGTGTTCTGTGATTTCTCCCACAGGAGAAAGTGAGAATGTGGTGAGCGCCTGTTTCCATAGTGGTTGGCAATGCTGACCTTAGGCTGGTGTCATTCTCACTTTACCTGGAGTATCGAGGGGACTGACATGATTCAATAGTCATAGTTGTCTGAGGCAACTAGCACCAAGGGAAAGAGGCAGGGTCACCGTTGTGGTGGCACAGAGATCAACAAAGGACTACATTTCCTACTGATCACCTCATAGATCACACACACACACACAAATGTATGTACAAATGAAATGCTGTTTACAAAGAAGGGAATTATGTCACTTCTGACACAATGAATGAACGTGGGGGACTTTATAATGTATAATGAGTGAAATAAGCCAGACACAGAAAGATAAATATTCAGTGGAATTAAAGAAAAGAACTCATCAAAACTGTAGGGTGGTGGTTGCTAGAGCTAGAGGTTGAGGAAATAGAGAATCACTTGTCAAAAGGTACAAAGTTTCAGTTATGTTGGATGAACAAGTTCTGGAGAACTAATTGATAGTTAAAGTTATAGATTAGGTCTAGTGAGAATTGTCTAGGAGTAAATCTTAAGTGGCCTTAGTACAAAGAAAATGAGGTAACTATGAGGTGAACAATATGTTAATTGGTTCGATTATGATTTTCTTTTACAATGTATACCCATGTCAAAACATCACATTTTATACTATATACATATGCATATGCATATACATATACACACATATACAGAATATATATCTGTGATGCATTTATGTATCAAACCTAGAGTTGGGGAAAGAAGCTGAGAAGGAAAAAACAGCACCCATCATTTTGATACCAGCATTATATGTGCATGAATAAAATGTATATATAGATACATCATGCAATTTATAATTTTTGTGTGTATATATGCATGTGTATGTATCTTAACACACACATAAAACTAAGAAATATACAAATTAGCCAGAAGAACAAAGAATTAATGAATAACCCAGGTCAAATGTCAACATCTAAAAGGTAGAGATACTGCAGATTAAAAAAAAAACTGTGAAATTTTTAATAACCAAGAACCATTACATGTATCAAAGGGAACAGATAAGGATAAGTGGAGTTAGTCACAGGAGCATTTATATAGCCAATTTATATAAAAATCTTAAAATGCAAAACTAAATAATATGTCTTAATTAATATCCTTAATTACAAATACAGATGAAAAATCCTTTGCAAAATATTAATAAATAAAATCAATCAAAATATAACATAAATTATTCGATTGGATTTTCTGAGAAGTGGATGCCATGGAAGGATTAAAACTTCAAATATTTATTGGAGGAAATGGAGAGGGAGCCAGGGAAAATAAGGAGACTAGTTAGAGGGTGATATGCACTGCCTTTAAGTGAAGGAAGTGGAGAGAGATTGTGAGGTACGTTCTCATGTCTGGCATGGGCTCGAGCTTTGGGACCAAGAAGTGTTAATAGGCAGAATTCAAAGTTTTCTTAATAAAAGCAAGCTACTAATATGATTTACCCTATTGACAAAATAAGTTTAATGTTAATAAAGCATCATGCTAATGGAAAAATAAAAAGGATTTAAAAGATTATCTTAGCAGCACTTTTAGAACTAGAAAAAAATACCCTCTTGTCTACTG
>NW_004567104.1:46020003-46040211 GCF_000260355.1 Condylura cristata | reverse complement strand
CAAGCTGTAAAGACAGTAGAGCCAATGAATCCTGATGGCAGCTTCATACTTTCTGTGCATCCAACCACAAGTAATGCTTTGTGTCCATGAAACTGATTTAGGTGTTGTCCTAGATGATTATGGGCTTTCTTTCTTTTTTTTTTTTTTAAGATTTATTTATTTATTTGTACAGAACTGGGGTACAGGCCAGAGGGTGAGAGGATTCACCAGAGACAGAGCGGGGAGCAGAACAGGCAGATCGACAAAGTACATTGCTGAGGGGAACAACGGGCGGGTCAGGAGAGGTCTGCCACGCCATGTGGATCTCCTCTGGGGCAGGCGGGGATTGAACTCATGAAGAAGTGGCTTAAGTTTCTTAGTGCAGTGCTTTAACCCGCTGCGCCACCAGGGAGGGCCCTATATGAAATTCTTAAAGTGCAAAACTAAATAATATGTTACCTAGAAATATATTCCACTATAATTCAACAATAAAAAATGAACTAGGCGATTATGGAAACAAAAATCAAATCAGAGTTACCTTTCTTTCTTTTTTTAAAGACTTATTTATTTATTTATACATATAAAACTGAGATAAAGGCCAGAGGTGGATGAGAAGATTCACCAGATGCAGAGTAGGGAGCAGAACAGGCCGACTGACTGAACTACACTGCTGAGGGGAACAAAGGCTGGGTCAGGAGAGGTCTGCCACGCCATGTGGGTCACCCCCCTTGGCTGGGGATGGACTCTTGCTGCAGTGGCTGCAATAGCTTCATAGTGCTGTGCTTTAACCAGTTGCGCCACTAGGGAGGGCCCACTAATTGTAAATTAATTGCCATTATTCAAAGGTATAAAAATAGTAAAGAAACATCAATTAGAGTTTCAACACGTTGAGAAAACAAAACCATAAATGTTCTGGGACTGTATTCCAATGCCTCTTTTTATGAACATGTACTTGCTCTTTTTCACAGAGCTAATTGTTTCCATTACTCTTTGCCAGGTGGACACTTGTTGAGGGCCACGGCACTTGGGCATTCAGCCTCAGACCCTCCCTGCTGTCTCACTGACTGCATTTGTCCCTGGGAGTGTCTTTTAGACCCCACACCTGTAACATTAAGTACATACTCATTTAATGAATATCTGTTTCTAAACACCCCACAAGTCTCCTGTGTAAAGAATAAAAACAGATTTACATATTGGCCTGGAGGTTTAAACATGGGCTCTCTGACAGCACTATCAGCAGTTAAGTTCCAACACTGGGGACATTCTATGGAAAATGTCCTGCTCCTGGGTAAATGAATTGAAATTCATGAACGATAAACTGGAGCTTATCTTCACCGCCCCATGGGAGGAAAATGAAGGGAAAGTAATGGAGGGGCAGTGATCAGAGCAGAACTTTGGTAGTAGAAAAATGGAAAAAATGTACTGCATTTTCTTTCTTTCTTTCTACCTAATGTGTGTGTGTGTGCCTGTAAGTCTGATCATTCTATATTCTCTAACTTAAAATGGGGGAATCCTGTAACAGTGATGATAATAGGGCCGTTCCTGGTGGTGCAGCATGTTAAGGCACAGCACTGTGAAACTAGTAGCAGCACCTTCAGCATGAGTTCCGTCCCTGGCCAGGGAGATGGCCCACATGGCATGGCAGATCTCTCCTGTCTCGCTCACTGCTCCCCTCAGCAGTGTACTTTGTCAGTCTGCCTTTTCTGCCTCCATTCTGTCTCTGGTGAATCCTCTCACTGCCCCTGAACCTCTGGCCTGTACCGCGGTTCTGTGTGCATAACTAAATAGATCTTTAAAAATAATGATAGTAATGTAACTATATATTTGTAGACAAATACATATTGTAGACTGATATTTGTAGGCTAATATACCTATAGAGCCTGCTCTACAGATTGTTGTTTTTTCTTTTCTCATCTGGTGTTAGAAGATAAAGGATGCAAAAGCCAAAGAATTAGGAATCTGATCCAAAAAAAGTTTTTCTGACTTATTCAAGGTTACAAAGCTGCTTTATGTCAAAACTAAAATTATGCATATATACTGAATTGGTGTTCATGAATTCTCTGGTAGATACATAGAATTGTTACATCACATCGCTGCAGGTTGGAAAGTTCATTCCCCACACAGTCTAGACACCTTAAGAGGGAAGGGTGAACATATTTTGTTCATTCCTCTACTTTCTCAATTTCTTTGCTTCATTGCTGCTGGGTAGAGGTCTAGGTCCAACTCATCACAAGACACTCCTTCACTAACACAAGCCTTGCAGATACTACAAGCCCCCCTACTTTTGGCAGGTAGGG
Source organism: Condylura cristata (assembly GCF_000260355.1). Taxonomy (NCBI): domain Eukaryota; kingdom Metazoa; phylum Chordata; class Mammalia; order Eulipotyphla; family Talpidae; genus Condylura; species Condylura cristata. Next base: position 46,037,935 of record NW_004567104.1, on the reverse strand, counting down.
AATCAGTATCCATGCAGACCCTGCTGAATCTGCTTTAAAAAGTAAACTAAGAGTTCCTGCTGCTTCTGCTGCAAGGCAGTCAGTAACCAGCCTCCATCTGACTAATGCTGTCCTAGAGGGGATTTGGGCAGTGGACAGATCATTTGTGTATCAGTGCCACCAAGACTAGCACAGCAGCTGATTCCGCTGGCTAGAAGATGCATGGTTAGATCTCCAGAGATGCAGTTTCTGAGTGCTACCTAATTTAGGAATAGAAGATGAGCTCCTGGCGCTGTACAGTCGCCGTCACTAGTACGGAATGGGAGCACCCATGTGCGCTTCCGGGTGCAGGTGCTTGGAGCGGAAGAACAACTCTTCACTGGTCACAGGCACCACAGGACAAACACACTTTTTTCCCCTTCATTTAGGCTGAAGGAGGGTGAGTATTGCCAGAATGGCTTTCTGTCCTTCCGTCATTCTTTTCCAGGTGTTTTAGCTAGGAAGGAACACATTTTCTGGGGTTCTCTGCAGTTGTAAGAAGTCTGAGATGCCAGTTCAGCGGCGTCTTCAGTGGTCTATCTGAGATATGTGGTAGGGGAAAAGGAAACAAAGAACTTACCTCTCTTTTGTCCCTAAAGTCTAAAGGTCTGTAGACCGTTGACCTTGTTTTCTACAGGTTTATTCTGGTGCTAAGAGGGAGGAGCTAAAAGAACTGCTTACTTTACTTGGGTGCACAGAAAATCGGCAATTGCTCTTGTATATTGACCTTGTATGCAATATGATGAGATTGAAAATTCATTTATTTAAATAATTTATATTACTTGGATTTCCTCTATATTCAACTATTAATTCTGCAAGTAATGAGTGTTATTTCTTCCTATCAACCCATATTCTTTTATTTCTTTTCCTTAACTTTTCAGGCTCCAGTGTAATAAAAGTGATGAAAGGTGGTAATAATGATTGTCCTTGTTTGTTCCCAATCAGAGAATATGGAACAATATTTCACCATTAAATATGGTGTTGCTCTTAATTTGTGGTAACTATATTTCTTTTACATTACTAATTGGTATGTTTTTCTATCAGGTGTGCTATTTTTCATATCATTCTGTGTTACTATGCTGACATATATTGATCCTTAGAGCTATAATCTCTCATTTCTTTCTTAGAGTATTATTAATATTCAAAAAATTTACCAACGCAATGTAGAAAGTTTGTTGAATATAGGTAATTGCATAAAATTAAGTAATTGCCACAACAATAAATTAATATTTCCTACATGTTATCACTCATTCTGATTTTGGCTATTCTAATAGGTATGCATTGTTAACTTGTTTTAATAAGAATTTCATTGATGATATATGAAGTTGAGAATCTTTTCGTATATTTATTTGTCATTTTTATGGACTCTAGTGAAGTGTCTGTTACAACTTTTTGTTCATTGTTTATTATGACTTGTTTATTTTGGACAACAGTCCTTTTTTCAGATTGTCTATTGCAAATATTTTTTCTCAGTCTGTGGCTTGTGCTCTAACTTTTTTGATTCTGCCTTTCAAAAGAGCAAGAGTTTTGTTAACAGTAATGAAGTTCAGCTTATCCATTATTTCTTTCATGGATCTTGTCTTTGATGTTGTATCTAAAAAGTAATTGTCATACACTTGGTAACCTAGTTTTTTTCCTGCTATAGGAATTTTATAAGTTTGCATTTACTTTTAGATATATGATTCATTTTTGGTAATTTTTTTGTGAGTGATATAAAGTTTGTATCTAATTTAATTTTCTTTACATATGTATCTCCAGTGTTCCAGGAACACTTGTTTAAAACACTTTCTTTGCTCCATTGTATTACTTTTGTTATTTTGTCAAATAAAAGCTTACTTAATTTATGGGGGTCTGTTTCTGGTCTTCTCATTTATTTCCATTGATCTATTTGTCCATTTTTTTGCCAATACCGTGCTGTCCCAAATAATTCAGGTTTATAGTAGGTCTTGAAATTGGGTTGCATAAGGTATCCAAATTTACTCCTCACCTTCAGTATTTTGCTCGTTATTCTGGGTGTTTTGCTTTTCCATATAAAATTATTAGTTTCTCCATATTCATTAAATAATGCTGGGTGCTTGACTGGGATTGCAATAATCAATAAAATCAAAGTGGGAAAAACTGATATTTTGACAAGAATGAGTTTTCCTTTGACCATGGAATGTCTCTTCATTTATTTAGATCTTTGATTTAATTTTTCAGGGTTTTTGCATTTTCCTCATATAAATGTGTACATATTTTTTAGACGTATGTATGTTTCATTATAGGGGATAGTAATGTACATGGTGCTTTGTTTTAGTTTTAAATTCTATCTGCTTTTTTTTTGACAAGTAATTGATATTTATTATCATTAACTTTGTTTTCTACACCCTTGCTATAATCACTTATGTTTTCTAGGATTTTATTTTTTGGCTATACTTTTAGATTTGCTACATATGTAAGTGTCATCTGCAAATAAATACAGGCTTATGTTTTCCATCCCAATCTGCATACATTTTATTTCTCTTTCTTTCTTTATTGGGTTATCAAGACTTCCATTATAATGTTGAAAAGGAGTGATTAGAGGGACATACTTCTCAGTATGTAAGTTTTGAATTTTTCACCATTAAGTGTAGTTAGCCATAAGACTTATTTAGGTTGTCTGTATAAAGTTGAACAGTTTACTTAGATTTTATTTCTTATCTTGTTTACTTAGATTTTATTTCTTATTTACTTAGTTTACTTAGAGTTTATTTCTTATCTTGAACGGGTTTGGGACTTTTTCCAGTGTTTTATATTTATCCATTGATGTGGTCATTTAATTTTGCTTTTGATGAATTGAGCTTTTTTTTTTTTTTTAGATTTATTTATTTATGTTTATGAAGCTGGGGTATAGGCCAGAGGTGCAGGGGTGGTGAGAGGATTCACCAGAGACAGAGTGGGGAGCAGAACAGGCAGATCTATGAAAAACACTGCTGAGGGGAGCAAAGGGCTGGTCAGGAGAGGTCTCCTATGCCATGTGGATCACCTCTGGGCAGGGATCGAACTTATGCTAAATTGGCTTTAGCCTTTTAGTTCTGTGCTTTAACCTCTGTGTCACCAGGGAGGGCCCTGAGTTTTGAGGTTTGAATTAACTTTGAATTTTGATTGTATTTCACTGCATTTTAATTTTAGTCATTCAAGGCCACAGGTAGATAGTTGTTTTTTTTTTTTTTTTTTTTCACTTTCTCTACATGAACCCCTGTTTGTCCATAACATTGACATAAAAATTGGATCTTAGAGTTGATAGAGAGCCTTTTCTTTTGTGGTTCCACTGGAAATTATAGCAATGAAATTTTAAATCCTAACTACTTTTGCAGTTTTCATGCATCTTAGTTGCTTTTCTAGAGCCAGATAATATTTATTTAAAAAATAAAAACTTGACATGTAGTAAGAAATCTGTGGTTGTAATAAGAAAGCTAAATATAGACCAATTAGGTTTGTTTGGTCATCTTCTCTTTGATTTAAGCATCCCAAGGGCAGCTTTATGAACCTTTACAGAGTATTATATTAGGTTTGGTGTAATTGCAACCTGTATAATTTGACCACTAACATATCTATGGAAATATTTGTTGTTGTTTTTTTTTTTAAGAGGCACATAACTTTTTATTTCATTGAATGCATCTTTGCCTAATTGTGCTGTTCCAATTGTTATTGAATATTTAATAATATGCATTTTATTCCAATGTATTTCTTCTTTCCTTTTCTAAATGAATAGTCCCCAGGTACCAGAAGCATAAAAGTGTCAGTGACTTATTTTGTTTATAGCACATAAAATAAAACAGAGCTTTGACAAATATTGGGTCAATTTATTTTGTACTGCTAGGTCACCAATTTAAGTTTTAAAAGCAGTATAAAGTAAAAGAGCTCGAAGAAAATAATTCACATACAGTGAGATCATGCACATTAACAAAATGGTTGTTCCTTAATAAACAGATTCATTTTTTAAAGTACTGGTCTAGCCAGAGAGAAGACCTAGGCTGCATAGCTATAAACACCTGTAGCCAGTAACCCTTGGGAGAATATCTTATCTCAGAGGAAGCAGACAAATTCTACTTGCTTCAGATGTAGCAACCCAAATCTTTAACTACCTAGGGAACATTGTAAAGCTTACAAAATACCCTGATAATAGAAACCCTGAAAGTCCTTCAGGTTCTGATCATAAAGGATCACATGCTGTTATCTAATCAAGGAGATAAATAAGATAGACAATAATACATATATGCATAAGTCATTTGCATAATTTAAAAACACTTAGCTGTACTAAGAAAGCTTCAGACATTCAAACTAGAAAACTCAACATACAAAGTAAATATATTTTCATATTTGTAATATGAATATTTTTAGGTATCTCCCTACAAATAGCCTGTTCTGTACAGAAACCATCACCACTTACAAACACAGTTCTTCCCTCATTAGGTCTAAAAAACTCTTAACACATAATTTGTGATAATGGTGTGCCTACAAGGCTACAACATGAAATTGTAAGAAAGTCCTCCAAAATGTTTTATTACGTATGACACTGGTGTCAATTTTGCACGACCTAAGAACCTTCTGATAGAACTTACACTGGCAACTACACTAAGCATTATGAAAGGAAACCTGGCATTTTCAATGTGTGTGTCTCCTATTCTTTTACAGACTTTACTTGCACTACACAAATCAAAGAATTACTCAATTCATATAATATAATGATTATATTTCATGAATTAAGAAATAATGGGAAAAAGCAGAATGACTTCTATATAGTATGCTACTGGATGATATAATGTGCAAGTTATGCAGTAATAAGAGTTTTGAAAACTTTTATCGAGTGTTTTATAGATCCATATTGTTTCACATATGATCAGCCTATTTTTTGGATTAGGCAAAAAGAGTTTATGTACTTATAAATCTGAAAAAAAGACTACTTAAAATGTGGTCAGAGTCAATTTACACAGTCCTTCGGGAGACTGAAAAGAGGAACTGGGGGAGATTGGCCCTTTATTCATTTTTTGTTTGTTTTTAACTGTCTTCTAAGAATTTGTATCATCTGTTATTTCTTTCTCACCAAGACTAATGATGTGAAAAATCAGTTTGTTTTTAGTATTATTTTATTTTCTGTGGCACTGACTTTACACCTTAAAATTTTTGTTGAGGCAATCTCAAACTTTCAGAAAACACGTATTATGGTACAAGAACTGTCGCCACCCATATGAGAGAAAGCTGCGGAACTCTTACCTATTGCCCCAGGTTGCTTTAGTGTGCACTTATTTCCAGAAACAAGGACATTCTTCTACATATACAATCTCTTTGCAATTAAACTATCAAAATCAGGAAATTACCACATATTGTTCCATCTAGATGTCAGGTTGGTTCCAGTTTTGTTGATTTTTTGTTTTTTTTTGTATAATTGACTTATTACTTTTAGTTCCACAGTGTAATTATTTAACATTTGTATTTATTGTAAAATGATCATCACAATAAATGTAGTTAACATCTGACATCATATATAGTTACAAATTGTTTTTCTTCCAGATAATAGCTTTTAAAAGCCACTCTAATAACAACTTAATCTGCAATAGAGCAATGTTAACTATAATTGTCATGCTATACATTACATTCCTAGAACTAGTTTAAATCTGGAAGCTTGTAGCTTATGACCCTCCTGACCACTATTACTCCCTCTTCGACTCTCTTTGACAACCACCAATCTAGCCTCTGATTCTGAGCTTGATTTTGTTATTTTTAGATTCTACTTATAGGTGATATCGTACATATTTGTCTTCCTTTGTATGACTAATGTCACTTAGCCTGTCATCACCCTGATGGCCCCTCTAATTGCCACAAATGGCAAGATTTCACTTTCTCATGGTTGTTTTTATTTTACTGTATGACTTCATTTTCTTTGTTATCAAATTTCAGTGGACATTAACAATACTTAGTTTTCATGTCTTTGCTATTGTAAAAAATACTGCAATGAACACGGGGAACAAATATCCTTTTGGATAAGTGTTTTTTGTTTGTTTGTTTGTTTGTTTGTCTGCTTTCTTCAGATAAATACCCAGAGTGGAACTACTAGATCATATCATAGTTCTATTTCTTTAGTTTTGAGTAACTGCCATGCTATTTTCCAAAGTGGATCACTAGTTTACCTCCCTACCAGTATATATGAGGGTTAGCTTTTCTTAAAAGCTTTTGCTTTGCAAAGGAGAGGACAAACAACAAGGACTATATCAAACTGAAAAGCTTCTGTTTAGCAAAAGAGAGTGTAATGAAAATGATGAAACATCCTATTGAATGGGAGAAAATATTAGTATACCATAAACTGATAAGGGATGGATATCAAAGCTCTACAGAAAGCTAAGGAGGCTCAACAAAAACAAAGTAAGCAACCCAGTCAAAAAATGGGCAGACTAGTTAGAAAGGAGAAATTCCAAAGGAGAAATGCAAATGGCTAACAGGCATATGTAAAATATTCAACATCACTCATAATCAGGGAAATGCAAATCAAAACCACACGAAATACCACATTATATCAGTGAGAAGGCCTCATATTAAAAATACTAGAAACACTATAGTGATGGTACATGGGTGAATTGGGGAGGAAATTCTATGTGATCTACACCTGTAGAAGGAAAGTAAAAATTTTAAAATGAACAACAATGTTTTATATATATATGTATATATATATATGTATATATATATATATACACATATATATATATAAACACACACATATGTATATACACACATACATATATATGTGTGTATACACATTTATACATACATATATGTATTGTGTATGTGTGTGTATACACACACACACTTATATATATATAGTGAAAACCTGAAAAAAAATGCTAGAAACAAATGTGGGCGAGGATATGGTAAAAAGGAACCTTCTTACACAGCTGATGGGAATGTAAACTGGTCCAACCAGTATAGAAAGCTGTGTGGAGGATCTCCCAAGCACTAGAAATGGATCTGCCACACAACTCAGATGTCCCACTCCTAAGAATCTACCCAGTGAACATAAAAACACTAATTTGAAAACAAACCTGCACCCCTGTGAAGCTCAGTTGACAGGTTCTCAGATTTCTGAATATACTATTAGAAATGGGTTAAGACAGTTGAAGAAATTTAAGAAACACAAGTTCACAAAATGTGGCATCACCAAATCAGTGTCAGGGAGAAAAATTTTATCTCAAAGGAAGTAGGTATGGTGGAGAATGAAAATATGTCTCAACCAAATAAAGAGCCTTAAGGGAAACATTAACTATCATATTTATTGATGAAATTGCTTGGGTAACTTTTGATTTTCTAACGCTTCTTATTTAATACATTGCAGAGTCATAATTTTGAGGCTGAATTCTGACTTAAAACCACATTCTTCTCATACCCTGTATCTAAAACCACCCACATTCAGACTAGAATAATAGAGAAAAGTTATTTGAAGAGAAAGAGTGAACAGGATTTTATATTTTCTGGGGTAAGGTGTACGTTGGTTCTATCACACATACACACACACACACGTGTGTGTGTGTGTATGTATATGTGTATATCTTCTTAACAGATTTATATTTTTAAGTATTCCGTCTCTAGGATTTTCTGCTGTTTGCAGAAAGAAATCTAACAAAAGTAGCTTCATCCCTTTCTAATGCTCCAGACAGTAGAATGCTATTAAACTTGCAAGGATTACCTTTCTGGTTCCTTCTTGTGAAGACTTCTGTGAGTCAAATCACTACTCACCTCTTTATTTATAACAAACATTTGTATTTATTTATCAATAACAATATTGTGTATTTCTGTTTTCATATTTTGTATTTACCTCTGAGTATTTCTTTAAAATTCTCCCAGCTGGTAGGCCTATTGATTATCTACTATAAACCAAATGTTGCAGTAGGTATTGAAGGGATAGAAAATATGTGTGAGGGCACTTCCTTGTATCAACAGGTTAGGGCACAGCACTGAAAGCTAGCCTCAGCCACATCAGTGAGAGTTCAATCCCCAGCCCTGGAAGTGATCCACATGGCATGGCAGACCTTTCCTGAACCGCTCACTGTTCCCTTCAGCAGTGTACTTTGTTGACCTGCCTGTTCTGCTCCCTGCGCTGTCTCTGGTAAAGTCATCGCCCCTGCACTTCTGGCTTGTACCCCAATTCTGTGTGCATAAATAAATAAATCTTTTTTTTAAAAAAGAAAAGATGTGTGAAGTGTGATACGAGCTAGTAGAGATTTTCACCTGGTATTGTGAAATCTTAGAAGATGCCATTTAGCCTAACTATTCAGGAGATACCAAAGCAGTCAAAATTTTACAAATAAGATCAGGCAGAAGAAATAGGAGTTGAGTAGAAGTAAGGAATGTAGAAAATCCACAGACATTATACAATTAGGTATACTAGGCCTACATAGACAGGGAAAGGGCAGTCACACATGTTCAACCAGCATGTGAAGGCCACTTATGCAAATTTCCATATACTTGTCATTTTCCAGATTGTTAATTATATAGTTAAACATGTCCTCAACAGTATTCATTTTTTAGTATCTTCTAATCTCAGATTTTTAAAGCTTATATTCAAGTTCCTTCTAAAGGGACAAAAGGGCTGGGTGGGGGTGGGGAGGATAAAAAGTGTCAGCTTGGAAAAGTATATCATCTGTGACACATATTTTATAGTAGCAGATATACTTATATGATTTTACATGCTTCTCAAAAATGTCTGCCTACAGTTTAAAAAGGGTTTGTTTTTTAAACACTGATCATCTTCTAAGGTCAAACTTAAATTTTAAAGTTTATGTGAAGAATGAGATTAAAAATATATAAAATGCCTTAATTTCTTTCAATTAGATGATAAGAAAATATTAGCTGGCTATACAAAGGGTAATAGGAGACATTAAAAATGAGAAAGGATATTCAGGATAAGAGAAAGTTTTTATGTACATAAATTTCCTCTAAAAGCTTGAATGAGAAAATATAAGCTCATGGGAATGAATGAAGCTGTATCCAGAGGGACATTAATATTTTATCACTTTTTAACAATCATTTTCTGGGGAATAGAAGTATGGAGGCAAGAATAAGAAAATGAAGAATATTTTATTTTTAAAAATGATGCTATTGTAAGGAATCTCAAAGTTTGAAAGAATTTTTAAAGAAGAATAATTTCTTATAGTATTCCAATTTATTTCCTATATCTTTTCCAACACAGAGACAGATGAACAGATAGGCATGCATATACACATACATACATGCACTTAGATATGGCATAGGGAGTGTCCACTCAGCTGGCCTATGTCGGTCAAATCCTGTCTATTTCTAAGAAGGCCTGTTTTCAGGACTGGACTTTGAACAAAAGCTTGTAGTCATTGAATTCTGAGCCTGGGATGTTCTGTCTGATAAGAATTCCTTACTAAGCCTGAAGCTTTAGGCCACATTGTACCAGTGTGATTGGATGGTTTATGCTAAAAAACTGGCTTATGGCTTCTGTTGTAGGGACATGAAGGCGGAGAAGCTGATGTTAGGCATGCAGGTGCTGAATGCCAATATAACTCATCCCCAATAAAACACAAAGCCTCAGGTAAGCTTCTTTCATAGGCAATGCATAATACACAGTATTATGCCCCCTTGCTGGGAGAATGCAGTACCTTGGTGCAAGCCCACTGGAGAAGAAAACATGGAAGTTTGCACCGGGTTTCTGTTGGAATTTACTCCTCGTGCATTTTTCTCTTTGATTTCTTTTCTATACCCCTTCACTGTAATAAACTATAACCATAAAAACACCAGCTTTTGAATCTTGTAAGTCCTTCTGATAAATCAGAGAGCCTAAGGGAGGTCTTGGGCATCCTTGTCAAAAACACAGTGAAGTAAAACAGCCTTAGGATAAAACCAGTGCTATAATCAATAGTTTTACAAAATTTTGCCTCAGTATATTTAAGTTTTCCTAATCCTAATCATATAGAATTCAGAAATAAATATATGTTATTATCATGGATATATTTTTATTGAGGTATAGTTGGAATATTCAATGAATATATTTTGATAAGTTTGAACCTATGTCCTACATCATCACCATATGAAGATTTTGTGTATCCCCTTCATGTGTGTGTGAGACAAGAATATTATTATGAAATCTGTCTTCTAAACAAAAATTTAAGTGTATAATACAGTATTATTATCTATAGTACTATGTTGTATAAAGTCTTTAGAACTCTGCCATATTATTTTGACTGATTTTGCACTCATGGGACATTTCCCCATTTCTCCTTCCCCACATTTCTTAGCAACCATCATTCAGTCTCTACCTCTATTACAGTTTGACTCTTTTAGATATCTCTATCCTTCAGTAACTGATAGTTAATTTAGCATATTGTTTTTAGGTCTATTTGCATGACAAATGGTAAATTTTTTGTTCTTTATAAGACTGATCAATCACTACAGTAAAAAATTTTGGTACTTTAGTAAGTAAATGTCTTTTAATGAAGACAAAGAAGGACTTAGAATATAATATATTCTTATATGAATGCACAATGCATGTTATCCTCCAGGTAAATGGTCAACCACCCATAGCTCCCTGATAAATACTAACCTAGGAAATTGTCTTTATCTTTTGTCACAAAATTATTTTAATCAATTGTTGTCTACTATATACCCAACTTGATCTAACGTATTAACCATATAATGCTAGCAATGTGCCCAAACCACTCAGTTAATGGAGGAGAATAAGATTGTAAATCTATGTTCCTTTCAGGAAACACTCATACTTTTTTTTTTTTTTCTAAATCATAGAGTTCGTCTACATTGTCACTCCATTTCTATTCTATTCTGTCACTTTCCTTCCTACACATTCAATTATGTAGTCACTCATGCATCAATCAATACATATTTCGGATGCTTATTGGGACTCATGTGCCACGCTTAGTACTAGGAAAGCAACAATGAAAAACAAAAACAGGCACATTCTCTGAGCTGATGGAATGTCAAACAAATCATCACTCTATATAAATGTATGATTTAAAAACAAAATATGTGTTATTAATGAAAGTTGATTTTGTGACATCATATATGAAAGAAACACTACCTAGATTATCACAACTGTTTTTGAGGAAAAATGCATTAGACAACCTGACAAAAATCTTTATGAATCATCTAACTGAGAGCATGAGAGCACCAGGGTGTGCTGTCCCATATAGTAGCTACTAGTCAAATGTATCAGTTGAACTCTCAGAGTGCTAGTTCAAATTGAGAGACATAGAAAAGATACCCTAGACTTTAGAGACAGTACAAAAAAAACACGTAAGTCATGCTGCAGAGAAGTCAGTAAGATGACCCTTCTAAGGCCACAGTTTTACCCAACAACATCCATTGGTTCCTCCCTGGAAAGAAGGTAAACCTGAAAATGAAGTCTTGAGTTGCATTTCCTGGAATCCCCTGAGTAAGACTTTATTCTTACTTTTAAAAGGAAAGGTATGCAGTTTATCTTTATTTTTGTAGGGGAGTAATATTCCATTGTGCATATATACTATATCTTGTTAATCCACTCAGCTGTTTTTGGACATTTAGGTTGATTCTATAAGTTGGCTATTGCAAATAGTGCTACAATGAACACAGGAGTGTGTATATATGCCTTTGAATTAGTTTTTTTGAATTCTGTAGGTTTATACCTAGAAGTGAACTATTGGGTCATATGGTATAGTTTTAGAAACCTCCATATTATTCTCCATGGAGGCTGGGCCATTCAAAGGCCCACAAACAATGTATGATGTCTCCATTTTCTATGCATCTCAGCAATGTTTGTTGTTTCTGATCTTTTTGATACGGGCCATTATGATAGGTGTGAGGTTGTGTGTCCTTGTGGTATTGATGCATTTCCCTAATGAGAAGTGATGAAGCAATTTTCACATGCCTACTGGCCATCTGTTAGCCTTCACTGGAGAAGTGTCTGTCTAGAAAATTTTGTCCATTTTAAAAATTGGGTTATTTATTTTCTTCCATTCAATAATATGAACTTAAATCTTATTGGCATAATACTTGCAATAATTTCAGGGCAGAAAAAGTAGGTGAAAAGTAGAAACAATTCTTCTAAGTAATTTTAATGTGAGGCAGGAAATGTGATCCGAGGAGCCTGAGTGGGAAGGACCCAAAGGACTTCTTTTGGCTTGTATAATCGCAGTTAAATACAGACTTCGAGAAAGCAATAGCATGTGAATATATACATTTCAGGAACAGTGGGTAAATTGGGTGAAAGGGATTAATTGTAACATTCAGGATGTAATTGGACTTCCAGTCGTGAATTTAATGCATTCTGTACATGTTGATTTGTAATGATACACACCTGAAACTTACATAGTGTTGTATCACAATACTACATCAATAAAAAAAAAATTAAGGATTGAAAATATTACTTTTGAAAAGAATGGATAACTGAAATATAACTAGCAGTTTCTGATTATCTAATATAGTCACCATGAGACATAGGGCAAGAGCAAGTTCTTAGGGTAAGAATAGAATAGAGAAATCTTTGGAGGAGTTAAGGGAGGCTCCAGAAACAAGGGCAACAAATCCCATAGGGAACGAATGAAACGCCCCAGGTCTAAGGGCAGCCGGACCTTCTAGAACAAGGACAATAAGGAAAAAGGACTCTAAGACAAGGGCTGGACACAGAGACTTAGTTCTGGGCACAGAGACATTAAGACAGTAAGTGAGACCATCGAGACCTAACCAATCACAGAGACACCGGTGGAGCTTCAGCAAAATTAGGGAGGGAAGGTGAGGCACAGACTCCACTTCCCTGTTCTACTATTCCCTGAGGCACAGACTCCACTTCTGCTCCCTTGCCCCTCCCTGGCCTGTTTGCACAAGCCTGGGAGTCCCACTTTCTTTCTGTTCTTTTTCTCCTTCATAACCATTTTCTTTCTCTCAACAAATTTGCCTCCGTTTGCTTGCTTCCCTGTGTGTCAGCCAAGTTCCTGCGTGTCAGCCAAGTTCCAAGTTTTGTGAGACCCAGCCCACGGTGGTCTAGTGGCCAGGACTCGGTGCTGCCTCTGCAGCCTGGGATCCATTCCTGGCTGGGGGACTAGGCCTGAAAATTTGGTATCAACAGGATATTAAACCTGACATTTTGGTATCAACAGGATATTAAACTTTCTAAGATAGCCAAGAAGCATACCTCTAAAGCCCAAAAGAATGACATGCCAGTTAAAACATATATAATGGTAGAAGACATTTGGTTGTTATCCCTCAAATCTTGTGTATACTATGTTTTACCTCCAAGGATATGTTTGATCATGTAATGAAGTTGTGGACACAGAACCAACTGAGTTTTTCTTAACTCCTCTCTTATATATGTTTGGGTGAAGAGAAATTACACCCCCTCCTACCACTTCCCCCAGATTTTTTAATGGATTGGCCAAGGAATGAAAATGGTATCGGATGGTTTGATAGAAGGAAAATAATCAATTTAATAATGTGCTTTGGGGATCTACTTGATTATGAGGATCTCCATTTTGGTTGGGGAGAGAAGTATTTACATTCTGAGCTAAAAAATCATGCAGAGCCTTAGGGCACCAAGGAGAAAGGAAGGGGACTTCATATGATGAAATGGGGATGACAATGTTTACTCAAAGTAATAAGAAATTTCTCAGAAAGAGCAATTTTCACAGATAACCCAAGACCTGGTAATACTCCTTTCCCTCTTCTTTCCCATTCTTTTTACTAGGTAATAAAGGGAGATTTGTTTCCGTCTTTGATTAGGGGAAGGGCAGAACTTTTCCTTAGCCTCCAGTTCTCAATTAATATTAACTCAACAATATATTAGAGAGCCATCCCAAGGAGACCAGCTCTCAGAGTCCTGGGGTAGTTTGTTCTGAGCTCCTTTACATACACCCTTTCTCCTTTTTTTTCGATTCTCCCATTACTTAGAGCCAACCACAGGGAGGTTGTCAGAATACTTCACATTAGAATTTTCGTTAAGTAACTTTGATTGCAATATTCATCTTACTTACTATATTGTATAATTATTTAATCATTAATTCAATACTATAACAAACACCCCTCAAACCCGAGTGCTTTTTACATAATTAATAATTATAAGGATTAATGTCTCCACTATTAAGATTCCAGTTTGATTATGGAATGCATTACAAATACTTCCAAAACATTATGTAACAGTTAAAAAATAAAAGATGGGTAGTTATGTTTTATGCCAAAAGGAAATAAACCCTCAGAGTCCAAGGTGAAGCTTAATTGTAACACCTGAATGCAGTTACCCTTTTGGGGGAACTGGCCATCTAATATTTATCACATCACTGGAAGTAACCGGTGGTCCCCCTTTGCCCCACTTCCTGTTATATAACAGGCTCATTTTAACATTTCAGTTGAAAACGGGTTCTTTTAAGAGGTCAGCAATTCAATTGAGATGGTTCAAAATCACGTACAATGAATGGGCCAGATTTTCTTAGCATCATCATTTGTTTTTAGGAAAGCAACTTGTTAGCATCTAAGCAAGATGTTGCCTGTGTTACATCAGGGGAGCTAACATTCTTCCCTAACTTTAAGGATATTACTTCAAAGAGCTAATTAATTTTAGCTTTTAAATGTCCTCTCTTTCTCGTACTACTGTCAACTGAAGTACTTTCATTCAAAGAAAAAAAAATACAGATGAAGAACATTGATAATTTAGGCCTTCTTCACACAATCAGAGCTGTACATGGCAAGCCAGTCACAGAAGCAGAATGCATTCTGCATTTTCAGAAAAAAATATGGACTTTCTTCAGACTGGAACAATTTAGTAGCTCATTAATAAAGAAAGGGAATTCATAGCAATTTCTTCCAAGTACCACTTTATATGAAAACTCAGGGCCCAAACCTGGTTGTACATAGCCTTGAAAATAGGAAACTTTTGTCTACAGGTCACGTGTTCAAATGGATTGAATTTAGGTAACAAAGGCTCTTTTTTATAGTGTGTGTGCTCTCTAAGTGTGCCCATTATCCTGTTCTATCCCTCTGACACTGACTCCCAGTGTGAACTTTTTTCATGCTGACCCTTTTCATTGATTTATCATAGAAAGCCTATAAGTATCTGAATTGATAATCCTTAATTAAAAAATACTTTAAACATCTTATATGAAAACAGCTGTTTGATATTCTGATTAAGTTTTGACCTCACTAGAGCAAGAAAGGGATACATATTCATAACAGGAAATTTATAAGAAATGCTCAGATTTGACTCTAGGCTTTGTCATCATCCATAAATTAAAAAAGCAAGCTGATTCTGAAATCCAGATATGCAAACTATCCTTAATCTTCCCAGCATGAGAAATAAATAACCAGCACCATATGGATAAACAAAATCATTAAATAAATCTGTAAAATAATGATCATGCTCATATTATGTACAAACACTGAGATTGTAGTATCTGCTATGAGGGCTGATTTATAACATTGATGCTTTTGAGGATGGTAGAGATAGATGTTTTATCTCTGACCCTTCATCTTTCCATTGAAACTGAAATGTGCCGTGTAACTGTGATTCTGCTGTGTTTACTGGCTGTAACTTAAGAAAAAATCTCTTGAGGTTCCAGTCCTTTCCTAACTGTTGTACATCTGGGTGGCATTAGAGTGGCTTTCTCAACTAAGACTCTCACTGCTATCACCACATCAAGAGCCTCTTACTACAAAGAGGAAAAGAAAAATGTTCTTTCTCTAGAAAATTTTACTACAGGTTTCCCCCTCATTTTATTACCTTTCTTAAATGAATAGAGAAAAATTTAAACACATCTTAACTTTATACAGACCCCCAACCTCATAATTAAACTATTACTATAGAGTAACATTAAGATAATCAGAAATAGCATTATTAATTATAAGGTGTTACTGAGTGTGCAAATAACCCCAAACGTCACCCAGATCATTCAGAATATCATCACTAAATGTTTGCCAGCAGAGTAGTGCCAAGTGTTCTAGGTAATTAGGTGAAGACCAAGCTGATGGGAAAAGGAATATTTACTAAAATAGAAGAATGCAATTTAAACATTTCAATATGTGCCCAGTTTAATAAATAACTAGCCAACCACACATCTACCACACTAAATTTCCCCAGGCATGAGCACTGGGGGAGTCATTTCTGCAGTTCTTCCTGGGTCTTCTGCCTTTCTGCAATTCTATTAGCAGAGACTGTGATAGATTTTGTGCTACTTTTCATGATACTTATATTCAAATGACATTGGAAAGTTAGATGCATGTTTTCCTGAAGAGAGTAAAGATTGAATAGGTTTTCTTACCATCCAATATAAAAGCTTGGATTTAACTAAACTCAGGGTTTCTCAACTGTTGCAAATCCACTGTGAGCAGCATTTACCTGGTGTTCTGTGTTGTTCCCATGAGACTCAGAGAGCAGGGAAAACTGATATAAGGTGTGAGCTCATGTTGCTTGCTGCCCCATGACAATAAGTCCTTTCATTTGACCTATAATTCTCACGTCTTCAGCCATCATCTACACCCTTTTTGCATGCCAAGTTGTTAGTGTCCAACAGGGCAAAGTCTCAGACACTTTTCAGGTCTTAGTAAGGCAGCAAGCTCTAAACTTACCTATGTATGGCAATAATTGAATCGAATTTTTCAATCGTTGTAGCTTCTGACTGTGCATAGAATGTAATGAGGTAACCTTATGGCATCAGAGCATTTAGTTCTAGAATCGTATTTGATTTTTTCAATCTTTGTTTTGTGATCATAAATTCTTATTATGCCCATTTTCACTGATTGAAATGAAATTTACAAATTAAATCAATGACAAGTCTCCTTGGCAAACCTCTCAATCTCTGCTTATGACCTCTACTACTATAAAACTCTAGTATAACACTGTATAAGAAAATAGGTTGTACTGAAAATAAGAATATCAACCATTGGATCCTGCTAAGTCAACCAATTTTAGACATGTATCATGAATAAGAATACAGCACTGGCACTGAAATTTCCTTAATGCAGAGTAATAACTTTACAGGTGGTTTAAACTTGCAAAGATTTGAAAACATATGTCTGAAACAATCTTATTTTCTCTTTGTTAAGCAATTTATATTGGGTATTCTAAAATACTTCTAAAGTTGTGCTACTAGAGCTGAGACTCTTTCTATGACCGCACTGATAAAATTACACTTTTCAGTATCAAATCCACAGATGCCATGGTTTCATTTCTGTTCTTGGCTGTTGAATAAGAATAGCTTAAGGTTTTATTTCTACTATATTCTCTATAATTCTGTTAAAATAGCATTGGCGGTAATATCTATGTGCAACAACTTTCTGAAAATGAATAAAAGTTTAAAATAACTATGTTTGTTCTCCTTTTATACAGATACAAAGGTAGATAACCTGACAGAGATACCTAATTGTCCTGATGTATTTCCCTGTAAATCCCTGTGGTTACTGAAAAAGGTCTTAGGTCAGTTTTTTCTTTAATAATCAAAAGCAGTGAAAAAAGTAGCTTCTAGATGTGACACCTATCTTTTATGAGGCATTGGATTGGAACAGATTTCTCCCAAAAATGTTCTCAGAAACGCTAATGGCCTCCAGGACATTAAGACAATTTGCTATTATTCTAAGTCGCCCATTTTTGTAGGTGGCAGCCCTAACCAACCATTAGCATTATCTATTAGGATGGCCTTTTAAGTAAATATAATGTGTGAGTTCTTTACTCATTCATGTATCAGTCTTTCCATACTCTTTCTTTTGTATTTGACTTGCTATTTTACATGGACGTCTGTGGTGCCTATTGTGTTCATTGGTACCTACAACTGACAGCTTTGGACAATTTTTTTTTTTCCAATTCTACACTCTAGCATTCTAATTAGGTATTGTTTTAATTATCATGCTATGAAAGATAGGATATGTTACCTAAAAGGACTGGACTTTCTCTCTTTGCCCTCCCTTTTTG
>NW_004567104.1:45992829-46019093 GCF_000260355.1 Condylura cristata | reverse complement strand
GCCAGGAGAGGTCTGCCACACCATGTGGTCACCTCCGGGGCAGGCGGGAATCAAACTCATGAGGAAGCGGCTTTAGATTCTCAGTGCTGTGCTTTATCCCGCTGCGCCACCAGGGAGGGCCCAGTTTAAAATTTTAAGGAGGGTTTTTTTTCCTTTAAAAAATCAATTTCAAATAATGAAGTAAATTTACCATACAGTAAACACTCAAATAGTTGATATACAACGTGAAATTGTGTTTCCAGCAATGGTGCAAATCAAAGGTTAATTGCTCTATAACCAAAGAGTGAAGTTTTACAAGAAATTTCACAGTGGGACACTTACTAAATATGTATTGTGCTAAAAAATCTGAAAGACAACATTTCAAAAGAATTTTTTTTTTTATCTGAGATGGAGGCCCAATTTCTTTTCAAAGCCACAGTTTTTCAGCTTGATATGATCTAATGACACCCAGGTTTTTTCCTCTCTCTAATAAAAACTATATCCATTCCACATATAGTGATATATTATGTTCAATATAAGATCTGAAAGAACAAAATGTACACCATCAAAAAGTCAATGAACCAAATTGGTTTATGTAGCTGTTCCAAACTGATTTTACTGGAAAACTTCAGATCATATTGTAGGGTGATATTTTTTTCTGTTTTGTGATTTCTGTCCTTTGTTTTTATTACATTTCCCATTTTGGCTTTTCTTTTCACTTCCTCTCAAAGGTATTTAGATGGACTTTCAAGGCTTTAATGATAGGTGTAAAGAAAAGGATTTGAATTTATTTTTTCTTTAGTTTTGAAAGAAACGTTTTGTTTTCCCATTGATTGTATTATTATAACTGTTTAAATGCCATAGACCCCCTTCATTCTTGTCAGTGAAACACAAATCAGGTATTTATATTACTCTAATCACAAATGTATGGGTCTTGTAAAGTAATAACCCTACCAGGAATACCCAATATAATAAGTAAAATATTATGAGACCCAAGTCTTTAATACCAATGTTTGGTAAAAAGAGCCAAGGGGAACACAGGTGGTTTAGGAATCTCTGTGTTGTAGGGTCATTCTAATACTTGAAACATACTGCTGTAATTTCAGAGTTTATGAAACTCTGGAGTCCAAGTTTAAGTGTTTTTTTTTTTTGTTGTTGTTGTTGTTGTTCTGATGGGGCTAATGGAGAAAGTAAAAAGACTACTTTTATATTCAAAATATGTGCTCTCTTTTAGACTAAGCTCAAATTCAAATATGCTTTGGATTTATTTGCATGTGAATAAAATTTCTAATGATAGATGATACCCTGTTTTCACTGCCCATATACACACATTTAAAATTGAATAAATGGGCCCTCCCTGGTGGCGCAGCGGGTTAAAGCACTGCACTGAGAAGCTAAACTCACCTTCGCATGAGTTCGATTCCCGCCTGTCCCGGAGGTGACCACACGGCATGGCAGACCTCCCCTGACCTGCCCACTGCTCCCCTCAGCAGTGTACCTTGATCATCTGCCTGTTCTGCTCCCCACTCTGTCTCTGGTGAATCCTATCACCCTCCACATCTCTGGCCTGTACCCCAGTTCTGTATGAATAAATAAATACAATCTTTAAAAAAATAATAAAAAATAATAAAATTGAATAAAAATTACAAATGTAGGAGCAAATCTTTTCCATTGTTGACAGAGGATTGTCCAAGATACAATCTCTATCCCAGTAACCAAAGACCATTACTGTAATAGTACACCACTGGGTAAGAGAGAATGCTGTACTGTCAACTATCATGTGGATGCAAGTAATATGGAGATGACCAAGAGAATACCCTGGACCTGTTCACATGTAAAGCTTGCGTAACTTCATTCATGGTTGCTCCAGTCTCCCTCCCAGTTACTTGCCTCTAAAATGTCTCACATGTCAGTAAATTTATATGTGTTTTCTAATCTGAATAGTTGATAGCTATTGGTGACCATTCACAAGGACATTATGATTTTCATTTTTTTAAAGATATGTCAAACAAGTGAATCTACAATTCAGTTGCCAATTAAAATCTTTTCACTGACATGTCTTATCTCAAAGACATATTTCTGTATCTCAGCGCTTTTGTATTTCTTTTTGCAGAAATAACTTTATAAACCAGTTCTAAGAGACAATTCATTGACTTGCTTTTGTATAGAAATCTAACTGTTACAACAGAATTAAAATCTACTTCTTTGAGCTGCCATGAAAAGTTATACATACTCCCATCATTATAAATATTACGTATTCAACTTTTGAGAATATGAGCAATATCTAAATGCTTTTGCATCCCTGGTATCTAACATAACATCTGAGTCATGCTAGGCACTCAATAAATATTAAAGTATGGTTATTTTCTATATTTTTACAGTTTTTTTTTTATAATGTAATCTTCCTCTTTCAAGACATTTATACTTTAGGAAAACTTTGGCACTGTAGGGTTGGACAAAATGGTACCAATAAATTAGTATGCTTTTTGCTTTATCACAGTCCAATTTCTGTAATTGGATTTTGGAAGTAACAAATACAAGCAAAGCAGAAAAATAATTTTATTTTTAATATTGTTTTTCATGCCTCTGTAGGCAAAACAATAAGATCGAGTCATAGTTTTCAATAATGTTTTCATTAGGAAAAATAACAATTTTAGTGGTATTTATAATGACCTATAACAATACAACTGAATTAGATTTATGATAGTTTATTGCTACATTTTTGTAACAACATTTATGTTAATATTCAAAGCAAAATTGTAGTTTTAGTAGAAAAAATATTTGCATGATATGTCAACTTCTTTTTAACTTAGAGCATTTAATGACACAGGAAAATATCTAAAGTATGAGAAAATGCCAATGAATGTAAAACTAAAAACACTAGTGCTTTTCCATGTATGTGAATGACTGTAGACACCTCGTTTCTCATATAATGTTGTTAATTAGAATCCAATTCATTACATGAGAACAATTGCTGAGTAATTGTCAAGGTCATGTACATACTCCAGACTTGATTATTTTGACCAATTTAATTCAATTTAAAATTGAATTCATTTCCATCCAAAGTCACTTACTGAACATCATAGACAACTTAAAGACGAATAAGGGATAAGTTTTAGCTCTCAATGTGATTGTAATCTACACATGCAAAGACATTCAAAAGCAAGTATGAACAGCTAATATTTCAACAAAATTCAAAAGCAAATCACTTAAACGATGGAATAAGGTTAGAATTATTAAAATTAATTGATGTAAATTCTTAGGAGGCTACAGGATGATAATATTAGATAGTAATTGTATATAATAGTATAAAATGTATTTTGTAGAATGATATATTCACCATCTAGTAAGCTATTAAAAGTTAAATGCATTATGCATTTCATCTATAAATATTTAAATATACAACATAAATTCATTGTTAACTACATTCATCGAGTTTTTATGCTAATATGTGATAAAGTATTTTACTATTTCAGTTTCTTAAAGTGAGATATATATCTTTATAGTCATGAGCTCTGTTATCTTTGTAGCAAACCTACTGACACTGAAAAATTGAATAAACAGTTACATATCTAATTTAATGCTTAACTGGAAAGTTATAAATAGCTTGTCGAAAACCATGACTTACAAATTATTATTTTTGGGTCCAGGATAGATAATCCATTTGAGAATTAACAGTTTTGTTTTGCATTATTTTTATATGTTGTCTTGTGTTTTAGTTTGTTGATTTAATAAAAACTATGGCATAAGTAAAAATAATGGTCACATATGCCTATGTTACAAATCTTTATGGTAGTACACAAATGACAAATATATTTCTCATTTTACTTTACAGGAATGCCTAGCATATTAGGTAGAACTAACATTTAATATCCATATCTTAGCTTCCTTATAAAAGTTTGACAAGGGAATTCTAATTATAGACAAGATGGTGAGTTAAGAATTAGTTCTTTGCTCCAAGCACCTAGAAGCCATCATAAAGTATAACAACAATAGAAGAACCATAAATACACAGCTGAATTTGCCAAGAAGTTAACCTCCACTTGTGATAAATTACAAAACAATGTGATAAAATAAAAGTACATATTAGTTTATTAGTATTGGTTTATCAAATTCCATAGTCACACATTTTTCTTAAATTATAAATGTTCTAAAACCCAGAATGATTAGCATTTGCACAGATGAGTGCATGTTTTGCTAGTCACTGGTCACAGTAGCCCAAGATCTTAGGTTTTCATGCCTACTTGAAGCAAAAGACTAAGATATAGGTTTGCATGAAGGAAGAACTTGTAAAATGAGTGTGTTTAGTGTAAGTGTGATGACAACACGTTCCCCACAGACAGAGGCAGACAGCAAGGAAGCTATGACTATAGAAAATAGTAACTCCTGGGAAATAAAAACCTTGACCTATACATTTACTTTCCTCAGTAAATTTAAGAAACCCAAAGCAAAAAAGTAATATAAAATTCATTCATGAACTATAGACGTCCCCAAAGGCCTAGTCGAGACTAAAATTGAGTAAACCCCCCATTTCTCATCAGGGTACAAGACCTACCTAACAGAAAACCTCCACTGAAAGTAGGCTTTAATTTCTGTTTTGGTTACATATATGTTATTTTCTTTAATTTGTGTGTTTCAAATATTAACCAAAGTACAGTAACATGAGCATCAAACACTGAAAGTGATTTTTCTCCCATATCTTGTTGATGGTCAGCTTGAACAAAAATATAC
The DNA here is from genome assembly GCF_000260355.1 of Condylura cristata. Taxonomy (NCBI): domain Eukaryota; kingdom Metazoa; phylum Chordata; class Mammalia; order Eulipotyphla; family Talpidae; genus Condylura; species Condylura cristata. Next base: position 46,014,383 of record NW_004567104.1, on the reverse strand, counting down.
TTGTTAAGAATTCAAATAATTAGATATATAGACAAAGCGTAAGAAGTTAACTTTTCTTGGTGTCTGGACATCTTCCAGGCATTGCATATTTCAAAATTTCACATATATGATTTATTTAACCTTCATTCTAAATCCATATAGTATACCCAATATGCAGAGAATATGTGACTCATAGAAAAGTTAGCAATCTACCTGATTTCATACAAAGGGTTATTGTAGGAGAGAAACTTGAATCCATATCAATTTAATCCTAAAATATGTGTCATTTTCACATTTCACTGATGATGATGGTAATGATGATGATACTATTACAACTCTTTTTCAGGCACTTTATTAAATTCTTGCATATGTAGTATCTCAATTAATTCTTAAGAACGGTTAGTATTTTTTCTCCTAATTTGCATATATGGAATTTGAGGTTTAGGTAGATCAAAAGAGCATCCATTATGTCACTGCTCTTGTTGCCTTGAACTATAAATAGAGCCCTATTTGACTGAAGGAAGGATTGTGACATTAAACACCCAATTGACTCCTCTAAAATGACCTAGAATCTGGCTCTAGGAGAGACAGAGTCAGGTTTAATTTATCAACCCAACTTAAGACTGATCTAGAAATGTCCAGCTCAAGATTTCCCTTACAAGGAAAAAGGTCTGCTGCTCCCTTAACCACAAGAAAGACTCCTTGTTCTATGTGTGAAAACAATATCCTGGAAATGCATACTAGTCAGAGTCTGAACTAATGCTGGCAGAAATAGTGACAGCTATATAATTGATGTGACATTTTATTTTTTCATACAGATATATCTGGTATCAGATGGAAAGAGCACTGGATCATGCTCTACCTGTAGACCTGGGTTCCTTCCTTATTCAATGATTTTGGAACTTTCCCACATAGTGCTCAGTGTCTCTGATAACACCTTTGTCACCATTAATATGGGGGTGAGTTTAGCCATAGGTATAAAAAAAGCCTCTGCAAACGCATCTTAATTTTAGTTACTATAATCTTAGAAGACTATGTCTTATTTTTATCTGTATATCTCTCTTCAAGGAAAATTATGGTTTCTTTAGATATTTCCCCACAATGAAATTCTTACTTTTAAATAAAAATGTGAAAGAGAGCTGAGCTAATGATTTCAGTACTTCTGCCTTTGTCATTTCATATTTGTTTTCACTAACAATCAGCAACCTTTGGAGACTTTGAAATTTCAGTCTTTAGAGATATTTAATGGGAATGGGACTGTGAAATGGACACCAAATTAGACTCCAAGGTTAGGAAATGTTTAATTATAGAAAACATGAAACAAAGAGGGCTGGGAGCAGAGACATAAAATGAAAGAAGAGGGGAAGACCATATAGGGAGGGACGGGAGCAAGAAGAGGAGAGAAAAGCAGAAAAAGGATATACTATTGGGTATGCCCCAGATTTAATTATCTGATTTTAAAAGAAAATGTAAATAATTAAAAAGGTGACAGGAAAGAATCAGCCAAGAATTGAAGAAGACAGTCTAAAAGGATTGTCATATCAATAACATATCAATATGACTTAGTATTGATAAATACTGATTACTGATCTTCTGGTCTTCTGTGGGCTGTGCAATTTACAGCATTTAACTAGTCATCAAACGAACCTCTAAGCCAGTTACTTAGAGAACAGTGGGGTGGTACTGAGCTGCTGAGTTATGTCTAGAGCAACAAGGTCACATATTACAATCCAAATTCTGTGGTTGCAACACCATGGGAAAGAAAGAACATATTATCTTCCTCAAGGAGAGAATAGTGTGGTATCAAAATGATGAACTGTTTTTTTTTTTAATGTAGCTTTTTAAAAATATATATTTATTTTTATTTATGCATACAATAACTAGGGTACAGGCCACAGAGAGCATGGGGAGCAGAAAGGGCAATTCTATTGGAATGCACAGCTGAGAGGAGCAGTGGGCGAGACAGGTGAGATCTGCTGCACCAAGTGGGTCACCTCCCTGGCCTGGGTCACTCATGCAGTGGTGGCTGTGGATATCTTCAAAGTCCTGACTTAACCCCTGTGCCATGAAGGAGGCCACAATGCAGCTCTTTTTTTTTATGGTAATTGTATGATCATGTAGGTGAAATACCACTACAGTTTTTGCAGAAGTTTATAAATGAACATAACTTTTACAGAAATGTGTGAGTAATGAGATCTATGACTTCAAGCCCCTCTATCCTGCGGACACTTGCATACATGTAATTAACTCTTACCCCGCTTCTTTTTCTCTCCCTCCGTTCCTGTCTGCTCCTCCTTGCTGACTTATTTTCAGTGATTATAAAAGCTATTGTCAACAGCCATTACTGGATCTTAAATCAGATCCAGTAGAACAGATATTTTTATAAGTAAATATGCACTGAGCATACTAATATTCCTTTCCCTATCCTTACTAGACAGATGATTATAAGGTGATCTCCTTTAACTATCTTTCTCCCCTACAAATGGTTTCAGGCTAATATTTATAACAGCAGTTATAAACCTTCTTATAACAGAAGTAGCCTAAACAACAACATCAACAATAACAACCACTTAAGCCTGAATTTAAGAAAAATTGAAAGGTAACTTAAAATCTCTTTTCCTCTGATCATGGGAAGAGGGGCAGTTAATGTGATTATAGGCACAACATGAGCATGAATAAAAACCATTCCCTTGAAATTATAGAGAAAGGAATTTGAAAACCTGAAGACACAGAGCTGCTTTATTTGGTTTACTATCTATGTCCCAAGTCTCCTAAAGTTGGACACGAACCAAGTTCCAGGGCAAGAAGTCATTTCTTGTACTTTCATGTAAAAACCACATGTGCACACACAGGGCTTCATAAACACACACACACACACACACAATTTATTTGGCTTCTCAAGAATGGGGCCTAGCACAAAGTTTTGGGTTCGAGATGTTTATTACAAATAAAAAAACCTTTCAAAGGAAGGAAGATAAGGAAGAAATAAGTAGAGGAAAATGATGAACTGCATGCAGGCTAGACAAAGCCTCAGCTCACTGGAAGGGAGCTCTAGACTGAGTATGGACAGTCAGAGTTCACCATGTCACAGGGAAATGTTAAGCCCTTTCTATACCCAACTGGCTCAGCCGCTGATTGAAAACTGCTCAAAGAAGGGCAAAATCAGGGGTAAAGAGGCTCTCTGCTGTGAGAACAGACATTGCAAGAGCTCACAGTTGGAGCCTTTTGTTAAGTTGGAATGAATAAAATTGCTTCTTCCAACTAATATCTCTGTTAAAATACCATTTATAGAGTTGGTAGCTATGATAATGGATATACTTTTCTATTCAAGGATATCATGTCATATAGGAATTTCCAAATTCTTCCCTGATTAATGACTTCTCCCTTCATTATCCTTGAACAAAGCAGGGCAATTAGCACTTTATTATTAGGTGAAACTGCTATCTCTATTATAAAATGTTAATAAAGTAATTAGAAGGAATTGATTTCTTCTTAAACAACTGAAGTCTGAGGGTTTACATCTAAAGATGGACTGGAAACAAAAACACTAGAGACATCTGAATACAATTCTTATTGCTTTATTACAAGCAAGTTGTGAATAAAAATAGGCAGAAAAAGAAAGTAAATCCCAGTGCTTACAGTAGAGATGACCTGAGAATTCTTCTCTGGACATGTTGGCTGGGATCACAAACTAAAGAAAACTTATGAAGTGAGACCCTGTTTTTTCATCATTACTACTACAATGACTGAAAATAGGGTTCCCAGGGTAGGAGCTAAATACTGCCCTCAGGCTTATCTTGGGAATTAAAAGAATCAAAAAGGAATGAAGAAGGAAAAAGGATCATAATTCTGTAGACAATGAACAGACCCACACCATCTCAAGTGTTGATTCATTCTCTTGAACTGTGATCATTAATTCCTTTGAGAGCTCAGAGTCCTTTGATTATGGTGCTTTAAATATCCTGGCATTTGGCCAATAAGGACTTGTAATTCTAATATATAAAAGTTAAAAATTAGTGATGGGATGGAGCTAAAACAGTAAATGCTTCTTTTTCTTAGATTCTTAACTAGATCTTGTGCAATTAAAGGGAATAAGACTTTTTAACAGCTACCTTAATAAATTAATCTACAGTTTTTGTGAATGCTTCCACTTTTCTAAGAACCGTATGTTTTTATGTCATGGTTACTAAAACTTTTAACTCTAGGTACATTTGCACTTCTCAGAACACTATATCTCTCCTTGTCAGCCAGCTGGATACTCTAAATGAATTATAAAGGTTAAAGATGGCTTTGTCTTTTTTTTTCCCCTCCTTTAGGCTGATAAAGCAAGAAGTGAAATAGGTAGAATTATGACTCCTCTCAGTTAATTTCTTTTCTTTTTTAACAGTTACCTATGAAGATTTTCCAGTGCCTCTGACGAGCACTCAAGAAGTTGGATGAGGTGTCAAAGTAGTAACTGCCTGAGAGCTGAAGTGTGTCAGGTAGAAATGGTTTATAACAGTTGGATCTCAAAAGAATCATCTTGATCTTGTGCCCACAGTGCAATGCAAGTCTATGTGTTCTAGCCGACAGCACAGTATTCAGTGATGTTGCAGTTTGAAGCTGGAAGCAGTTTGAAATTCAAAAGTTCAGTCTTGATTTGAGGTCACTCCCTTCTAAATGGTTAGCACATGACCAAATAGGCTTCAGTACTTAAGAAGAGGTGGTGTGTGTGTATGTGTGCTGATTCAAGAATTTTGGAGTGAGTTGAGGACAGAGAAGCTGTACCTTGAGGAGTCCAATCTGACAAGAGAGTATGGCAACAGCCTCACAACTTTTTTGGTGGAGTTTTATGTGTTAGAAATCAGGATAGGTTTCATCTGTACTCTAATAAGTTCCCATAAATGGCATAAGAGAATAAAGAAATTAGGCACAGTATGAGACACGTTCCATATATTGCTTATTGTAAGTCTTGCAAAAACTTATAAGCGAATTCTGCAAATTTGAGAAACAGAAATCAAATAAAGTATGCTTTTTTTTATAGAGATGATTTTGATGCGAACTTTTAAGTGACAACTAGAGTAGCTGTTTTGAAATGAGCCGAAGAATGGTCATCTAAAGAGGAGGAAAGATGTTTAGAAAAGAGTGGAAATATGCCTTCTTCCCATTGCAGCCTTGTGAACCCTTAATGCTGCCATGGGTGGCAGTGTGCTGCAGCATCCTTGGAAAATCTCTTGACGATTGATGCTTACTCATTCCTAAGTTTACCAGCTTCTAAAATCATATTAGGCATAAAGGTTAAATAAAAAATTGACCAAGGAAAAATGGAACGAATGTTCTTTATTTTCCTTATTCTCATTCTTATCCTCTCTCTCAGAATTTTATTGAAGTTGACTGGGCACCATGTGGACTTTTTTTTTTTTCCATGCATAGGGGACATGATTTCTTGAAGAAAAGGTGGAACATAGGTACTCCAAGTGACACCAAGAAAAATTTGAGGGTTACTGAAGGTTTACAAAATATTTTCTGATCTGAAAAAAGATCAGATAATTTGAAGACAATGACAAACAGTAATTTCAAAATTACAGTCTATATTACCTAATCTTATTATTCATGATCAATTAGTGAAAAATCCCTTGGGATAAATGTTTTTATTTTTTCCCTTTCTTCCTTAGAACACATTTTAAAGGCAACCTAATTGAGTTTGGATATCCCAGGATTTTAGACAGAAGATAATGGTTCTACCACCCTTTCCTTATTTTATGACTTTAGCTAATTCATTTAAATTTTCTATTATTTATTTGTTTCTTATGGTATTTGAGTGAAGGACAGTGAAGGTAATTATAATAAGTAACATAATCAGTATAGGCAGCATTCTATACAGTAAAAGCTACCTAACAGTGCATAACAAAATGATAATAATTTCTAATATGCATTTAACAAACAATACAAGCAATAACTAAAGAAAGTGTAAAATATCCCTACTGGAAAATTTCACATAAGAAAATACATAAAAAAATCTTATGTTGAATCTGTCAGGAATCTTAATTATTTGCAGCTAAACGTGCCTTTTATTGCTTTCAGCAGAGAACAAATTCTTTAAATGGATATTGATTGGCTACAAGAATCCTTAAGAGGCTCTCTCACCATGATCAGAGCTACAGGACCAGACACCAAACCTAAAACTGTATAGTGAGAACACAACTCCAGAGCAAATCTTCAACCTGCACTGCTATCATCAATCATCACTATAGTGGCTGTCCTTGCTACTCCAGGACTTTAATTTTTCTGTAATTACAAAATCAAGAAAAATGAATTCTCTTTGGCTCCTTTTGCTATTTCCTTTAGTTCCTAATTCACTACCTTTGTTTGATCTATCAGGTTAGAGATACTTAGCTGACTGAACACCAGCTATAAGAGAAGTGAAAAACGTATCTGGTATATTGTTATATTAACCTTCTTAATACATGCAGTTGCTGTAGTCTAGTCTGTAAGATCCATCTTTTTATTAAGATCTGATTCTTATTTGTATAAGTGAATTGGAATTTATGATAATGTGCTATACAAAAACATCTTTGTTGTTTCAGTATCAACCCAGTCCAATATAAACTGTTTAACATTTATTTTAAATGTACCTTTTAGCTATGGATAACATTGAGATTGGCTCAGTTCAGTATGTTTTGCAAAATGATGATTATGCAATTTGTATCTTAACCAAGGACTGACATTGCAGTTACACTGACTTTTCAGCTTTTCTTAGTTGTCAAAATACATGTTACGCGGTCCATCTATAAAATTCTAATGCTGTAGAATCACAAGATGAGTCCACACTTGAACTTAGCCACAGCCCAAGAAGCGATCACATAAAATGATTCTAAAGAAGATGAACATACTCAGTAATTTGAGAAAGACTACTTAAAATTTAGTTTCCTGTATCTGTACAGTTCCCTATAATTAAGGACACATTTTTTTCTTTCTTGGTGAAGTTGTAAATATATTCTTCATTGAGTGAAAAAATGTAAATTATTCTGGTTTCTGTAAAAATGTATAAATCTATATAAATCATAAATGTCTACATTATATGTTGAAGTGTAAGGAATTTGGCAATCTTACACAGGAAATAAAAAAATACATTTATCAAATTTGAATATATGAAATTATTATCTCAAAGACCAGATTAGTATACTTGTATATAAAGTGTGGCATTAATATAGCTTACTGTTTTATTTTAATTACATACCAAAGAAACATAGCAAATATTTCCTCACCCTATCTGACAATAGTTATATAATATCTAAGAATGAAAAAAAGTGTGAGATAATAAAAAGGTAATAGGTTTCAAAGATTCCCCCAAGATATTTTCATTTTGGATGTTGAGACATATATTCTGATATTCAAATCTCTGTTCTTATCACCTAGTAGAGAAAGCCAGGAAATTGAAATATAAAGCTGCTTACAGAAAAGACTTACAAGAATCCAGTGGTATATCCCCCATCCTATGAATGAAATTTAATGAAATTTAATGAAATTCCTAGCTTCTGACTGTTTTAAAGAGATGATTTTAAAGTGTTTTTAGAGTTTAAATTGTGAATTTTATATCTTTCTAAATCTCTTAAGTCACTGGCAATATGTTAGAAATACCACCAAGAGAGTCTATCTGAAATGCTGCCACTTCCATTTTAGTGACCTGAGCTAATAACATTTGGTGGGAATAGAGAAATCAAGGGAGCCTGTTTTGAGTTATCCAGAAAATTGAAACTACACATCAAGATTCATGCGACTGGGAGAAATTATATGTAGAATTCTCACATGAAATGTGTGTGTGACAGGATGCCTGGTTCTGAGGACGCAGAGGCTCTCCTCCAGCCTGCAGGAGTAGGCCTCAGCATTCCTGCCCCCACCCCATTCTGTTTAATCACAGATGCCTTGGAATACAACTTCCAGCATGCCACGACCCACTCGTCCTGAATTGGTGGCTAAGGAAGCAAAGCTAACTTTCAAAACCCGGAAGGCATGTGGCTGATCTCTTGTTTTTTGACTCTTCCTTTCATATTGTGGACTGCCGGTAGGAAAGATGCTAACCATCCATATGCTAGAAATCTCTTTGTCTCTGTCTCTGTCTTTCCCCCTCCACCTCTTATAACTCTCCTTGCAAATAAACTATTTAAAATTTTCTCTGTGTCTGTTTTTAGATCTTGCACTTATTTCTTCAGTGACCACATTAGGACTTACATACTGGGGAATCCCACTTTTACCTCTTTTTGTGTTTGCTTGCCAACACATTCACTTACTGTTTATTATTTAAAAACCTTAATTCTACACACACTTAACTAAATCTCAGTGTGCCCCCTAAACAGTTCATAGTTTTCCTCAGGAAAATTGAGAAAATTCAACATGAACCGTGAAATGGACAGGAGAATCCTAACTATCTTTTCAAATTGGAGGACTTACCAATTTGCCTTAGACTATTTTGTTTTCAGATGTATACATTAATGTATTATTTAACAGAAATGGAACTTTCTTAGTCTTTTTTAACATTCTAAAACTCCTAGAAAAGTTCCTACACTAGTCAAATAAAAATTGCTTCTCCTTTAGTCATTTATGTTTGTTTTACATTTCCTGTCTTTCTGTGAAGGAAATGCCTTGTACTTTTAAGCAGTAGTCTATTTCAAGCAAAAAGTTAGTCTTTTATTAGTGTGATAACGGAAAATAACTCTACCCATACCAACAGAGGAAAACATTAGAAGGGGGCATTACAATTCTGACAATGAACACAGGACCTTTATTTAATAAAGAGAAGAAAAATAAACATTTTTAAAGGTAGAAATGTAGATTCATGACTGGTTTTGAATTGAATCATACTATTTCATTTCATTTACTGTGTTCCATTATTTCCTTCTACAGTGTAATCTAGATTCATAGGATACATGACTGGAAAGAAAATTAGAAAATCATAACTGTGTAGTTAATACCAAACAGATGTGGAGGTATACACTTGTTCTACTGTATTCTAGGAGAGTGTGAAAAGAATTGGAAACAACTCCAGTAAGCCAGTGTTAGGCTGAGTCTTTCTAGCATCAAGTGGAGTGTTTACATATGGAAATTATTGCCAGAGTTAAAACTATGATATCATGTGGTTTTGACCCTATGAAAGATTTTCTTGTGTGTATGTATATGTGGTTGCAATATTGTGATTCATAAGACTGAAAAAGTACAATGCTGAGAGGAGCAGCGGGTGGGTCAGGAGAGGTCTGCTGTGCCATGTGGGTCACCTCCGGGGTGGGGATCGAACTCATGCTGAAGTGGCTTTAGTTTCTTAGTGCTGTGCTTTAACCTATGGAGCCACCAGTGAGGGCCCCAGCATTTAGAATTTTATTATTAATTTTGTACCAACTGATTGTCCAACAACACAACTTATTATTTTTTTTCCTGGTTGTTTATTTCTATATATATGATCTGATGGCCAAAATATTTTTAATACAAAATTATTCCAACAGCCTAGGAAACATGGAAAATTGAATAAAGACAATTATAAATATCTATTCCTTGAATATATCAGTATATTTCATTTCAAATGATATTTCTTATTAGGAAATTTGACTTGTTTTTGAATATCAGGGATTTGAAAATATAAAGCTTTTAGAAGATACAAAAGAAGGGGGAACAAGAAAAGGAATAAATACCTCAGAGAAAAAAATAGCATGATTTGTGACAAAGATTTTGTTATTAATGAGTTGGCAAATTAAAATAAATATAGTTAAAACGTTAAGTACTTTATTTAAAGTACACAATATCTAAGAGCAGATGGATAATGGAGACATAGAGATAAGATCTTTTTAAGAGAATCAATTGCTAAAGCATAAAAATACACTACAACAGATATGTCAAAAAAATGAGTAGCTTCTTGCTCCTTCATTAGGAATGTATGTTGGCATATTTGGTAAACTGAAAAGGACTGGCAAAGTTTTTTTTTTTTTTTTTTTAATTAACGGCAGTTACTATTTTAGATTTTTCAGGCTACATAAATTATCTCTTTCTTATTTTAATGTGATACTTTATTTGTATTATACTTTCAAAATAGGAACATTCTTATTTCTTATCAATGAAAAACTATGCTTGCAGATCAGTAATGGCCAAAATTTACAGACCCTTTTTTTTTTTTTTTTTTTTAAAGATTTATTTATTTGTTCATACAGAACTGGGGTACAGGCCAGAGGCTCAGGGGCGGTGAGAGGCTTCACCAGAGACAGAGTGGGGAGCAGAACAGGCAGATCGACGAAGTACACTGCTGAGGGGAGCAGCGGGCGGGGCAGGAGAGGTCTGCCACACCATGTGGTCACCTCCGGGGCAGGCGGGACAGACCCTTTTTTAAAATAAAATCTATATCACATCTACCTACACATGAGTGATATTCTGCTTCTTTTGCTTCAAGAACATTGTAAAAACTTTACTTAAATCCTAAGAATATTCTTTAAAGGGATCAAACAAAAGTATTAAAATTTATATGGACTATAAAAGGCCTTAAATAGCTAAAACTATCCTCAGGGGGAAAAATGGTAAAAAAATGAAGACATCGCTTTAACAGACTTTACACTATAAGAAAACTATAGTTTAAAAACCACACAGTAATAGAATAAAAACAGACACATAGGTCAGTGGAACAGAATAGATATCCCAACAAGAATGAAGTTGGCTTACCCTCTGAGTTCATGAAATAATAGTAAATTCAGGATGTTTTAAAGACTTAATTATAAGAGAAACAAATCTAACATGTATAGGAAAAATATTGGTGACATGATTCATGATATTAATGACAAGTTCTTGAAGGTTTGGCCCTTATGGCAATGGTAATAAAAAAGAAAGAAAGAAAGAAACAGCTGGGACAGTTTCACAAAGAGAAAAAAATATAAGTAAATTAAAAAGACATCTTACTAAACAGCAGAAAGATCTACATACAATCAAGAAGGTGTTAATATCCAAGATATACAAAAAAGTCACTCAATTTAACAATAAAAGCTCAAACCCAATAAACAAATGGGCATTATTTCTGAACAGACAATTTGCCAAAGAAGATATCTAGAAGGTCAAAACATATATGGGAAAGTGTCATTATAGTTTTTACTGAGGAAAACCTACTTTCTCTGACTTCTCATGGATGATTAGGAAAGAACATCAACACCCCGTTCTCTCTTATGGATAATTAGGAAAGAAACAGTAAGGCCATCTGCTGATTGTTATGAGAACCCATATTTCATCATTCTGTCTGAAGATTTCTATCAACATTTTCAATCAAAAGACTTAAGTTTAGTTAGTTGACTTCCTGCTTTACCCTTTAAAACTCCATTGTGAATTGGATTATACCTTGCAAATGATGCTATTCTTTAATAAGTACCTTTTTGATCATATTAAAGTCTGGTTAGTGCTTAGTTGACAAGGATGAAGCAGAATTATTTGCATAAAGTAATAAACTGGGTTGCCAGAGAAAATATGACCAATGCCAGAGAAAAAATAGACAAATACAGAGCAAGAGCTTTATTAGAAGGAATTACTTCATATGCTATTAGGGCTTCTGAGTCCTCAAATGTGCATGAGTCAATAAGCTGAGACTAGTTGATGGTGTAGCTCCAGCCTGAGTCCAAAAGTCTGAGAACCAACAACATAATCCCAGTGTAAAAACCACAGGTCCTTGTCACAGAAGGAAATGAGATTTCAGTTTAAGGAAGTCCAAAGGCATTAAAAAAAGTCAAGGTCCCAGTATGAAGGCAGACAGGTAAGAAATTATCTTTTACTCCGTGATAATTTTTTTGTTTGTTTTATGTAGTTCTTCCACGGATTGGATGAGTCCCACTCAAATTAGGAAGGACATTCTTTATGGACTCCCACAAAACTAAGTGTTGATCTTGTCTAAAAACACAGTCAGGGAAACAGGCAGAATAATGGTTGACCAAGTATCTGGATACTTTTGACCCAATCACTTGGACACATAACAGACACATAGTTACAGACTTGGCTTTAATGACTAGGGGAACATACCTAGGCATAAATAAAGAGAAATGTATACCTCATATGCTGACAACTTTTCTTGCTGTTCAGAGTTTACCAAACCAAGACCTAGGAAAATAAAATTACATCTTACAGGAAGACTCCCTGACCACAACTGACAGATACAACCTCTTTCTCCACTCATGGGATTTTATTGGAGGCTCTATCTAACTGTTTAAACAAAACCTGCTTCTTTATATAAATGTTTTGTACAATCTTGTCTTTCAATTCCTGTTTTTAGAAAATATTATGATGCTATTATTCAAATCTTCTATTTTCTATTTCTTAGATTCTGGCATACAGAGACTATCCTGCACATAGTCACCCACTGATAATGTTTATTAGGTAGATAAAAACATGATTATAACTAAATATTCCTGTACTAAGAATGGAGAAACAAGTAAAATAGCATGATATTATTTAATCTTGCAGTGAAATAGTTCATTGCCTAAAGAAGAGTCAACATCTACTAATAACGTAGAAAAGAAGAATTATAAATCCTTTCATTTGAGTTTTTGCCTTTATTCTGAAACAGGTCTATAAGAGTACAAGGTCCTTGGTAAGGCAAAACTACTGTTTTCTGTTTAAACTCACCCTGGGTGAATAAGTATACACTCTGCTTTTGAAAAATATCTTTGAAGACACATCATTCACAAGCCTGACACAACAATCTAACCAGGTTAGAAAAATAAGCACTCTTGAAGCTTTCAAAAACACTCACAGAAGAAGGTACATTGTACAGTTTATACTGCTCACAGATACAGGTCATGCAGGGTGACTCTTGCATGGTGCGAAACTGGGACGCAAGAATGATTTCCTGTGACTAAATCAATGTAAAAGTGTTATGTATTTATAGGTGGGATCGCTGAGAAAGAGTGACAGCACTTAAAACATTTATATTAGGTACACTTGTTTCAAGACTGAGCAAAAGTGAAAAAGCTTACATGTCTTTAAAATACAACTTTCACTAAATATAATGGTGAAAAATAAAATGTACTGCTTACACATGTTCAGAGCTGTCTTTCATTCAAAGCACTGCTTTGAAGTATACATTTTTCTTTTCTCTCCTTACAGCTGACAAAAAGAAGATAACTTACAATATTTAAAAATACTATCTATGTATTGACTAAGCAAAATAAAAACCACGAAATCTCCAGAGAGCGGAGGTAAAAATAACTTTGTCAATACAAAGCCTAAACATTCTATATATTATTTTTGGTTCTTGGATATATATATATATAATTGAACAAAAAATAGATAACATTTCCTTCTCAAAGTATATATATGTGTGTTTATATATATATATATAAAGGTTATCTATTTATATATATATATATATATATAAAGGTTATCTATTTATATATATATATATATATATAAAGGTTATCTATTTATATAGATAATAGATATATATATAGGTTATCTATTTATATATATATATAAAGGTTATCTATTTTTATATATATATATAAACACACATATATATACTTTGAGAGGGAAAGGTTATCTATTTTTTGTTCGATTATAAAAATAATTTTGTTGAGCTGATGATGGGTTAATTTTAATTTGATTTTTGTTTTATTTGAATGCCATACAAAATTGCATTTATATTAATATGTAAGTCTTAGTCTACCATAATATATCACTTTAAATATTTATCTATGTTTTCTATAAATGGTTTAGGAAATCATTTGCTAGATCTGGTAAATTTGGTAATCTGGACTTCTCTTAATAATAAATTTAGTCTGCAATCACCAATTCACTGGAGACAATTCTACTTTTCAAATGAAATCTTAGTGAATCAGCAGCTACTTTTTCATACAAACTTTTCTGTTAGCAGCTGGCAGAAGTGAATAAAACAGATTTATATATATTATATATTTTACTCTATTTCTGGATAGGATTGGAAGCACTTCAGTTGTTCAAATCAACAGAAGCCATTCCATATGTTTAGGTACATTTTTTTGTTTGTTTTTCCCAAAGAAAGTGGGACATGGGACACAAGGAAGAAAAGGTAGTAAGTGGAATTGAAAGGATGACAAATTTGTAGCTTCTGACTCATCTTGTTTGGCTTTCCCTCTTTGCAGTGGGCAATAAGACTTCATAAAGCTACTACCTAACCTGCATGGCCCATTTAATTGTAATGGAGTCAGTATAGGTTAAGTCCCTAGACACACCAAAATAAAAAGGACATTACTAATATACAAAACATACATGTGTGTATACATATATAAATGTCACATAATTATTATATTACAACATACATAACATAAAAATACATTCAATATAAATATATATTAAGTAAGCAGAGGAATAGTCAAGCTAAGACTAAAATATTCTCCTTAGGTGCTACTAATAGCTTCCTGAAATAACAGTTTAGGGCCCTCCCTGGTGGCACAGTAGGTTAAAGCACAGCACTGAGAAGCTAAAGCCACTTCAGCATGACTTCAATCCTTGCCCCGGTGGGGACCCACATGTTGTGGCAGACCTCTCCTGACTCGCCTGCTGCTCCCCTCAGCAGTGTACTTTGTCAGTCAGCCTGTTCTGCTCCCCTCTCTGTCTCTGATGAATCCTCTCACTGCCCCTGCACCTCTGGCCTGTACCCCAGTTCTGTATGCATAAATAAATAAATCTTTAAAAAAATAACAGTTTAAAATCAGTTTAGCCTTCAACATATATTTTTAATCAAAGTTCTCATATCATTTACGATATGGTCTTTCCAGGAAAAGATTTTTTTTTTATTTTGCTGCTTTTTGGAGATCCAGATTTAGGCATCTAGGGTTCTGTTATGATAAAAAATGGTACATGGAGGATGTGTTCTTGGTCTCTGCCTTGCTCCTGGCAACAAGGTGGAGGTAGCTGCACATTTCTCCTGGTATACACATTAAATAGAATTCATCACAGGGAAATAAGGGAATTCATTTTTCATTTGTAAGAGTACTCCAGTGTGTTGAGAAGGTTTCCAACAATTGTTAGTGGCATTTAAAAGCTGTTAAAATGGGCAATGTAACATTACATTGACTTTGGGATCTTTATTGATGCCCTTGTTAATCACATGCTCAGAAATGCATTTACTGTATATTGCTTGCTCATCAGCATTGCCTTTTTCTGTCTCAGGCTCTCTTTTTCATTCTTTTTTTCAGGTGAGGTACACAGCTCCTCATGGAATGACATTACATAAAACATTTATATTTTTTAATTTGATGTAATATTTTGTGACCTAGTTCTGATAATGGAGGGCTGTTTCCCTTTCTCTTCTTATACAGTGTGTATGTGTGTGGGAAGTTCATTACTTGGAGATTTATAAATTTATGTTGCATTGTTGCATTTGATACTGCATTTCTGCCCTAACCTCTGAATGTTTTAAGTTGTACTGATTTAAGAAAAAAAAAAAAAAAACAAACAAAAACCTCTGTTATGAACAATGGAATGGAATATGCATTTTAAATTGTATGGTAATTATCTGGTAATATCTTCTTGGACTCTTTTCAATCAATGTTTCCTTCTAGCATATGACTATTATAGAGGCTGCCTATTAAAATTCAAATTAGGTAAGAAGGTGCAAATTGCCTCATGAATGTTTTTTTTTCTTCTTTTGCAGATTCTTCTTCATGTTTATAGCCTTCACAGTTGCTATACTCTCCCTGCTACTGTGTTTTTGTGCTAAATTATTGTGCAAGTACGAGTGTAGTAGTTCTTAAATGAGAAACATGCAAATTTCCATCATGTTGCTTTTGAAACAGAAACCCAACCCTATGGGTTAGCACATTAACAAGACCATAAGAAGCTAATTAAGAATCTCCTGAAGTCCTGGGCATTAGTTTAGTAGAAAAACATAAGTCAGTTTTCGAAGTTCTTAATATCATGTAGGAGAAGTTTTTGATGGAAGCAATGTGGTAATCTCACTTCTTGGGCTTGTGGATGTAGCTGGACTAAGTTACTTATGAAAATGTGATTTCTCAGGGCTTTGGGTAAATTTGATTTAAGGAACAAAGTCAAGAAATTTTTTGATACAGCACTGAAGTGACAGCTTAATATTATTGGGAAGAGATGGTAGAAATGTATGCTTTTCCATTTCAGTATTTCAATCTTGTCAATAGAATTGGCACTATTATTATCTCTGGATTAGTCACAAGGCTATATACTTGTTAAAAGTGAACATAAAGTAAAGTGATAAAACAATGCTACTTTTCAAAAGATCATGTTGATAAAGATAGTTTCAGGGAGTAGCCACTTTGTCAAGACTT
Organism: Condylura cristata; assembly: GCF_000260355.1. Lineage (NCBI taxonomy): Eukaryota > Metazoa > Chordata > Mammalia > Eulipotyphla > Talpidae > Condylura > Condylura cristata. The sequence continues at coordinate 45,998,136 of NW_004567104.1, read as the reverse complement.
AGTAAATTACAATATCTGGCAGTTTCTAAATGGAAAGATTATTACCAGTGGCAAAACTGCTCTGGGCAATTACAAGGCATACTTCCCCCTGGGGATTTTTCTACCTTTTATTGAATTGTAGCTTTTAACTCCTAACAAAGAAGAAAAGAGAAGCATTTATTGAATGGAAAGATATGGCTACATTTTCTCTTCCTTCATTCTTCTATTCACTGATTCATTGCTTTACTTATTCTTCCCATAACCATCCACTGAACATATGTAGCTCATTAAGTGGGTAAAAAGTGTTTGTTGTTTTGTTTTCCTCTTTCTTTGCATATTTTAAACTGAATTTTTTCACCAGCACCAATTATATTTAAAGGTTTCAGTTGAAAAAATGATAAAAACATAATGAAGCTAGTTGAGATGAACAGATCTTGACAAAACCCAAAAATGACAAATTCTAGAATAAACTCCTTAAATTTTTCCAAACTCCTTAAATTTTTGCTAGATGTTTCTATGAGTTGCTAAATGTTCAGGTTAAAAGATAGTAAAGAGAAATGCAATAATTGTAAAGGCAATGTATAATGCATAGGTGACATAGAGGAATCAGACTGTGGCATCCCTGAGGAATTTATAATCTATAGTAGCCACAGAGATTTAATGTAGGCAAATGAAAGCTTAGAGTACACACAAAACCACAGTTCTCCTTTTAGGCATGTAGTCTACAAAAGAAATGATTATCTGCCCAAGATGTATCTAAAGAACCATTAGTAATGTTACAACAATGTTTTAAATAGCAAATACTGAATAAAAAATGTTCAGTGGTAGGAGACACACTGACTAAATTAAAATGTATCTATTAAGTATTAAAAATAAAGCACTAGATGCCTTATTAACATGGTAATATGTTTACAATATACCACTGTATTTAGAAGCATATGTCACAAGATACATTGCAGATAAAGATGAAATTTTATTAGTTTATGCAAAATTTTGAAATTCATAATCACGCATTCTTCCCTTTTACTACTATATATATTTCAAGGTAAACTTCTCCATATCTACACACATGTTTTCAAAATTATAATATGAATACAACAGAGCCCTAATCAGGAGGATCAGAGGCAAATAGGGACAGATTAGACAAAGTTCCCAGTGAGCTTAACCAAATATCTCTCTGATCCTCATTTTTACATTTCTACGTTGAACTCCATATTTCACTTTTGCAAGATTATAGTAGTGGGAATTAAATGAAATTGTCAGTTATCTCATACTGTTCTTGGAACTTAAATACCATGATCATAATGGATAATTTTTTCCATCCACATAATACTTTTTTTTTTTGGTAATGAAAATAAACCATTTTGTATTGTCTTCAATCAGATATGTATGAAAAAGGATGTAAACAACAACAAACATCCATTATTTGCCCCCTCATTCTGATTTACTTTACTTAGCAGAGTCCCTTCTATGTAATAGTAATTAACAACGTTGATATCATTTGTTTATAATTGGATAGTAGTTCACTGATATACAAGGCATTTTAATCCACTCACCCACTAATGTGCAGATTATAAAGAAAGAAAACAAAAAACAGACAACATAAACCAAAAGCAATCTGATTGTAGCATTTAGGCTACCAGAGGGGAAAGGTGGGGTATCTGGAGAAAGGTGAGAAGGAACCCAATAGACTATGGTGTAGGATTATGGGTGCTTTGGTGGTAGGTGTGGTGTGGTAACAGACATCTGAAGAGGTGTAAACCTATACCCCTACCTAAGTCATATACAGTATTCCAACCCAGAATTACCTGAATAAAGGTAACAAAATTATAAATTAAAAATAACAAATATTACCTTATTCTATGATGAGAAATTTCTTTCTGCTATGCGTATATACAATTAGGTGCTTAGTTATCTAATTAAACTCAACCAGCCAATCATTGATTAGCTATAATTTCTTCTCTATTCTGTTAGATGTTATCAATAACTGAACAAAATGTTATAAGGTTTCTGCCTACAAGACATTATAGGAGAGGCAAATACTTACAATGTTAAGAAAAGTAACTTTGGTAATAGATACAACATACCGTGGCACTACAAAGAAAGCCTTACTCAATTCTGAAGGGAGTGACAATACAGGCTTCCCAAAAGATAGGACTTGTGAGATGATTTTGGAAATTTGACAAAGCAGATAAGGAAGGAGCAATTATTAGTCTAAGACTGTGATATGAATACGACTAAGTATCTAAAAGTAAGAAATTCTCCACTGGACATCTGCTCATTTAGACATTTACTAAGAAGTGATAAATATGGTCTCTTAAAAGTAGATTTCTTATACGAGAAGACACCATGAAATGGAAAGACATCTCCTGCTCATGGATCGGGAGAATTAACATCATCAAAATGACCATCCTGCCAAAAGCGATAAACAGATTTAATGCTATCCCAATAAAAGTCTCAATGACATTCTTCAAAGAAATAGAACAAATATTGATAAGATTCATATGAAACAACAAAAGACCTCGAATAGCCAAAACTATCATGACTAAAAAGAGAATGGAGGCATCACAATCCCAAATGACAAGCTATTCTACAAAGCCATAATAATCAAAACTGCATGGTACTGGAACAAGAACAGACACACAGACCAGTAGATTTGTATAGAAAACCCAGATATAAACCCACAGGTTTATGAGCAGCTAATCTTTGACAAAGGAGCAAAGAAGATACAATGGAACAAAGAAAGTTTGTTCAACAAATGGTGCTGGGAAAACTGAGAAGCTACATGCAAAAAAAAATGAAACTAGATCACTACCTCACACCATACACAAAAATCAAATTGAAGTGGGTTAAAGACCTAGACATAAGAACAGAAACCATAAAACACTTGGAATCAAAGATGGGCCAAACATTACACGACATACACTTCAATAACATCTTTGAAGACACAGTGCCCAACACAATGATAGTGAAGGAAAGGATAAACAGATGGGACTACATCAAATTAAACAGCAAAAGAGACATTACAAAAAACAAACAGACATCCCAATGATTGGGGAAAATTTTTCTCACACAAACTAGTGATAAAGGATTGATCACAAAGATATACAAAGAACTGATGAAACTCAACAAAAATAAACAACTCCATCAAAAAATGGGCAGAAGAGCTAAAAAGACACTTCTCCAAAGAGGAAATGCAGATGGCCAACAAGCATATGAAAAAATGTTCAACATCACTTGTAATAAGGGAGATGAAAATCAGACAACTAGCAACAACAAATGTTGGCGAGGATGTGGAGAAAAAGGAACTCTCTTGCACTGATGGTGGGAATGCAAACTAGTACAACCACTATGGAAAACTGTTTGGAGGTTTCTCAACTGCTAGACATGGAGCTTCCATACGACCCAGCAATCCCACTCCTAGGTATCTACCCAAAAGACACAAAAACATTGATTAAAAAAGACACCTGCTGGCCCTCCCTGGTGGCGCAGTGGGTTAAAGCACAGCACTGAGAATCTAAAGCGCTTCTGCATGAGTTCAATTCCTGCCTGCCCCGGAGGTGACCACATGGTGTGGCAGACCTCTCCTGACCCGCCCGCTGCTCCCCTCAGCAGTGTACTTCATTGATCTGCCTGTTCTGTTCCCCACTCTGTCTCTGGTGAAGCCTCTCGCCACCCCTGAGCCTTTGGCCTGTACCCCAGTTCTGTATGCACAAATAAATTAATCTTTAAAAAAAAAAGACACCTGCACCCCCATGTTTATTGCTGCTTTATTTGCAATTGAAAAGACATGGAAACAACCCAAATGCCCAAAAGTTGATGACTGGATTAAATAGATGTGTTACATATACACAATGGAATATTACTCAGCAACCAAAAATAAACAAAGAAACAAACAAAAAAAACACACATGCCTTTTGAGCAACATAGATGGAGCTAGAAAAGAGCATGCTTAGTAAAATAAGCCAGAAAGAAAAGGAAAAATACCTGATGGTTTCACTCAGAGCAGGAGTATGAAGGACCAGGCAAGAAAATAAAATTAATAATAATAATAATAATAATAATAATAATGAACAACTATATACCAGAGACATTTTGTAGGGGTAAAATGGGGGATTAGATCAAAAACGGTTGAGGTAGGGACGTGCACTGGACTATGGTGATGGCACACAGGTTATTTGGTGATGGGAAGCCCAAGGAGATTGCAACTGAGATGGAAAAATGCACAAAATGATGAAAAAATAAACTTTTACTGTTTTAAAAAAAAAAAAACAAGTGAATTTATTTACCTTAACTCCCACTCCAATTAACAAACACAAGATTTCCTATTTTTTTTTAAAAGATTTATTTATTTATTCATACAGAACTGGGGTACAGGCCAGAGATGCGGAGGGTGAGAGGATTCACCAGAGACAGTAAGTTAGGAGCAGAACAGACAGAGTGACCAAGTACACTGCTGAGGGGAGCAGCAGGCGGGACAGGAGAGGTCTGCCTCCCCATGTGGATCTCCTCTGGGGCAGGTGGGGATCGAACTCATGAGGAAGTGGCTTAAGCTTCTTAGTGCTGTGTGTTAACCTGCTACGCCACCAGGGAGGACCCAAGATCTCCTAATTTTTGACTTTATTTTTTATCATGGACACATCCTATTGTAAGGATAAACTTTACCACTGTTTTATAATGGTGCATTTTAATAATTAACACTTACTGCTTTTAATGGATTACTCTTCAACTTTAGTTCATACTCATCAACAAATTTGATGTCAAATGTAATCTTGTCTCTCTATATTTCTTATGAGAATCTAGTGAATTATGAGACATTTCCAAATTCAGCTTTCCACTACAGAGGCTGACACCCCCTAATGTAATGAACAAACATAAATCTGAAAGACATTCACTACTTTACAATGGGGAATCTATTCTATTTAGCAAAGGTATCTCAGGCTAAGATTATTATTATTTTTAATACAGAAAAAATAGTGTAAAGAGATAAAAAAAAATCCCATTTGCTGCTAATGCCAAAGCTTTAATGATTGCTATGAGCTACATGGTTGAACAGGTCTTATGAAAACTATGGCAGTTGAACCCTCCCTGGTGGTGCAGAGGGGTAAAGCACAGTACTAAGAAGCTAAAGTCACTTCAGCAGGAGTTTTGATCCCCGCACTGGAGGTGAGCCACATGGTGCAACAGACTTCTCCTGACCGGCTGGCTGCTCCCCTCAGCAGTGTACTTCCTTGATCTGCCTGTTCTGCTCCCCACTCTGTTTCTGGTGAAGTTTCTCACAGCCCCTGCACCTCTGGCCTGTACCCCAGTTTTGTATGTGTAAATAAA
>NW_004567104.1:45990370-45992094 GCF_000260355.1 Condylura cristata | reverse complement strand
AAAAAAAAAATCCATACTAGAAATAACAAGAATATCTCCAATTCAATGGCAGAATTCTATGCTCACCTTGAACAACTCCAGGTACATGCCATTTTGATGAGGTGATTTCAAGGTGGCCAGTTTGATGCAGTCCATTTCACACTAAAACTAACCTCTAAATAAATAAAATATATTTTTTTAAATTTGCCTAACATGTAGAACACTGATTTTATCTTTAAAGAGTCCAATTTAACTCTGCCTTCATACATAGTACTTCTATTTGCATCAAGACTATGTAAATTTTTTAAAAGGTTTCATTTTTATTTATTTGTGTATATAAGAACTGGGGTATAATCCGGAGATGGGGAGTATGAGAAGATTTACCAGAGATGGAGAAGGGAGCAGAACAGACAGATCTATTGATATAAAATCCTGAGGGGAGCAATGGGTGAGACAGGAAAAGTTTGCTGTGTCATGTGGGCTAGCTCCTTGGCCTCAGATCAAACTCAGGCCACAGTGGCTGGTGATAACTTGATAGAACTAAGACTTTAATCCCTACAACACCAGGGAGGCCCAAGTTTACACACACACACACACACACACACACACATATATATATATTTTCTTTTTGCACAGTTGATCAATTTATTTTACCTTTATTTTAAAATCTGATTTATTTAGGGCTTTCCTTTGTGGTGCAACAGGATAAAGTACCACATTATGAAGCTCTCCGAAGCAACTGTCCAATCCCCTGCCAGGGAGCTGACACACATGGCGTGGCAGACCTCTCCTGACCTGTCTGCTGCTCCCCTCAGCAGTGCACTTTGTCAGTCTGCCTGTTCTGCTCCCCACTCTGTCTCTGGTGAATCCTGTCACCCATCCACACCTCTGGCCTGTACCTCAGTTCTGTAAGCATAAATAAATAAATCTTTAAAAATAAAATCAGGTTTCTTTATATATTTTATTATTTGTCACAAAAAGTTTATTGTGTGTTATGTATATATAACTGTTCCTTTCTTTAAAAAAAAATTTATTTATTGATTTATACATACAAGAACTGGGGTATAGGCCAGAGGTATGAAGTGGTGGTGAGAGGATTCACCAGAGACAGAGTGGGGAGCAGAATAGACAGATGGACTGAAATACACCACTGAGGGGAGCAGCAGGGGAGATAGGAGAGGTCTGCTGGGCCATGCCTGCCTCCCAGGCAGGTGATGGCACTTGTACTGCAGTGGTTGTGGAGAGCTACATGGTGCTGTGTTAACCCCTTGACACCAGGGAGGCACCCAATTGATCCTTTTAACAGCTGCTTCTTTTTAATATTTGATTCCTTTTCATTAGTATTTTATTATGGAAAAAGCATGCATTTTTATCGTGTACTCTAAATTTGCATGTTCATTACCAAGTATTTCACATTTTATATTTATATTTTTTAACATGTGTATATACTAAAGATAATGTTTTTAATGAATATCTCTTAATTCCATATGCTTTAAAACATATTTCAAATGTTTTCTTTTAATATATAACACTTCTTTATTAAATCTTATAGCTCGTTAGCTTGATTTAGGTTTTCTATTTTTATACTTTTTTCTTTTTTAATTTCCCTTTCTTTTCTAACTTTTCTTACAAGTCAGCTTGCTTTAATCACATTTTTTTAAAAAGATTTATTTATTTATGCATACAGAACTGGGGTACAGGCCAGAGGTGCAGGGGTGGTGAGAGGCTTCACCAGAGACATAGTG
>NW_004567104.1:45948645-45989385 GCF_000260355.1 Condylura cristata | reverse complement strand
TCCTCCGGGGCAGGCGGCAGGCGGGAATCGAACTCATGCGGAAGTGGCTTCAGATTCTCAGTACTGTGCTTTAACCCGCTGCGCCACCAGGGAGGGCCGACTTTCTATGTTTTATGTAATTCAGGATAAAATTCATTACTATACTGTGGTCTCTGTGAGTATACATAGTAATCATTTCTTTCTCATTTCAATTAAGAGTTGAGATTTTGAGCAATATTTCAGCCACTACATTAATATACTGTGAATCATATAATCAATCCTGAAACTCTCCTCTTTACTATTTGGCAAGAGATGTGCTGTTGTTCTCCCAATACATGTTTCTATACTCTTCTGCTTTATTCAACAATTATTTATACTGGATGCCAAATTTTCCACCTAGTAACATTTATTCACTTTATGGTAAAATATACAGTCTTTGTGCATGAACCTCATTAAGAATAAAAATAATAAACAAATAGTAATGCTGACCTCTATTAGGTATGCATCACACGGAGAAATAACCTTACAGCTAGAAATCTAAGCAATGTAGGATTAAGGATAAAGGAAAGGTGCCATGCAGTGTTGAAATAGAACGTTTCAGACTGAGAGTGGTTAAGAAGAGGAGGTAGAATCTATTTATTTATTTTTTAATACTCTTTTTTTATTTATGCATACAGAAATGGGGTACAGCAGGTGATGGGAGGAATAACCAGAAACAGAGTGGGGAGCAGAACAGGCAGATGGACAAAGGACACTGCTGAGGGGAGCAGCGGGCAAGCAGGAGAGGTCTTCCGGCGCCATGTGGATCACCTCTGGGTCTGGGGATTGAACTCGCACAGAAGCTGCCACGACTATAGTGCAGCGCTCCAATCCGCTGCACCACCAGGGAGGGCCCAGAGGTAGAATTTATACTTGGGCGTGAGTGATCACTTTTGGATAGAAAGAAATGGTCAGTTTTCTAGGGTTTGCTTTGGTTTAGTTTTCTCTGTTCCTTTGCTCTGTTCTTTATTTTCCATACATGGCTGAATTCATCTGTGCGATTAAAGAACTGAAACTCTAGAGGGAAGTATTAGTTGGTAATGGCATGCCAATGTGGGTACTGTGGTGGGGAGTTATTAAATCTTTGGTGGACTTGATGAGAGGTGAACCTACGCCCCTAAATCATGCACAGCATTCTAAACCAAAGTTACTTCAATTAAAATAGAAAAATAAAAATTAAAAATTAAGCTTTTTTTGGTAAATTTGAAAATCCAATGACATATTTCTACAATTATATATATTTTATGTATTTTGTAAACATGACATAACCTGTTGTAAGAATTTACAATGAAAATCTAGGAAAAAAAAAGATACTAGACATGGGGGTACAAGTATCTTTTTCAATCAGTGTTTTTGTGTCTTTTGGGTAGATACCTAGGAGTGGGATTGCTGGGTCATAGGGAAGCTCCATGTTTAGCAGTTTGAGGAACCTCCAAACAGTTTTCCATAGTGGTTGTACTAGTTTGCATTCCCACCAGCAATGCAGGAGAGTTCCTTTTTCTCCACATCCTCGCCAACATTGGTGGCACAGGGGTGATTTGGTGATGGGAAACCCATGGGGATTACAATTGAGATGAAAAAAAAAATGTGAAAAATGATGTAAAAATAAACTTTTTAATAAAAAAAAAAAAGATACTAGAAAAAATACAAAAGGGAAAACTAGAAAGGTACATTAGGGGACTGATACAGATCATCATACTACAATAAAGGCTCATGGAAGAAAAAAGGCAATAAAATTGAAACAGGCATTTGCGATAGGAAAATATCCAGCTATTGCAATCAGTTCACCACTGTGAACTTTATGATAGCTAATGGAAAGACAAACTGAAATTTATGAAACTAGCTTAAAAAGAAAAAAAAAATTCTTCTCTTGCAATAGTGTATAGAGCAGATTAGAAAAGAATATAGAGATTTTGAAACACATTATAGAACAATTTTAATATGTCAAGTGTGGTAAATAACACAGAATGTAAATGTACTTATATATTCTATGATAAAGTAATGGTAGAAATAACAGAGATGGACACAATGAGGGAAAGAAAAGCACACTATCTTACTAAGATAGATGTAAAAATAATTATAAGTGATGACTGGAATGGAAACAAATGAAAATAATTTTAAAAGATTGAAATTAGTACAGATGCCTGTAGTGTTTACAGACAAGAACAGTAACATCTTAACCAAAGATGATTAATTTTATTTTACTGATACTGATTTCAAAGTGAAAAGTTTAGGTGAAATACTTAGATTTAGAATACAAGATTACTGGCAGAGGACCTCTTTTTCCTTGTTTACACTCTTTTATCCCAAGCACTTAGAAAAGTGGATGGAAGATAGTAAAAATTCAATAAAAATTTCGTAAATGAAATTGAAATGTTTAGACAAATTGTGACTTCATAAAAGGTCAAAAGAAACATTACGTCTAGTGGTAATTATGTACATAATCTACATACAATACGATATTGAAGGAGTTTCTAAAAGTGTTTATAAATATCAATGCAAATACAAATACAATGCAATACAAATTAAATTAAGTTTGATTTGTATTTGGTATTTACTAAGATATTACTTGGATTATCTAATTAAATATTTTTAATAGTATTTGCACAGAAATTGAGGGCAACATCAGCCATATTGAAAGCAATTCATAGGTTTTTTTAACTCTTTGAGAAATTGTAGTGTATGTGTGAGTGTGCATGTGTGTTTGTATAACTACTCAATTTCTTCTAGTTTAAAAATATTTTAGTATTATTGTTTTTTCCATAGTCACATGCATTATTTTTAGAAGCATGGCTTAACCTGGGACTAGGGGTTAGTTAAGAGTTGGAGGTCTTGTATCAAAGAATTATCACTGCTATTAAATAGGAAATATAATAGGTCATTCAGTGTGCTAATTCTGTTGAGGATTGATCTTACCACTGGGGGGAAAAAATTGTTACAGGTGCACATAGTAGTTGTATGTAGATCTGTGGAAGAAAAGCAAAATGAAGAAGGGATTCTTTCATGACATCAAAAAATAAGAAATTATAGCAAAGGGTCTTATTATTTTTCTTCATAACTTATTATTTAATTTGGGAAATATTCATGAAGCCTATCAATTCTGACTAGCTCATGTTTATCCTGCCTGCAAGAGAAAAAGTAAAGAGATCTGATCCTGTTACTATTGTGTTAACAAATTTAAATTTAAAATTACATACTGATTACTTTTCCATGATGTTTTATTGATTTTCTTTTGTTTTTACTTCATTGATTAAATGAGACAAAACATATGGCACTAAGGTTTCTCACTGATGTTTTCATCACTATTGGATTTAACCCAAATGTACAGTGTTGTCTAGCCTAAATAAAATCTCTGATATGGGATAGTTGTCTATTTTTCTTTCGAAGACTGGTTTCTTGCACTTGTTGCTTTGTATTGATTACTGAAATATAAAATAGTGTTTTAATAGTATCACTTTCTCTTATAGAATAATCAAAATACTTCAAAATAGGTCAGAAGTAAAAACTTGTCTAAGTTATTACAGGCCTCAAAAACAATAGCCACATGATATGTAATTTAGCAAATCACTGGGAGAGTGAGACAGTAGGGGAAAAAAATTAAAAGAAGAAAATAAAGATTACTGGTTGGAGTTGCTATCAAGTAAATGCTTACTTTTATGTCACCATCCTCTTTTATCTGCAGAACTTTCCCCTTTCTGAAGATTCAAACTACATGAAATACATATACATCTATTGCACCATGCATAGACATTCTGTGCAAAAATGAGATTATGTGAACTGTTTCAGGGTTCAAAACAAAAGGCAATTTTGTCCAAAATAAGGCATATCTGTGTTATCAGATAAATTTTGAGAATTAACTCAATATCATTTTAACTTCCATGACATATGCCTTTATTCGTCTGAATGGCCACTTCGTTTTTTCATTTCTTAACTCTAAAAGTTGTTCTTTTGTGTAATAATTTATGTTCATAAAAGGAAATTAGATATGTCAAGTGTAGATTTTCCATTTATTGCCTATTCTTATATTGATTAGTCTTTTTTTGGGGGGGGGTTGCTTAAATCTAGCTCTTAAATTCTTAATCTACTTTTAATAAAAAGCAAACTAGTATATTTTTAAAATGTTGATCTCCTATCTTTACCTCTCATTATTTCTGGTTTCCTCATCCAATTAGTTCCTACTCATTTATGTTAGAGTTTACTACCTCTTGAGTGAATAGAGACCTACTCTGGTTTTCAAAATTCTTTTTCTTATTAAATTTCTTAGAGTTGCCATAATACAATAGGAAATTAGACAAGTGAAAGTCATGTAACAACTCACCTTCAAATAGTCTTTTTTTGTGGTTTTATAAAAGATAAAAAGACACAAAAGTAATCATGGAGGAGGTTCTAGCTTGTTCTTGTTCTCCAGTCTGTCTCTAGTTCTGCCCAATTTCTGACAACCTGCAATCTATGAGTGACCATGGGCCAAAACAGAGGTAGCAGCACACAGAAGCAACAGCTCCCTCTCAAGTTCCTTGAAAAATTCCTGCACATCCCTCTTAAGAGGCTACGTTTTCTTGATTTAAATTTCTCTGCAGAGTGACCAGCTTACCCAAGAAAGTTCAGGTAGGAGTTAGTGACTTTGTTTTCTGATCCAACCCATCTTCAGTTCTCTTACCTCTTTGTGTGATTTTATAAGGTTTCATACTTGTGCTAGGTCTCAGACTGCAGGACCATTATTAATGACTCTGCTTTCTAGTTTAGCCCCCAGGATTATATGTACATATAACATTCTTTATATATACATATAGTTTTGTCTTTACAGATCTCCTTCAGATATGAGCCCAAGTAGATTTGTTAGGGAAACTTCATACAAATGTTGACTCAGTGCCTCCCTCCCTTCTACTTAGGCTAAACGAAGTACTCTCCTAAATATTTTTATAATTTCCAGTGGCTTGGAACATTGCTACATTACTTTAAAGTCTGGCATTCTTGTTTTATATCTACATAGCTACTGATTTATCTCTCTATAGACATATATTATTAACATGTATCTTTAAACTTCTGGATCTATGTTCTTCACTACATATACAATTGTTGGCATAGTACTTGGTATAAAATAGACTATTGATGCACATTTTTTGAATAACTGAATAAATATGGAACTTATATACCAGGCTTGAAGCAATATAAAATATATAAATATAAAAATATATATTACAATTTTCAATGAGATACAATTCTACGAGGCTAGTTTTCTACATTAAGCTTTGAACACACACATATATTATGTATATGAACTAAAATTATAATTATTGGAGGAATTATATTTTTCAATAAAGACATAAATTCATTGAGCTATTATGTCAAGCTATGTAGCTAGCCCTATGCAAACCCAGAAGTGCAGTCATATAGCTGAGACTTTAATGATGTTCTCTGAAGTTCCGTGATACCACATCATTTATTGTAAGTGCTGAGGATGCATCCACACCAGTGGTAACTTCAGTTAATATTAATGTTAATGAGATTTTAACCCAGTTTCTGTCTTAATGTCGCATATCAATAAAACCTCTTGATGAGTTTTCAATTATTTAAAATACTGGTTTATGTTTATATACTAACACTAATATTCCCAAATGATAGATCTCAGGTAGTAGGTATATAAGCCAGTTATGTCATGTATATAAAAACTACTAGAGATGTTTCAAACAGGAAAGGATTTAACACTGATGGGAGTGGGGGTGAAGGTTTGCATAAATGTGTGAAGAGACAGGTTTCGTGAAGATCACGAAACTTCTAGTATATTTTACAAAACTTGTAGGAATTACAGAAAATTGTCTTTGAGGTTCCCAGCAGCCTACTGCAGGTGATTCTCAAGAGGGTACAGGGAAGTTGTTGGCAAATTCTCATAACTGACATCTGCCAAAGACAGGTGCCTACTCACAGCTGCTAGCTGAAGAATAATTACTTCTCTTCCATTTTTCAAATATTTTGAGAGTTCTTTTCACTGGTGGAAGTAGCCATACTGGCAGGAAATGTAGGAAACACATAGTTTCCAAATTCTAGTTCCTGTTATGCATAAGAAAACTTAAAAGGGGAGGGTATTGCATTGGCTTTAGTGATTATTTTTGATATAGAACTCCATTTAGAGGCATTTTTCTCCTTTCAGAACTCACCACACAATTTTGTTTTTCCTTTTCATATTGATTTTTGATCTACTGCCAAAATTGAAGGTCATTCTAAAAATGTTACAATTATACAATTATTTTTCACACATTTGCCATTTTGTTCTTAAATAATAACCAATTTTTCTAATTATTCACTTCAGGAAAGTTGTAATATATATAGAGGGATTTGAAACAGCATGTGTGAAAAACATCTGAAAAAAATTAAAGTTTCTGGACAGATGTTATAAGAGTCTTGTAGAAAAAGCTATCAGCATTACAATCCCAATTCTAATTTACTTTACATCAGGCATTTAAATTTATTATCTTTAGGCCATATGTTCCAAATGAAGTTTGATTCTATATTCATGAATCAGCTGACAATGAATAGTTAAGTTCTGCTAATTCAGAAAGGTGAAGTTGAGTGAGCTTATTTAAATGGGAGAATATTTGTAACTACAAATTCTACATAGCATCAGAACACTTCCAAAAAAGACCTGCCATATGTTTTAAACCGTGATGGAAATGCTTTAAAAAAAAAAAAAAGCTGCAGCCTTTATGTAGCTATACTTGAGAATATCTTAGCATTTCCATTAAAATTCTATTTTGAGAGTTTTAAACTTGGCTCTAAAATTCATTCTAGACTTAAATTTTTCATGTGAAATCTAAAGGAATATTAAGTAACAGAGTATGTTAAAGTGGTTTAGTTTTATAGATTTTTAATACTTAAGTGATGCTGTTAAATTGAAAGTACTTAAAAATATTTGTATCACATGGATTATTAGTAGAGGCTCACATAGGTGTGATAATGAGCTGTCACAGTATGCATGTCACTAGCTCCGTGAACATCACACTCTGTGGAAAGAACAAGAATGCCTCCAGGTAGAAAAACTTGAGGTGGAAGACAACATTTCCTAGACTTATAAAGACCTCAATACAAAAGCTAAAGATATGATGCAGATTCTCTGGAAAGCAGCCTATGAATAAATGAGAAGCAATGTGTTAGCAGTGAAAATTAAGACAAGGTACCACTATGCTTAAACAGAACCTGAATATATAAACCAGAGAACTTCTTGTTGAAGGAATAAGTAAAATCATGTAAAGAATATATATATATTTCCATTTGTTATGTAATGAATGGTTCTCTCCCACTACATCCACTCTATAAAAGTCAGACAGTTTTTAACTGAGAAAATTTACAGGACAAACCCACTCCAACTCCTGTCTACAATAAGGGAATAGCAATCCATGCTGATTCATCTGGGCTTAATTTGGGCTGAAGGGGATAATGGAAGAGTGGAGAGCTTCTGTATTTAATTAAAATCACAATGGAATCAGAAAAGGCTAATTTAATTCCTGGGCATCACATGTATTATTACTGCAATAATCCTGACTACTAGAGATGTTATATGTATTAACCTTGTAATGACCCTATCTGATGGGTAGGTGGGGACAACTGAAATAAAGGAATTTCAAGTATCACTTAAGAAGTAATCATTTGGTAAAGACAAAGATGGATAGATAAGGCAAAAACAGATAACAACCTTGTGGTGCTGAGAGGTCTTAAGCAATTCACAATTAATAGGTGGTCCTGATAATACAAAAGTGGTAGTGAATTTGAAACAATTTGGAAGTTGGTTATGGATCCTATGCCTGCAGTCATCTTTCTCCACATTTTGGACAGAGTCACAAATGACTCACTCCTCTCACTCTGAGAAGTTGGGGCCCCTCCCTGCAGACAGATGGCTGCCAGGAACTCTTGGGGCCAGGTCCTACAAACTCTATATTGTCAGTATCCTGAACTTTGCCAAGAGGTTCATCACCTCTCCCCACATTTATTGCCAATTAAATAATATACTTATAATACTGTAAATGGATTCACCCAATACATTTTTATTGTGATTATATGTATTTGGCCTGAGTCTTAAGTAAAATCTTGTTCTGTGGAAGTTAGTTCCCTAAAGATCTCAAACTTGACCAAAGAGTGGGTTCTGCTATTTTCAATGTGATTATGAGCATCATCAAAACTTCCTAATTTCGGGCCCTCCCTGGTGGTGCAGAGGTTAAAGCACAGCACTAAGAAGCTTAAGCCACTTCCGCATGAGTTCGATCCCCGCCTGCCCCAGAGGAGATCCACATGGCAAGGCAGACCTCTCCTGACCCGCCAGCTGCTCCCCTCAGCAGTGTACTTCATTGATCTGCCTGTTCTGCTCCCCACTCTGTCCCTGCTGAATCCTCTCACCCTCAGCATCTCTGCCCTGTATCCCAGTTTTGTATGAGTAAATAAAATAAATTAAAAAAATTAAAAAAAAAAACCTTCCTAATTTCAATTTTCAATGGGGTGATAATATAAATCTACATGTCTTTAAAATTAGGATTAACTAGTTATCAATGACATGCTTACCCCATAAAATAGTCAATAAAATCTAGTTGCTATTATTTTATATAATATTGGAACAAAATACTGTATCATTGACTAGAACCTCCTAGTACTTTTACACCTCTATTTCAGCTTTTATCAAGAGGTTAGGCCACTTTTTTTCTCTCCCACTTACAAGGTAACAAAACCAGGAATGTCAGGAAAGTGATGAATAAAAAGGTAAAGTTAAGTGTCTTACTTTAGGATCGAATTCAGAGTTTCTCTGGTATTATTCCTTGATCTAAACATCTTTGGTTAGCTTCATCTAGTTCTAATAAATTTTGCACTACTTCATTCACACTGAACACTCATTAAGGTTTTGTAAACCAAATATTCTGCTAAAAACTGGTGAGAGATGAAGAAGTAAAAAAGTTTATTGCTCTCAAAGGCCTGGAGCTTCAAAGACAAGACCAGCAGGAATGAAATAATTCTAATAAGTGGGGTGCGGGCTGATGAAGTGAGATGCAGGATGCTTTTTATCAGATTGAGATATTTAGGAAGACTTCTCAGAGGATGTGATGAAACAAGTTTTAAAAAAAATAATTAAAGTTAAGCATATCCATAAAGAGAGTAGGGATAGTCTAGCAGTGGAAAAAAAATATTTAAACAATTTATTTTCATAAAGAAATAATTTAGTTTGGAAAACATTTAAAATTTTAGTGTAACACATACAGGAAGCAAGTCATGGAGGGAAGAGTCAGAAAGGATTTATCCTATGTGATGTGGGAATCTATGAGAAGATTTTTAAATAAGTCACTGGTAGAATTAGATTTGCAAACAAGATTTGCATTCTGGTAGCAATATGAAGGATAGTAAGAACAGAATCAGGAAGATCAATTAGGAAGCTATTCAATAATTCTAATAGTGCAGTAATCACTACAATGCAACTCTGGAAAAGTGATTAGACTTTAATTGACCATTTGAACCTTATTTCACTATCATAATGTAATTTTAAATATAAACACAACAATAATTGCAAGAGGGTAGGTGATATCACCTACCAAATGTTGATATAAATATTACATGAGAAATTGCATGTGAAAGCTTTGAGTACCATGTACTACAAATTCTTAAATATAGAACTTGCATATGTTTGCTCACATCTTTCATTCTCACCATGCTGGTCCATGTGCATAAACACAAGATGCTTTTTTGAACTGCTAGATGTTTCACTGGTCATCATTTTGGGACCCAGGCAGAAAAGGGTGAAAAGTGGTATCTGTATATGATGTAGGGAAGTGATTCTCATAGTCCAATAATCATAAAAGTCACCTCAGTGTTTTGGTACATGTGGATTTGCTAACATGCAGATTCAGGCTAAGCAGGCCTGGGATGGGACCTGAGATTATTCATTGCTAAGAAGTTCCCAGCTGATGTTGATGCTTCTGATCCATGAGCCACATTTTGAGTTACAAAGCTCTAAAGAATGCTAGTAATGCAAGCAGGTGGAGAGGCAGATTCTATAAAGCAAATGCAAGAGAAATAGAACATGTCGAAATGCTACAGTGACTCATTTTGTAGCTCAGGCTCTATTTTCCACATTTTTCCATCCTATTCCCTTAAAGCTATACATAGCATGTATACTCATTTTGTGATTTTCGTTATAGTCTATTTAATTACAGGACGTGGTTAAGAAGACATTCACTGCTTATTTTATTATTATTTAAGTCACACTCTTAAATTCAACATTTTACTGCACTCTATCACCAAATACCAAGGAGCCAAAGCACAGACTTGACACTGAGGGAAAATTTAAGGATGAGAAAATTGAAGAGTCAGAATTGGGAAAAGAAAAATATATATTCTACTATATTTTCACAGACTATGTCAGTGACATGGAATTTCACATAAAAAGACCCAGTGGTTATTTTGTATAATATTTTGCAAAATTATCCTTGGTGGCAACTGGACAGAGATTTAGGCTAATGCTTTTCCACTACCTTTGCTGTTGGGCAGATTTGAAGAGAAATGCCTCGCGGTTGAGCCTGCTGAGGAGACTTTCTAGAAAGCACTTCGAGAAATTTTATTTTCCAAGGAGTTAAATAGATTCAAATTATGATTAAGGATATATTAAAATTTTATTTTCTCAAGAGTGCTCTGTATACAGTTGTATAACTAAGAGATTAAAGATTAAATGTAATTCAATTATTGCTTTTACCTGGCTTAGAAATAGTTTGTAGCTATTAAAACTATCTAATTCTGGAGTAAAGTCAAGGTCAAATCTGAGATATGACCTTTTTTTTTTTTTAAAAGTTTATTTGTACATACAGAACCAGGGTACAGGCCAGAGGCTCAGGGGCGGTGAGAGGCTTCACCAGAGACAGAGTGGGGAGCAGAACAGGCAGATCGACGAAGCACACTGCTGAGGGGAGCAGCGGGTGGGTCAGGAGAGGTCTGCCACACCATGTGGTCACCTCCGGGGCAGGCGGGGATCGAACTCATGCGGAAGTGGCTTTAGCTTCTCAGTGCAGTGCTTTAACCCGCTGCGCCACCAGGGAGGGCCCTGAGATATGACCTTTTAAGCAAAATTCAATGCTTTCTTAGAATTGACCTCAACATTGAATTATATATTTCTACATTTAAACATATTTTAGCATTCTATATTTAATGTTATTATTTTGAAGGCATTGGGGAATCTATAAGAGTGAGTGAAGTACAGTGTTTTTTTGCTGAGGAGAACACATTGGTGGTGGTTTGGTAAAGAAAATTGAATAATACAACGTTTTACACAAAATAAGTAGAGAGAAAATATATCTCCTCTTTAATTACAAGATGACCATTTTCTATAAACACAATAAATTTGAGAAGCCTTTTGTCAACTTCATCAATAACAAAATGGAACTGATCAGAGGATGTTGAGTCCTTCTAGCACACTCTGATATTGTTTAATGTCATATCATAAAAATTTCTTGCTATGCTTTATTTGTAGTAAAGATTAAGAAGTTATCAGTGGCAAAAAAATGCAATGTTTGGATTAAACATAATGTGCCATTTTTGGAAAAAATGGCTTTTTCTTGTCTCTTTTTACTTGCTCTGTGTATCTGTGCTTTTTGTAAAATAAAACTAGTTATAACAGCAACTAGAGAATCACATGTATTGACTCTGAGCTAAAATACTTGTTTGAGAGACATTATGTTCATTATTTACTGAAATACGTTTCATACTATACTCATAAAATAGTCTATAGGTACCATGTTACATAACTATTCAGTGTATTTTTCCTAACTCTTCCCAACAAAGACTTTATTGTCATTTTAGCAATATAGTTAATAATAGCAATGAAATAAAACCTGCTATAATAACAGTAAATGGGTTTAAATTTTAACATCCATGACAAAACATGGTGCATCAAACACATCTCACTGTTTTTTCTCAACTCGAGTTAGAGGAAGGGTACGTTTTTTCTCTGAGAGTGGAATATTCCTTACAGGAACATCCTTATCAAATTATTTAGTTATGAAAAAAGGAGTGCTGGAAATGAAGGATGGTATGGATGTGATGGACAACTTATACAGTGAGCCCAATTCTTTTCTCAAATTTTCCAGAAAATAGAATTTAAGTTCAGCTTTTTTGAATTAAGTAAGTCCTGTTGCACAAGAATATTACTTATCTCCTACTCAGTAAAGTCCATGTATATTTCACACAGATTTTTCCTTTGCCAAGAAAGACCCGTTCCCCTGTTTGCAGCACTGTTTTTGCCTCCATCATCATTTGTTTAAGTTTTCTTTACCATGCCCTAGAAATTATTTATAATTCAACAATCCAAACTAAGTAACTAAGGGGAGGCTTTTAAAAATAAGTGGGTAGGTCCTAAAAAAAAAAAGCAAGAAGGATAATGCATACAGGAGATATATCTTCAAGGGTCTTCTCGTTAGTTGACTTAAATCTTTATATATGTCAAGAGGAAAGTAAATATCTGATAAAAGAGTGTCAGGGTCAGGCACTAGTCAAACACAGCCATACAGAAGGGGCAGATTTCCAAGAAAAGGCAGATTTTTGGGAGCAAGAACCTCATGACTCCTTTGTCACCACCAGTTAACGCAGGCCTGGGCTGAAAAAAAGTTCCAGTCCCTTGTCAAAGATCTCCACCTGGCTGTTTCTCCCTGCTACCTAAACCTATTACAAATCCCTCTTACCAGTACCTCAGTGTGACTCGGCCACCCCTAAGTTCACAGCCAGGGTCCCCCAGCAAGTGACCCTTAATAAAACCTCTCTTCTCTGAAGACCATATATGTGGGACCTGGTGACCTTCTAGAGAGGTCACCATGAACCTCTGTTGTTCATGAAAGTGGAAGCATTTGTTTGTGTTCACTGTCTCCTATCCTTTTTTATCTTCACCTTGTCTTTGTTTTTGTCTTTTTCCTTTTTCTCACTTCTTCTGAATAGTACACATCAAACAAAATCCAGGGAAACTATATCCATCATGTAAGAATTTCAAATCAAGTTATATTTAGAAGCTATAATCCAGATAAGTTAAATGATTCCAGATAATATTGCTAAGTAGAGTAGCATTTACAACTCGAAGTATTATGTTAAAAAGCTTTTTTGCAAGTATTATATATATATATAATTGCACAGATTACAGTACATTAACAAGACCAACTGCCTTCATGTGGGAACTTTATTCACCTCAAGCCTACTAATTTTGAATGTAAATATTTACAAATCTTGTGCACTTGACAGGACTTTAATAACATAGCCTCCCTTGTGACTGTGAGCAGCTCCCTCATTGATCTGGCCTGAGTGACTGTTCCAGGGTCATGCCACGCACTTCACAAATATTATTTCACTTAATGCCTATACACTCCATGGGTAGTTACCTTGATTATTCATGCTTCTCATTTAAAGACTAATAAAAATGTTAGATTAAGTTTTTCTAGAACATAAGTGAAACCGTTTTTTTCCTGAGTAGCATCTCTTTTTCTGGGAGTGGAAAGGAATTTAGGATAATATAAAACTTTATTTGCTAGTAAGTGGTGGAAAGTGATACATTCATAGTCAAACTTTTACCAATGTGGATGCAGGATGATACACTATTGCTTAGTTCTGACCCCTCTTTAAAAACAATACCCAACTGGGTCATTGAGACAAAGTGGCCATAAACTACTCTGTGCTATAGCTATAAAAATGCTAGCAATTATCTTTTAATTTAAAATTTAAAATCAGAGTTAATGGTAATTAATGTCTTTAACAGTGGTAAACATCACTTAACTCTGATGGTTCCTTTTTCTAACCCCATTTCTTTCTATGCTGGGAAAAAAGACATCGTAGCTTGTAATTCATGTTGCAAAATTTCTTCTACAAAAATTAAATAGAAAAAGAGTAAATACACAATTCAATGTCCTTCATAAAGAATGCTCTGTACCAGACCATACTATGTGTGTACTCTTAGCAAGTGTCTTAGACAGTATAAAAGGTGTCTATTTTTAGAATTATTTTTAAGACACTTACATAACTGTCTTAGTGCAAAAGAACTTCAGGAGTTATTTGCTTACAGAGAATAACTTCCCAATGCAGTTTTTACGTGACATTATTCAAAGCAATATTAAAAGTTATCTCTAAAAAGAGGGAGGCATGACTCTTAATAATGGATAGATCAACAAGACAAGAAATAAGCAAAGACACGAAAGCTCTGAACAAGGACCTGGAAAACATGGGTCTAGTGGACATCTATAGAATACTGCACCCCAGAAAATCTGAGTACAAATTTTTCTCAAATCCACATGGATCATTCTCTAAGACTGACCACATACTGGGTCACAAGATAAATATCAATAGATGCACTAAGATCAAAATCATACCAACTATTTTCTCTGACCATGAAGGAATCAAACTAGAAATAAACCATATGAAGAAGCAAGAAACCCACCTACCACGTGAAGACTGAAACCCACACTACTGGAGGACCATTGGATCAATGAGGAGATCAAAGAAGAAATTAAAAATATCTGTAGAAGAATGACAATGATGACAAAAGTCTCCAAAACTTATGGGACACATTAAAAGCAGTAATAAGAGGAAAATATATAGCAATATAGGCTCGCATAAAGAAACAAGAAGTAGCTCAAAGAAACAACCTAATTTCCCACCTTAAAGAACTGGCAAAGAACAACAAAATAACCCAAAAGCCAGTAGGAGACAGGAAATAAAAAAGTCAAATCAGAAATAAATAAAATGGAAGTTAGGAAAACAGTCCAAAAAAATCAACAAAACCAAAAGTTGGTTTTTTGTAAAAGTAGGTTACTGGATTAAAAAGATGTGGTACATATACACAACTGAATATTACTCAGCAACCAAAAAAATAAACACATGCCTTTTGCAGCAACATGGATGGAAGGAAGAGATCATGCTTAGTGAAATAAGCCAGAAAGAAAAGGGAAAATACCCTTTTCTCTCTGGCTTATTTATACCCTTATATTCCTGCTATGATTGTTTCAATCATAGCAGGAATATAACAGACCAGGAGAGAAAATGATAATAATAATGAACAGAGACATTTTATGGGGGTGGAGTGGGGAATGGGATAAAAAACAGTGGGGGGAAGGAAATGCACTGAACTATGGTGATGGCACACAAGTGATTTGGTGATGGGAAGCCCAAGGACATTACAACTGAGATGGAAAAATGCACAAAATGATGTAAAAATAAATTATTATATTATTCATTTTTAAAAAAAGAGGGAGGCATGATTCTATGGTGATATATTTGTCTAATTCTAGATATATTTAAATAAAAACCTTCTTAAAACATCTAATGTATACACACAGTTAGCTTTATATATATAATATATATATTTAACATATATATATTAGCTTTATATAATATATACATATATATTACTTTTGTATAATATATATATGTGTATCTGTAGATATATATTGCAGAATTTCACAGACTCAGCTATAGATGACAGTGTTCTCTACTTCTTTTCCTGGGATCTCTAACAAGAGTGACAGTCCTTGAGACATGTTTTTGTAAACATTTCTCTATATAATGATCTTATGATCATATTATCCCCAATTACATAGTATATTTTGGAATATTTTTACCGCTGCTCATATCATCTTAGTCTTAGAATATTCTTCTGCTGTACTGGTTTTCCAATTTTACCTGCTGAATTACTATGGGTTCTTAAAAGTCAAGATCAAATAACAACGTATCTATTAAATAGTGTTCCTTATCTTCTCTTGATAAAAATAATGCTTAGCATACACTAAACATGTCTATTAAGACTTATTTTAGAAAATCCTCACATCAAGTAAATGACAGTTCCATAAGGAAAGAGAACACTTTGTCATAATTGCATTTTTAATTTTCTAGAAAATAGGAAACATTTTTGAAAAGGAATAATATATTCCAGCACAAAGCTTTACTTTGATGTAATGAGCTCAGGCATCTAAACATAGAATAAATCGTGATTGAGTAACTGAGGAAAAACTGATGACCAGTCTTCCAAGTGTGAAGAAATGTCAGCCCAAATTAATGAGGTAACATGAGGAATGGGAAACAGGACTGAAAAGTGATCTGTTGCTTTGAATGGGAGATTATGAAACTGGCAAAAGATCTGGGGCACAGGACAGGGAGAATTTAAAGATGACTGAGATATTTCCCGACTGGGTTTCTTAAAATTCAGTAGTACCAACAACAACAAAATTAATGATCTATTTTTTATCATTGCATACTGGTGAATAATGCTGGAAAGAAATACAAGGAAAAGGGAAGTGTTGTGAGTATTTGAGATTTACACTCCCACGTGAATTTCTAAGAAGTGGTGAAGAAAATCTCAAGGACAAATACCTGACAAGTTTTCTAAGAACAGCTCTGGTATAGCCAGAAATAACTTGGGAATCAATGCAAAAGCAGTGGTTGTAATAAATGCAGTTCCAGTCAAGGTTTTTATTTTAATCTATGTATGTTAGTTTTTCAATCAATGTTTTGTATTTATTTGTATTTGCAACCAAAAGTCATTAAAATAATAATAATGCGGCCCTCCCTGGTGGCGCAGCGGGTTAAAGCACTGCACTGAGAAGCTTAAACCACTTCCACATGAGTTCGATCCCCGCCTGCCCAGGAGGTGACCACATGGCGTGGCAGACCTCTCCTGACCCGCCCGCTGCTCTCCTCAGCAGTGTACTTCGTTGATCTGCCTGTTCTGCTCCCTGCTCTGTCTCTGGTGGATCCTCTCACCCTCCGCGTCTCTGGCCTGTACCCCAGTTCTGTATGAATAAATAAATAAATCTTTAAAAAATATTAATAATAATAATAATGCCATGCTACTCCTAACCAATACAAATATATAGAAATCAACTATGAACTGAAATACATGGGAATCCAAATGTAGTTGGAATCTGTTGACTATTGCCTGAAGCAATAATTTTCTCTGTAGTTTTGGTAACTAGCAGTTTAAATGGTCTATGTGAATGTATAGCTGCAAGGTGTGTGCCAGAAGTCAAGGGTATATATATTTAGAGCAGCCTGACTCTAAACCTGCTAGCTATGGCTTTTCTAGCTTCACCATGTCTAATGGAAAACATCACATCATGTGGGAAAACTCAGCTTCATGGCAAAGCATCCCCTATTTTTATTGAGATGCTCCTAGCAGATAACTCATTTTAGTGAGTAGGAAAAAAAAAAAAAAAAAAAGAATAAAAACCCTAAATGATAAGCCACTACAGAAAAAAAAAAAAAAAAAAAAAGAACCCTACTATAATAATCTACAAACTAAGGTCCAAAATTGATATATTTCTAAGGTGAAAATAGAGCTGTATTTAAATAAAACACTCAGTACATTCAAAGCTTGTATTTCTAAAGGCAAAGTAAAATACAATCTTGTTATTATTATGAAGTTTCTAGTTTAAGACACATTTAGAATTATCAAATTGTATAAGAAAATAAACCTCTCTGTGTACACAATTAAACAGTGAAAATAAAGTATTTGTTTACTTTCTTTAGTTCTTGTTATTAATGATTTTTGAAAATGGAAAAATATGATAATTAGTCTTCTGTTTTTTAAATATACCTTCCTGATGTTTCTTATATGTCACCTCAGTATTTAACTAGATAGAATGTTTTAATGCCCATTTATTGATTTTTATTTTAATTTTTGAAATTTTCATATTATATACACATGTTCGTATTTGTTTAGTTGTAATTCTACATTTAAAACGTAAGTATGAAATTTATGTTACTAAACCATCCTGTATTAACTAATGCCATTTCTATTTACATTTATAGGGTATTTTAGAGATTGAAATAAGTTCTAACAATAAAATTGACACCTAATACTTGTTAATACAGGTTTTCAGAAAAGATCCTAAGGTGTAACATAAGAATCTGAGCCCATTTCTCTACTAAATAAAGCATTTTCAATAAATTGTTTTGTGTTCTTAGTCTCTCAATTACAAAATATGTTTACATTTGTTTTCATCTTCCTTGCTATGTTCTGAACAGATATACCAGTTACCCTCACCTCTGAATCCATGCCCTGACATTTTATTTTACTTTCCATAAGCTTTTTCTCTATGAATTCCACTAAAAAGAACCATATTTCTATCACACATTTGAATGTTCTCCTTCATGAGTTTTATATGTAGGTAAGAGCACATCTGATGACAACCCACTTGCTAGATCATTCTGTACCATACCCCACATCACTGAAACAGACCCTCTTTAGTCATTTATCAAGCACTTCCAGTTTTCACCGGGAGGTTTTATCTAACTGTCTTTTATTCTTTTCCAGACCCACCCTCTTCTACTATAAAAGCCACGGTCAGATCAACCTGAGGTTATTGCAATTATCTGCTAATTGAACTCCCTCTCTCAATACTGTTATTCAATCAATTGCATAAAGCTTTGTCTGATTAATCTTACTAAAATGGTATTTTGTTCATGTCAGACCCTGCTTGAAATTCTTTACACATCACCACACAATAAAATTTTAATTCTTATGTTCCAATGTAAACCCCTCACAGTTGCCTGCTATATTTTCATTCAAAAATCTATTGATTGAGAGCTTAATATATGCAACTCACAATTCTTCATGCTAGAAATATGTGTATAGAAGAAACAAAATAAAGAACCTTACCTCCTGGAGAAAATATATCAAGGAATTTTGTTGCTAAAGCACAGATATTTCCCATATCTACACAAATGACCAGGTAACACACATACTTCAAGTTTTCTTCATTGAGCAACTCACATTATACATTCTCTTGGCAGAGAAAATGTTCATTCTACACCCTCATGTTCTATGGCTGGCAGGAATAGCCTTCTCCTCTAAAGCAAAAGTTTTAGAACTTCATCTATTTCCCCCTAATCTTTACCATATTATCTGCAAGCTAGGAAAGTTGATTTCCCTGAGTGAAGGTTACATAGAGGTCAGGAATTGAACCAGTGTGGCTCCACCCTTTCAGAATGTGTTCTCTGTAGGAGCAGCTTGCTTTTGATTTATATTCTTTCTCCTCCCATTGGCCTGCCCCTGAACTGAAGAAAAACTTGCATTTTCTCAACTTTTCTTGTTTCTGTGCAGATACAATAAAAAAAAAAAAAGGATGGGGAGTACCAGATAGTGATAGGGAGTATAAGAGAGTGTGGTTATATCAACAATCTAGTCTCCTCCTATTATTAGTTTTACAACTAATAAAATTGTTTGCTCTCCTTATGCATGATTCCTTTGTCCATTATTGACTTCTAATTTGTGAGAGATATTCTGATACCACCACAGACCCCCATAGACACAACTATTTATTTTCTCAAGTTTTTACTGCATAAGATAGTCTTGTTTGTTATTCCCTGTTCTGAGTATGTTTGGTCACTACCCATAATAACCACCATTTATCCATCAAATCCTTTTATGTGGTTTGCTATCTACATGATATTGCTTATGACCATATATTCTATTTTGGTTCAAAAGAATGCCTGTACCTAGTATTTTAACATAATGGTAAGATAACTAATTTAAAGTTTTGAGACTTAAACACTGTAGACATTTAGGAAAGGGATACTAGTGAGCTCCAAAGAAGCTGGAGCTACCTTAGAAATAAACTGAAATTGACTTTGGGGTTAAGTACACTGCAGATCTAAATAAACTATGACTGGAAAACAGATAGCAATTTAGCATAGCAATTAGGAGTGAAAATGAAATAAAGTAAAATTAATCATGGATGTTTATGGGAAAGGTAAAGAAACAGAGGAGAAAAAAAAAAAACAATCTTTCTGAGAATTACCAGAAACTACAGAATTACCAGAAACTACAGAATTACCAGAAAATAAAGTTTAACTCAAATTAAAAATAGTTTATAAATTCAACCTGTTAATTTCAGATTTTTTGGCTGAAGAAGAAATCATCAGATATTCTATATGCCCCTGCATGTTTCACACCTCTCTGATCACTTTAAGGCCATATGAATTTATGACCAATGGTCTAGGAATAAAAGTGACATATGCCATTTCTAGCCTAAGGCGGTTTAAAGTTGCAGTGTCACTTCTATTTCTATATTTTCCTGCTTCGATGACCAATAAAAACATCACAAAATAGAGTTAGAGATTTCTGTTCACCAGATGGAGGAAAATTTGATTATGTACAACATATGAATGAGGAGTACATTTGCGATGTTAACTCACTAACATTGGTTGAGATGGATAATGTTATATAAACACAACAAATATAAATTGTCTGGTTATGAACTCAGAGTAATGACAGGACAAATTCTATGCCACTATGATCATTTTATGGCTATAAATTAGCAATAAAGATTTAACTCAAGTATTAATCTAGCTATTATTTGAACAACTCCCTTGCAGAGAGCTGAACAAATGTGTGTTGTGCAAATATACTTTGCATGCTAATTTTGTAAATGGATCTCACTAGGGTTGAGGTGTTATCTAATTTATCTTGTGAGAAATATTTACTGAGCACCTGGCTGTTTTCTGTCAGGAGTAGGGGAGAAGTAGTTTGTGGGAATGAATAAAACAATTTCCCTGTGCTTCAGACATCATATGTGGTATCTGGAGCAGTGACTCAAAAACATACAGTGTGAAGTTAGCACTAACAAGGTGAAGCTTAATAAGTCTTCCTTTTGCATTTGCCAGATACCTTTCAGAAATGGTAGAATTTGTTATTCGTTGAAAGACTTATTTTTTAGAAAATCTTGGAAAAGTGGCAAAAAAAAACAACTTGAAAATTAGATGAGAGTCACTTCAAGGAACTGTGAATAGAAGAATTTGGCTGGAAAGCATGATTGGCTGGCAAGTAGAGAGATCAATTACTAAAATAGAATCTTGAGGCCAAATTTTGGGAAATATTAACAATTTGAATTTCTTTTAGAAATACAGACACACAAAAATATCTTGAAGCTGAGAATTCATGTCATGTTACTCTAAATTCTTACTTAGAATTTGAAGGAGTCCCTCTTTCATTTTCCTGAAAAGATGATTATAAAAGTAGCATAATATAGCTCAGAGAGTTGTTTAGGGACTAAGTGAGTAAATTCTGGGTAAGCTTTTAGGAACCAATTTGAATTATGCTGTAAAATAAGTCTATGAAGAAACTGCCACCAGAAAGGATTTTGGATCAGCATAATTGCTACTGTTTTCATTCATGTGCTTGTTTTTGTGGCATTTGATGCTTCCAATTCACCAGTCTCCACCACACTTGTAATGGGAATATATATATGGCTTTGGTACTCTTCCTCTTTTTTTCACAGTAGTGCTTTTTGATTTGTGGATCCTTTATCAAATGTCTGCACCCTGATTGCACAGGAGGCTGAGAATACAATTTTCAGGTTTACTTTAGGAAATTGTTATTTAATGGTTAAAAGAAATCAAATACCCAAATATAAGAAAGGTGTATTTTATAGGTGTTTTCCATGTCTATTCACAGCCATCCTTTATTAAATTAAGGTCAAGTAAGTTAATGAACAATAAAGGAAAATGGCAAAAAAATCATATTAATAAATACACTATCATTCACAACAATAGTCTGTTCTCAAAGCAACACTGTCCTTAAGGTACTGTATGACAGGGTAAAATACAGACTACTAAATAAAGACACATTTAGGGGTTTAACTAATAAGCACTTTGACATAGATTGGGTTGTGGAATGGCAATGGGAAGAATAAGTGCTTACAGCTGTAAAAATATGACTGTCTACATAAAAGATGAAAGTACAAGAAAGTTCATAGGAATTTCAGGAGAAACTAACTTGGAAAATAAGGTTTACTTGAGTTTCAGATCTGTTGAGCTGGAGATAAAATAGCACATACAAATCACAAAAAAGTAAACTCAAGGAGAGAGTAGAAAACTTGAAGAAAACCATTCTCTGATAGAGTTTCTAGATCTAGCTTAAGGAGGCCCAAAATAAGATGCTATTTAGTTTCAGCTGGGTAAATAAAGATCTAATTCTACTATTTGCTTGCATTATAGAGGTTCATTATAACGTGATGTTGATGTACCCTTTTCTACTCCACTGTGATAAAACCAGAAGGGATCATTTCACTGGGGAGAGTTTGTGAGTATTAGACGTTAGAGAGCTATCCCTGCCAGACTGTGGCGTGTGCTCTGAAGATCTGTGAATATAACATACATTTATATCAATCTAGTTTTATTTAGAAGTGATAAAATTTGAAGCCAGCAGAAGAGAGACAATAGTCTAAGGGAGCTTTAAAAAACACCTACCATATGGTGGTTCAATAATTCTTCTTAAATACACACATTTTTTTAAAAATAAAATTTCATGCATAGATTGGGAGTGCCATTTCCTTTCTTATGTGTAAGACTCATGATTGTTGGAAATTTTTACTTCACACCATAAAATATTTCTTAATGAAAAATGCTCTAAGTACTCTTCGTGAGTAAGGGAGTAAACTCTCAGCTTACTACATTTATATCTAATTCCTGGCATTGTAATTGACTTACTTCATAATCAGACTGAGGCTGAAACAACAAAAGAAACTACTCTTTCATTGATAGAGAAGTGATTCCTCAGTCCAATGTTGTCCTCAATTTAAATTCAACAGTGATTTGTTTAATTATGTACATGTAGTCATTGTACTCATTTTATTCAGTTAAACAAGAACAGAGAAATAGGAGAAGAAATATATATGTGTGTATATACATATATATATATATATATATATATATATATAAAAGAGCTGTCATTAGTTATTTGGCAATGCTTATGTCACTAATTCTAGGAAAAAGAAAGATGTAAGTAGTTAATAGGTGATTTAAAGATCTTTACCTGCAAAAACTTGGGCACTGATACATTATACTAGTCATGAGTAGCTGCTTGTGTTCCTGAAAAGAAAGTAGGTAATTATGTATATGAAGGCTTTTTGGATAAAATTTGCCAAGACACTTGCAGGTTTAAAGAAGAGATGACAGAACTCTTCTCACAAATCTAAGCTGAATAAATAACTCAGTGAAAGACCCATAGGCACAAAAAGTTTAATTTGGGGAGCTAATATGTCTGTAAGTCCTAACTTGGTCAGGTTAGCTCCAGTGGTTACTGTGAAAGTTTTCGGCTTGTCTTAAAGACTCAAAGGGTTCACTTAGCCTAGGTTTAATAGCTGGCTTGTAAATTCATGAGAAGTGAATAATTACTTGGAATTTAACTTCTCTGTAACTGGTAGCCATAGTCAAAAATGGATTTGGGGGCAAGAAGGGCAAGTAGGAAGAAAGAGTTGCTTTCTATTACAAAATAAACTATGTTTAAAATAATTAACTCAGGCACATAGTGACTTAATGTTGGTTTTTGCAAAGCACCTGGGTATTTGATCAAAGATTCCCATTTGCCATTAGTATATTGGCAAATATATAAATACAATTATCCATTAACATATTGCCAAAAATACTCAGTTTCCCAA
Source organism: Condylura cristata (assembly GCF_000260355.1). NCBI lineage: Eukaryota > Metazoa > Chordata > Mammalia > Eulipotyphla > Talpidae > Condylura > Condylura cristata. Next base: position 45,965,941 of record NW_004567104.1, on the reverse strand, counting down.
CTGAGTTGGCCTACAACAGTCAAGTAGGTGCTTAAGGAAGCATCATGCTTTCTGCAGTCACTACAAATCTATTCATTGGCATTAATAGCCTCTGTTTCTGAGGTCACTATCAGATAGTTATTGATAAATTAGATGTAGGACACACTGCCAAGGAGGACGTAATTTCACTGAAGAAAGTATCACTCTGAAGTTGACTACAGGCCTTGGAGTAACATAGTGACATTTTATAGTGTGGAGTGGACATGATTATACTGTTTCCTAAATTGATGTCATGAAAGTGCCTCTCTCAGCTCCTTGTTGAAAACTTCATGCAAACACTGAGATTTTGATTTGGCTAATAGTTTCTGTTTCCAATATCTGTATGCGTCTGGTTATGGTTTTGATTTGTGTAGAGCTACTTTCATTTCCCAGTTGATGTCAGATGTCCTGGGAATCTGTTTTTAATTAATCTGATCGCCTAGACTCTGAAAGACAGAGCAATTGCCATGCTTTGTCTCACCCACCCTTCACCTTGCCCTAAACTCAAAGATATCTAGGCCAAATCAGTGGAACCTGTGACAGAAAGAGACAGTAGATTTAATTAAACTAGTGAATTGAGATGGGACGATTTTTACCTGTATTGAGAGGGTAGGGTGATGTATGAATTCACTGGCTCCTTGTAAGAGGATGAAAGTCAACAAAAGAGATGTGAAGACTGATGTAGTAACTGGATTTTGGAAGTGGAGAAAGGAGCCATGAAAGTAAAATATGGTGCACTTAGAGAGGAAAGACAAAGAAATGGGTCCTCCCCTAGAGTGTCCACAAGGAGCACTTTCCTAATGATCTATTTAGTCTTCTGACTTACAGAAAAGTATGAGAGGAAATTTAAGCCACAAATACTTTGGTGATTTTTTTCTACACAGCACTAGGAAACTAACATAGTGTCTCATAGGATGTAAGGGACTCTTGTTTATTTAGAATCTTGAGATAAAATTTATCTATAATGAAATATCAAACATTGATTTTGACAGCTTTGTACTCATATCATCACTGTGCATGTCAAGATACAGATTACCTACATTCCCCAGAAATTTATATTTTATCCTTTCTGATCATAAACCTGTATTCTCCACTGTAGTGGCTGGTGTGTAGCAGCTTAGACTGAATATCACTGTTTTTGGACTTTACATGTTTGGAATCACACAGGATATACAAACACTTGTATGATATTTTTCACTTAGCGTAATATTTGAGGTTCCAGTACTTGTTCAGATCTAGTATTCCATTTTTTTCTTTCAGTATTGACTTTTTAGTTTTATAATGATTTTTCAGTGGATTCTCTACAGATTGCAATATGTATCTTTTACTTTAGAGTCTCTCCACATAAATGTTACAGTATCTCATCAAAATATATATAGCTATATGCTTAGTAGAAAATAGTTTAAACAGCATAATTCCATTTTTTTTAAACTTATGTTTCTTAATTTTTGAGCTGCTGTAACATATAGTTTATACCTACAACATATCAACCTCACTACCCAAAGCTAGCTGTTTAGCTTTAGCCCTTAAAGTACACTATTTGGGCCCTCCCTGGTGCCACAGTGGGTTGCAGCACAGCACTGTAAAGCTGGCTGTGGCCACTTCAGTGTGAGTTCAATCCCCAGCCAGGGGATGACCCACATGGCGCAGCAGACCTCTTCTGTCTTGCCTACTGCTCTCCTCAGCAGTGTACGTCATTGATTTGCCTGCCCTGCTCCCCACTCTGTCTCTGGTGAATCTTCCCACCTCCTCTGCACCTCTGTATCCAAGTTCTGTGTGCATAAATAAAATCTTAAAAAAAAAAAAGACACTATCTTGAAGAAGTTCCTTTAGTATTTATCATGATTAGTCAGTTAAATACAAATTCTCTTACCTTTTGTCAGCTAGTGTCTTTATTTTTGTGTCTTCATTTTCTTAATGTGACAGTTTTTAAATTTTTTCAGTATTTCACAAAACTTTTTAGTTCTTTAAAAATGTAATTTTGTTGTCATCTGGCCGCTATTGCTCTTTATGAGCCATCACCTATCATTCTTTTTGTTCTCATAAATATGCCATTTTTGCTGCTTGCTTTCAACGTTTTTCTTTTCCTCTTCATACATGTTTAATAGTTTGACTCTCATTTGCCTCAGTGTTTTTGTCTTTGCATTTACTCTAGTTAGAGATTCCTAAAATTCTGCAATCTTGGTGTCTCTATCCTTCAGCAGCTTTGGAAAATTCTCCACCAGAACTTGACTCAGTCCTATAGTCTCCTCTTTTTCTATGAATTCAAACTATCATATTGCCCTACAGTTCTCGGAAGCTAAATTCACTGTGTATGTTTAGTTCTTCTCTTTGGTTTGGTTTGGTAATTTCTATTAAGCTCACTTATTCTCTGCTAGGTTTAGTCCTCTGTTAAGCTATTGATTAAATTTCTCATTTTTGGTAGTAAGCATTTGAACTAGAATTACTTTTTAGTTATCATATCAGAATTGACATTCCACACATGTTTACACAATCATTCATTGTCTTTCAATAAGACTCTTAAGGAGTCTTATGTCTCATGCAATCGTTGATGCTAATTCTGTTTGCTTGCCAAATGACACTCAAATTTTTCAAATCAACTGGAAACAAAGTATAAAAAATGTTTTTTAAATAGAAAAAGGCCCTGAGTCAAAAAACATCTCAAATAAGTCTTTAAAATATTGTGTGTGTCTCTGATTAGCCTATCTACAGAACTGCTCCAATCATCAGTGAAGTTTTTCTAAGATAAGAAAAATCATGTTATTTACTACTTTAGTCTTGGCTGAAGTCATAAAAAGGAAGTTGCCAGCTTTCCTTGTTTTTAAGATTCTATATCTGAACATAACGTCACTTTCTTTTTTGTAAAGACTATTGTTTACAATCTTTCTATTATAATACACTTCTCATTAGTCATTCTATTATAATACACTTCTCACCTCTCTCTAGTTCGGAAGAAAACTTTAACATAAAATGTTTATCACATCTGCATTTATAGGCATATCTATTAAAACATAAAGATCTATCAGTAAAGAATAGAAAATATAGGACTCACATCTAATGACTTACACTGGATGACAATGAGTGATGGAGATACTAGTAGAAATAGTTATTTACTCTTTTTCTCATTTTCCTCTTTTTCTATAATTTTGTAATGTGTAGCAACATGTTCACACTGGAATCTGTTGAAACAATGTAAGTTACCTGATTTACCTTGGGTGCATGAGATTTATTTATATCTCTAGACTTTAGAAAAATTGTATTTTCTTCTGCTTTTTTTACATTTTCTAATTTTGTAACCACCCATCTACTATATTGTTTATTATTTTAGTTAGCTAAAATAAAAATAAGTTTGCTACCACTGAAGTAGCTATTGAGATCACAGGTGAAGAATTGAGAAAAATACAGAAATCACTGCTTTCATAAGCTTGAGCTGATTATTGTAAGAAATCCTTATTTTCAGTTTTTTTTGTTTAGCAAGAATATATATATATATATATTTTGCTGAGTTGAAAGTAGTCTTAACTAATATACTTGCCCAGAGATACTTACCATCTTATAAATATACTGTACCCAAAGTCACAGAAAGTGCTAATAAAAAGAAATAGCTGACATTGAGTTTAAGTTATGCATGCATTAATTGTTACAGAGATTAATAGACTACAGAGGTTATTAGACTTTTAGTCATAGAAGAAAAAACTCATAGTGAAATAAAATGGAATTAAACATTGAACTTAAAAAAATAAGTATAGAGTAAAAAAATAAGCCATTAAATATCAGGTAAAAAAAATTGGAATATGGAAAATTGTATTCATCATTGGTCTCTGTATTTTTTTATCCTGCATTATAATATTTTCAGTTTAATATTTCCTATTGAATATACATTTTTTCATAGTGGCTAAATATAGGTACTATGTTCATCTGTGCTTTCTCAGTTCAATAAATGAACTCGAAACACAGATTCACAGATTATATATAACTTTTATTGAATATGGTATGTATCTGCGTGTATATGCACACTATATATACATATATATACACACACATATCTATGTATATGAATATGTGTATATACACAGAGAGAAAGGCAGTCAGAAAGAAAATAGAGTGCCAGAAAAAATTATATAATTGTGAAGATTTCAATGTTACATGATTATCATCTAAAGGCAATATGTTTTTTATATGGAATTTGAATAAAATTGAAGTTGCATTTTGGGAAATAAATTATCAGTGGTTTAATAATATATAGAATAGAACAGAATTGATCCCCCATTAGGAAATAAATGTAATATATCAAGAATGAGGTTAATGTACCCTAAATTTATATAGTAAAGGACATACACAAAACATAAATACAAATTAATAAAGTATCCTAGCACAGTACGTTGATCATAGCTAATATTGTTTTGTGATATATATATATATTATATATAATATATATTCAGAGAGAATATATAGAATACACACTATATATATGAAAAAGAGAATAAATCCTAAGCATTCCCTAACAAGTAGATTTTCCCTTTTTTCCTTTCTCCTTCTTTTAATTGTATCTCTATGAGATCAACATTAACCAAACCTACTGTGGTAGTCATTTCCCAATACATGTAAATCATGTCATTGAGTGAGGAAGTTAGGAAATGGGTCCAAGCACTCAGGATCAGTGGGCCAAACCTGTCTATCAGATTGAATGAGGAACAGCTTGTTGGAGTTAGGGCACCCAGTCCAAAAAAACTGAGTATTCAGAAAACCAGGACAATACCAAAGCAACGATCTAAAGTTCCTTTGGGCAAAACAGACAGGGTAATCTGGGAGACCCAGCAGGTCTCAACCAATTAACAAGGGACACCACAGCAAGGCACCCAATGTCCCAACTCCCACCCCACAGTCTCCATATTCATATAAATTGCTGCTTGTTGCCCACTCAGCTGTTACCCATATGGGACCCTCTCTTTTCAGAGAGATTTCACTTTCTTCTTATCTCACAATAAATCTCTAGCTTTACAGTCTAACTCTTGTCTTGACAATGGATATTTTCCTAGCTACAACAAGAACTGAGAGTGCCTTGGGGGTCTGGCTCATGGATCCCAAACTTGATTCACCATCATACTGTACGCCTTAAATTTACTTAATAAGGTATGTCAATTATTTCTCAATAAAACTAGACAAAATAAACTAAAAGTGGTCATCCAGATAGTAAGCACTCATATGGAGAGTAATCAAAGACATTTTCAATGTTAAAATAAGGGAAGCGAGGTGATTCAACCTGAATGACGTTTGACTATGTAGATTTGAGTTTGAGGGTTTGAAATAGGATGTTCAGGTAGAAGTGATCAGCCTATTTAGAGATGAAAAGTGAGTCTTTCAGAAAGGTAAACTTGGAGAAACAGTTTTTAGTTGAAGATTTTTAAGCTATTAACAAGTTATCATAAAAGTACAAATCAAAACAGTTGTATGGTTTCGTTCAACTAGAACAGAAATTTAGCAGAGAGGCTACAGCCCATTTCTCATTCACTAACACTGAAAATAAGTCTACACATTCCAGAGACAGGGAAACAGGAGTCCAAACTCTACTCATTCCGACCCTTTATCTCATGCTGGGCACCTTGATTGTAAAACTCCTTCTATCTTAATTAAGCAACAGGATATAAATACCAAGCAACTATTTATACCAGCAAACTTAAGATCCCAGGCATGACTGTCTTTTGAGTATGCACACAATCTCTTTCTTGTGTATGTTCTATCACTTACAATAAAAATTTTCATTTACAATGTCTTGCCTATTCTGACTCCTGCCAGCATTTTTTCTAACATTTCTTGCTCTCAGCATCCCAGAGTCCATCACTACACCACATGAAATATCCTCTCTAATGAAATATTAGTGCAAGAGAAGGTAACTGAGAAGGGGCAGGTAGAAGGTTAATGGGAATCACAAGAAATTTCATGGGAGAAAAAATGATCAACATATCAAATGCCTGAGCAAAATCAAAGAAATTAGGAGCTAACCAAAGAACACTGGAATCAGTTAATACAGGATCAATGAAGATAGGAATTTAAGTGGTGGTGGAAGACTATAGACTTCACTGAGGAAAGGGAAAAAGTGCACATAGGTTATTTTTTGATAATTATGGTAGTGAAAACAGATTCATGTGAGATGATACTTTGAAAGCATGCTTGCATCAGGGCAGTGAAGAGTTTGAGAATTTACTCTCTTTGCAAACTATTGAGTTTGCCTGTCACAGTTTTGTGGAAGCTTGCAGAAGATATGCACTCTTGTGTCAGAGACAAAAAACTTTATTATACACAACAGTAGATGCCTGAGCACAGTATTACCATTTGCACAAGCTCCCTGAATGCCAATTCTCACAGTCAGGCTAGGTGCCAGGTGAGATGCCTGCACAGAAAGAGGGTTTAATTATAGGAAGAGAACTCGAGCTTGGGGGAACACATTTATAATGAACCATAAGCTTATTTGACCTTTGTCATGAAAGGAGACATTACCATTATTATATTACACCATACAGAAACTTTCCTGTTGCTCCAGAGGGAGACACTATCTCTTTCTTCCAAAGCTATTTGCTTTTGAAAAGATAGTACAGAACAAAGTCAATCAATGTGTCTGTTTGCAAGACATGTAAAAACATTAGACATCCAAAGAGAATTGTCTTCCTATAATTAGACTGGAAAATAAAAATTTAACATGTGAGACACCAGAATGTTCGTTAGCAGGCAGACAAATATCTAGTGAAATCATTTATTAATAATAGAGACGTCCTTGAGGAAACAAATTGGAATATGGTCAAATGAGCAGATAGTAAAGTAGTGGAACCAGAAAGAGTATAGCCAGACACATGGAAATAGTTTAATTTAGAAAGAAAGTAATTTTGCAAAGTCATGTAAATATTTACAAACTATTAGAAATGAGATAATTTTCCATGAGTGAGGAGCTATGGAAAAGGATAAATTAAAAATGGCTAAAATTTACGTGTGTACATGCTTCAAATTATTTGAGGAACTATGAAACAAATATTGGATTAACAGACATGATGCAAATTCAGCAGCAAGAAATCCTATTTATGTTGTTAAATCTAAGCATAGGAATATATGTGGCTTTCCTGAGTCTTTCAAATAGGATTGTAAGCATCGGTTTCATCAGTAGTTTTAATATAACCTGGATAAGAGCTCTATGTGAGTAAGTACATTTAGCTACTGAGTCATAAGGAATAGAAAACATTTGAACATGAATGACAGAGTTCAGCTCAGGGAGGTCACACAGAGACTTTTAAAAATATTTTGAAATCTTTTAAGTTTATTTACAGGAATTGGGTAATATTGGAGGTACTCAAGCTGTACCTCGCTGGGTGCTGCCCAGTAGTTAGATAGCTGGGATAGCTGGATTGAGCCCCTCCTACTTTACTGAATTTGTTTTGTTTATTTAAGAATTCAAGCAAAGGGGACTAATTTGGAAACAACTTAATCATGTTACATATAAACCTAAGGGCAGATTTACCAAGCAGTTAAGTTAAACTTTCCAACTAATTGTTGGCATATTCAATTATGAGGTGAGCTTTAACAACTGGGTTCTCCTCACCAGGGTGTTAGTAAAAGATCATTAGTATCCCATTTTCATTTGTTCTTGGCACTTTAACCAGTCAGTGAATCCACAGATGATGGTAAAAGAAACCTGTAAAAGCCATAAAAGCCTCCAGCAAACAGCTCCTCAATCTATTATTCTCCAGTAGGCTCTGTGTGGGGCTCAGCTCATCCACCCAGAGGCAGTGTTCTCAGATGCTACGCCCTTTCAAGGTCACAAGATTTGACACTATTACTTTTTTGAACCACAGCCTTTCTATTCCCATGTCTTCTGTCATTTTTTGAAATTCAAGATCACTGGGCATTTCCAGGGGAAAAAAGTCTGCCATGTTATGTCTACACAGTTTTTTCATATACCTCCCCTCCTAGGTATTGGATAAATTTAAATCTACTTTCTGAACTCTCCAAATTTTTGAAATCCTAGAGTACGTGATCACATATGTCTTGGATACTCATAACACTGTCATTCCATTACAAAAACTATTAGTCAAAAATTTGTTGAATGTTCTGGTGCTGCTAGAATTTCTCAAAATGACATTTGTCTTTACAGCCCACCCCTCATATCCTATACATTTCACTCTTCACATACTTCATCCTTCAGTGCTATATGCATATCTGCATTTTGTGAAGTGCTTTCTCTCAACTCCCTTTTTCTTCCTGAGGTTCTCTACTAAGCTGCTATTTGGTAGCATCCAAATTTCCCTCCTTCAACTTTCCACATTCTCTTTCTCATTACTTTTCCATTCTTTCCTACTTGTTATCTTTCTGGCTGACTTATTTAGGAAAAAAAAACAACTGTGAATTTTCCCTTGAAATATACGCTGAACTTGGAGGAAAATGCCTATCCCCTAGCAAACAAAAACCTCAGAAATAATTCAAGCACTCTGCCTTTGTGTTGCTCAGTTATTTCTGAAGTTAGACTCTGCAGCACCATACACAATTTTGGTTAAAAGATATTGGACACCTCTTCATGGACACCTCTCCAAGCATATATGTGACCCATAATTGATACTATAAACAAAATATTTAGCAAGTAACATGCCACAGGTGCTGGCCAATCCAGAAAATCTACAGCAAAAGCGCTAAGCATCCTGTTGGCCACATGCTGTGACATGCTTTAACCCTTCAGCTGCAGATTTCTTTGGAATGGGAAACAGGAGGACATTCATAACCAGGGGGAGCAACTGGTGCCAGGAATAGCTATTTGCAAGCTTGATCAAAAATGTTTCAACATTGCAAATGTTATGACTATTCTGGCAAAATTTTAGTGTTGTCTTTAACCTATTGGTGTTTATTTCCACCTAGTACATAATTCCTAATAATCCTTTCAGATTTTTATTCAGATTAAATGGTAAAATTTACCTGAACCTCATACTAATATTTAAACATGGGAATCACATCATTGACCCACAAAGAATCTCTAGGAAAGTGGTCTGGACAATTGAATCTTCATCAGTTGCCACTGGTGGCAATTAACATGGAAGTTCAGTAAATAGTGTTTTAATTTACGTGATCTCCACCACAACTTCATCACTTATGAAATTCATAACACCTTATGAGGTCTATCTGCATAAAGAAAACCCTATCAGTGTAACTAACTTAACATTTGGGACCTAATAACTATTTTAACATTAGGAAACAAGTTTCTTATTTCTAATTAATTGTCTTAAATAACTAAATTGGATTATTTCCCTACACAAATAAATTTTTAAAAATGGTAGCGCTTCTCATCAAACTTTATCTTTGTTTGCTTATTTGATCTATCTCTTTGTCATTTAAATTTTATTTTGGAAATTTAATCAATTAAAAACCATTTAGTATCATCTATATTTGTCTGCTTTTGAAATCAAAAACATTAACCTTGTTTGCAAAATATCGAGTAAAATTTTATCAAAGAATATTAACTGCAACAAAAATTTTTGCAAGTGAAAAATCATACAGAATAGAGGGAATTTAATTTCCCTAAAGTACACATGAAGTTAAAAAGTAAAACAAAAATAATACTATAATATGACTACTCAAAATTTTTGTATTGCGTGTTTCTGTGACAGATTTATTTTTCCTTTCTATTCTGCCTTTTGAAAATAATAGTGGAAAATTTTTATTCTCTTTATAAATTTGTTTTTTTTCTCTCTATTGTTGAAATATGTTATTTTCTAACAATAGAATGCTTGCATATATTAAATATATGTGAAGAATAATGGACAATGTTAATTAACAATGAATGAATAATTGAAACTGAACAAAATAACATGCAGTCTGAAGGTGTGACATGTCACTCATTGGAATCTCTGAAGGTGGTGTCTTGTCATTCATTGTAAGCCATCTGCCTGGAGAAATCAATCCAAGTAGCATTACCAATAAAAAAAAAAAAAGTTGCCAGATATATCAATACCCAAACAGAAAAGAGGGATTGCATTTGACTGTGGTGAACTTTCAGATGGAAAATGTGCTTGTTTGGTTACTGACTATACCTTCCATATATAAATTGATTGATATATCAATGTAACTGTTAAGTTTAAATTTCTAGAAATTAGGAATCAATCATCAAATAGATCAGTTTCTCTCAAAATGACAGGGGATTTAGAATTTAGGATTGAGAACAAACATTCTAAATATATTCCTAAGAATCTCATTTTTGAAAGACGTAAGAGATGTTTGATTAAACAGAATGAGAAATTTGTTAAGTGTTTTTAGAAATTGCTGGAAGATATATCTATATCTACATATAGATATATAGATCATAATGCTAGAACACCACAAATTTTTACTTGTTTTCTGTGAATATGCAATAGTTTTCTCCAAAGTGAGGATTTTAAAGCATATGTTACAAGGTTAACCTGAGAAAGGTCAACAAACTCATGTCTATTTACTGACAAGTAGTATACAGATACTTCATTTTGTAAAGATTTATTTATGCATAGAAAAACTGGGGTATAGGCCAGAGGCGTGGGGAGCAAGAGGATTCATCAGAGACAGAATGGAGAGCAAAACAGTTGGATCTTCTGAAATACACTGCTGAGGAGGAGCAGTAGGTGGGTCAGGAGAGGTCTGTTGTGCCTTGTGGGTCATCTCCCTGGCCGGGGATTAAACTTGTGCTGCCCTGGTTGTGGATAGCTTTGTAAGTGCTGCACTTCAACCTGTTGCATCACCAGGGAGGTCCCTCCTTTTCTTAAATAATATACAGTATATGTATATATGCACATATTATTCTTTTTCTCTTTCTCAGGGGTAAATAATACTCCATTCCAGTATGTCCTCTGTGTGTGTATGTATGTGTGTTTTATGAAACTTAGTTTATTACCATATTTTTGGTATATACATACATTTGTATTTACTATATCCTGATTTCAGTTCCTTCTGATATTATACAGGCGTGTAATCACTGCTAATACTACAGTGGTAATCATGTCATTATATATAAATTTAGCAAATCAACACCTTAAGCAATTACATAGGCATATGTTAATTATACCTCAGGTGAAGAAGGATGAGCAGAAGAAAGGGAGAAGAAAGAAGAGAAAAAGTAGGAGGGAAAGGAAGAGGAGGAGAAGGAACAAGAACAAGAAGGAACAAAAACATAGGTTGGAATCATTCAATTGCTCACGGGGGACACAAACCAAGGAGTTCATGAGGAATTATCTACTAAAGCCTTCAGAAGGTATGCTGTCTGATTAACACCTTCATTTAAGGTTATTGACATCTAGAACTCTAAGATAATGAATTGGGTTTGCTTTAAGCCACTAAATTGTGGTTATTTGTAGTAGTGATAAATGAAAACTAATAAATCATCAAATATAGTCAGAATTTTAATTTCTATTGAAGAGTAAAACTGCCAATAGTTAAACATTTAGACTTTAGAGTCAAAATACCTGCATTGTAAAGTTTTTTTTTTTATGCCACTTCTTTGGCAAGTGTTTATCTATATGGCAGGGATATAAATCTTATAGACTTTTGGAGAAGATTAAATGAGTTAGTATATAATGCATACTAAGAGTTCATATGATCTAAGCTATCAATCATTTTAATATTGCCATTACTGAAATTATGATTATCATGTGCTAATGCTTTAAAAATATTTTTTTACTTTATAGTGGCAATTAGATGTTGGGGTGGGGAGGGGGTCAGTATTGTAAAATCTTTGTTTTCAGGGAATTTATAATTAAGAGAGAGAGGTAGATCATGTATCTAAATCACAGGATGCAAAGTTATAAGTGTCATATATTTTCGTTCCTTTCCACAATCCTGCTTTTGAAACTAGAATTTTAGTAAGGAGTGATATTATATATCTTTCCTTGAATATAGAAATATTTCAATTGTAATACATTTTTTGACCAAAAATGTATATAGATTCTTTTCAATTAGAAAATAAATAAATGATTTGCAGGGAAAAAAAAAAGTGATATTTGGCTCTTCTATTTGTTGGATTGTTGTTCATAAACTATTGCCACTATATAATAGGTTACAACCTCTAATTTCACATAGCTCATGTTTGTCATACAGACTGTCAGATCTGGAAGTAAAATAATGGTAGTTTTGGTACTTAGTTAAAACAAAAAAGAAACCAACAACATTAATGAAAACTATGTTTTATACCTGGTGGTAAACCACCCTTTTGGTAATAGCTTTCATGTTTTTCAGAATTATAAAATGACAGCTAAGGACTATATATAAAGGCTTAGACAAGAAACAAGAAAATAATAATAATCTGAGTCCATGTAGCAATTTTCCTCTAAAATTAACCTTCAAAATGCTCTGATGGTTTAAACAGGTACTGTTTTCAGATGTCATCTATAAGAACATTCAAAGTTGTATGATCCATTAGAAAAACACCAAAAGAATAAACATCACCACCACAAAAACATATGTAGCAAGCACTTTTCATTATTTTGTTTTACAGGCATGACTGTAATTCTTGTGCTGTGAATATTCTGGTTCAAACAGGGCTGACTTAGTATACATGCTATTGAACAGGTAACTTCACCTGGACAAAATGTTGGAATATACCCCTGCCAGCCACTCTCACATTCATCTCCATCAGCCACAACTCTACAATTTAGGAAAGTCACATTTGTCACAGTTAAGCAGGTTATCTTAATAATTGATCTGTTTCTCTGGAGACATTGACTGGAAGAATCTGTTTGAGAACTCTGATTTTGGTTGAAGTTAATAGAATTAGATTTAACAAAATGAGCCAAAATATGAAGATTACCATACAGAAGAGAACATTCCAATGTAATTCTAGATATTTCAACTTGTGGATGCTCACATACTTTTATACTCATTTTTCCTAGAAACATTCTTAATTTGTAAATGTACATGTGTTACTCCTATTTAAAAGATAAATGATGTCACTACAGTACTATCTTAAGTGAGAATGTTTAACTTTGCAACATAAGCACTGTTAAATATAATTAAAATCATTCAGAACAAAAATCATTTAAACAATTCAATATTAGAAACAGCAAACTGCATTCTCATAGGAGCATACTTTGTGATCATCCTCATAAAATATTCTACTTTTTGGCCCTTCCTGGTGGCAAAATGGTTTAAAAGACAGCACTATGAAGCAGTTCACAGCCACTGCAACAAGTTTGATTCCCGGCCGGGGAGGTGACCCACAATGGTGCAGCAGACCTCTCCTGTCCTTCCCACTGCTCCCTTCAGCAGTGTACTTTGTTGATATGTCTGTTCTGCTCCCCACTCTGTCTCTAGTAAATCTGCTCACCACACCCCTGCACCTCTGCCCTGTGCCCCAGTTCTGTATGCATAAATAAATAGATCTTAAATAAATTCTACTTTTGTCATTATTCAGATAAATGCTGGAGGATGAAGATTATAGTTCAAAATATAATTTTTCAAGGAGAATCATAATGTGAATTTATAAAACAAATAGACTCAATATGGAGGGTTTCCCTCCAACCAAGCTATTTTACTACTTAGCTGGGAAGGGGATTTGCTACAATTGAATTTTATACTTTGGTATAGGAATATATGTGTGTATTTACTATGTCCTGATTTCAATTCTTTCTGATACTATACAGGAGTGTAATCACTGCTAATACTACAGTGGTAATCATGTCATTATATATAACTCATTGTTTCCCATTGGTGGAGTACTTTCAAGGTAAATAATACAGATCACAGATCATGCAATTCTAACATTTTTTTTTAGTTGCAAATGGAAGAAACTGGTTATATCTTATCTAAACCAGGAGAAATATTTTAAAATGATTCTGGAATTCATATAAAATTGCTTTTAAGGATAGAGATTTACACTTGAAGTTGAATGAGAAATTTTGGAATGCAATGACACAGGTCTTACTTGGGGAGATATGTAGTCTCTTTCCTTTAGAACTAAATGAAACTGAGTATTTTGTTGTCTTTTTGTGGCATGCTGCAAGTTTCTGATTCTAATTGACATTGTTTGGATAAAGAATTTGGATCTTGTCAAGGGCAGAACAATGTACATAGAGAAGTGCCCGTTGTGTGGTACAGAAGAGAAAGAGGAAATGCGATGTGATCAGGAAGGAGTAATCACCTCTGTATACATACAGCCTCTAAACCCAGATGTCTGTTATAAATTTCTTCTCTTATTTTGACAATTTTAATATTTTACAGCTAAGAATTCAAACATCTCCTTTATTATTTATTAAAGTCTCATCAATGCCATAGTAGGATGTAGACAGTTGGGGTAGGGGGTAATAGGAACATTTTTTTTTTAAGAACAGACTTCTCTAGAAACAGAGTTTTAAAGCATTCTCTTCAGCATGGATTGATTAATTCTGAATCTATTTTATCAAGCAAAAAGCTGAAAATAAATCAAATCTCCTATATTATATCCCAGACACCTGCCATCGTCAGTTATGATAGATGCAGACTAAATTGAATTTTTATTTAAATGAAGTTTAATAGAAAATTTAAATCATACAAAATATAAAAAACAATTTTAATTGCATAATGTATTATCTAGAAAATAAATATTATCCACTAAATCTACCAGTGACACCCATAGAACTATAATGAATTTAATTGTGTTACTATCACCTAGCAGTGATTTTATAATCATTTAAAGTCTAACTCTTCATGAGATAAAATAATTTTAAACTTTTCATACTATCAAATTTTTTTATTCTCCATTTACAAAATGACGTCTGCTCTGTTTTCATTTTATATTTTCAAAATGAGGTTAATTAAGTGTTTTCTGTCAAATAACTTTAACAAAGATGGTGAAAATGCAGTTTCTGAAGACAGACCAAAAACTACAGAAATGTAGATATAACACTTTATATAAGGCACTGTAGATATCAAGGTACTGTAGATATTTATGCTTCTCTCTTTTTCTTTTTACTCAAACATAGGAAAATCTAAAGCAGTAAAAATCAAATAATTACACTAGTAGAATATTGACTGTAATTTTAAATGTTAGTATAGTATTAATATAAATCTAATTTCCCATTTGGCTATGTAAATACAGGCTTTAAGTGTCTATTTGATACAATAAAAGTGAAACTTTGATTAGAGATAATGCTGCTGCCATCTGATCATGTCAGTGTTCAATCTCTAACACTATCCCAAGTGACAGGCATTATGACCTCACATACACACCCACATACACACACAAACATGCACACACACACAGATCTAATGCTGTGTATTCTGATGTCAGACATACCTGGATTTATATCAAGCTCTATTATTTACTAAGTATGTAACTTCAGAGCCCGCCCTGGTGGCGCAACAGGTTAAAGTACAGCACTACTAAGCTAGCTGCAGCCACCTCAGCCTGGGTTCAATCCCCGGCTAGGGTGGTGACCCACATCATGTGGCAGACCTCTCCTGTCTGGCCCACTGATCTACCTGTTCTTCTCCCCTTCTGTCTCTGGTGAATGCTCTCACCACCCCTACACCTCTGGCCTGTACTGAAAGGTGCCACACACATTATCAACAAGTGCAAATGTTTGGATTGCAATGATTGCTATTATTGGTATAATGAGCTTAGGGGAAACTGAAGTTATATTAGTAAGTATTTGTGGTTTATTTTCTGTATTTGAAAAGTTCCCAAACATAATGAGATAGAAATACCTTGTTAGGGGAAAATTCTGGAGAGTAGCACATATAAGAAAGAATAATTATAACATCTAGTAAGAATCATAACAGGTAAATCCTGAGACAATTCAGACACTAGAGATACATTTGTTGTCATTTTAATCTTCTCTTACTTTGTTATTACAGAATTTGAATATGAGAAGAGACACAGCAGTATTGACTGCTATTGAACTTTTATAAATAAGACTAGATGAGTAAATGTCCAAAATATGTTCTACTATATTATTACAATATATTGTTTTCATTTATTTATATATTGTTTAAAACTACGATTTAGTCTCAAATTTAAATTGAATTTTATGAATTTTTCTTTTATTAACAGTATCTCAGAAAGTTACAAGTATTAAGAAGTTGTGTGGATTTTATCTTCATCTTGTTTTAGGTTTTCTCTATTCCTTAACTAAAATGCCTAAGTCTGAGCACATTACATGTTTGACACCACAGAATTCAGCACTTAAATAACAGTTGTCAATCTCTTTTATGTCCTACCTCAAAGAATATTCTCTCTATTAGTAAAGGTGATTAAATAGTTAAGTAGAATTCAGTTAAGTCTGCTCAAGTTCTTAGTTATTTTTGCTATATCTAGGTAACCTGAAGTAAAAAAATTGACTTCTCTAATAACTTGGACAAGCAAGTTATTGGATTAAGCATCACCCTGTTAATGTTCCTTTGGGGGGAAAATCTATCACTATGTGTCACTTAAATCTAATTTATATTTTTTTATAACACACACACACTAAGCATGTGCCATGCAGTCACTTATACACATACTTACACACACATCCCCTATTCCTCCTTAGTGAGATATGGAAACCCAGGACCCCAGGATTGTCATTCTAATTAAAGAAAAAACAAACAAACAAACAAATTGAAAGGATTTGTCATCAAATTAAGAGGATTCTATGATAGTTTTATTCCCTTAGGGAGATATATATGCCAATAATAGAATTCTAGGTCTGACTTTGTCGTGTGATAAAATGTCGATTTGTGTTTTGCTTATAAAAGAAAATGGAAGTGAGGCCACTTATTACCCAGTGGAATCAAAAGTGCTCTGCAAATGCTTAAGTGAAATACTCCTTCCTACTTAAGATACAAGTTCTCCTAAACCCACATCTACTTTCATTATTGATTTTTATCTTCTTTGCCCTCAAGAAATAGCAAGAAACATGCTCAATTCTAGCCTGGGGGGAAATAGAAAAAAAAAAAAAAAGTAAGTAAGTAACATTAGCTATCCATCTCACTCTCTTGAAAAGATTGACTTGATGACCTAATTGGCCTTTCCTGACTCTTAATTTGTATGACTGACAGTTAAAACACCTTGAGCCAGGTGGATACCAAATTGAGCGCCACAGTAGAGAAAGAAGCAATGGCAAATCGAAAAGTAAATTACATGTGCTTGTCTGAGTCTGAATTTACCAGGTTGTTTTATTTTATCTCTATGGCAATGTGTAATTCGAACTAAGCGAAGTAAAGAGGAAGTTAGAAGAGCCATCAGGAAAGGAAATAAAGTGAAATTTAAGCTGATCTTCAAAGGAAATAAATATCCTGTTGTTCTGTATTAGTTTCTAAACTATGAGCT
>NW_004567104.1:45904083-45947975 GCF_000260355.1 Condylura cristata | reverse complement strand
CAGGGAGGGCCCATGTAGCCTCAGTTTTATAGTTAGAAGTTTAGGGTTTGCTTTTGTCTGACTCCTGGTTTCATTTATTTATATTCCACAGGTCGGTGCAATCATCTGATATTTGTCTTTATAATATACATTCTGTAAAAAAAAAAAAAAAACTCAGGAAACTAGTTAAAGAAGAATTAAAAAAAGGGGGGGTTTATCGAAATGACTCTTCCAGCTACAGTAGTGAGGGGGTAAAATTTGAAAATTATCTTGCTCCATCTGCCTTTTCTTTTCAACCACTTTTCTACTAAACTCTTAGCAGAAATATATTGAAGAGTTTAGTCACCTTGACAGCTTAGCTATTGGTTGCCTAATTATATGCATAGTAATTGGAAATCCAGAAATTATAGATTTTGGGTTTTTATCTATTTTTAAAGACATTTTTATTTATTTATGTATACAAGAACTAGGATGTAGATCAGAGGTGGGAGTGGGGTGAGAGGATTCACCAGAGACACAGTGGGGAGCAGAACTGACTGAAATGCACTGCTGAAGGGAGCATCAGGCCAGACAGGAGAAGTCTGCTGAGCCATGTGGGTCACCTCCTTGGCCAGCGATTGACCTCATGCTACCCTTGTTGGCCATAGCTTGATAGCACTGGCACTTTGATTCCTATGCCACCAAGGATGCCCTCAGTTTTTTGTTTTTTTTTTTTTTCCCAATATGACAAACCTACAAGCAAAAGTGTTCTACTTTGGATTATACAGGAAGTGTGACTAAGTTCTCCCTTTTTCTTATTCTCTAGGTGTCAAAGAAGAGGCTGAGTGTGCTATGCCATTATTATAATTGTTTAAAAATTAATTATATCAAATATTTATATGTTTATTGTTTTAACATTACACATACTGTCTCATATCATTCCTTTTTGGAGGAGGATACTACTACTACTGACCCCATTTTACAGATGAAGATAAATAGTTTTAAATTTTAAGTCTCCTCAAATAAGAGGTAGTACAGTGTTAAAATCCAAGTGGCGCAGCGGGTTAAAGCACAGCACTGAGAAGCTGAAGCCGCTTCCTCATGAGTTCAATTCCCGCCTGCCACGGAGGTGACCACATGGCGTGGCAGACCTCTCCTGACCCGCCCGCTGCTCCCCTCAGCAGTGCACTTCGTTGATCTACCTGTTCTGCACCCCAATCTGTCTCTGGTGAATCCTCTCACCCTCCGCATCTCTGGCCTGTACCCCAGTTCTGTATGTACAAATAAATCTTTAAAAAAAAAAAACAAGTGTTTTGTTTCCTGTATCTTTTATTTTATTTTAAAATATTCATTTATTTATTTATACAGAACTGGGGTACAGGCCAGAGATGCGGAAGGTGAGAGGATTCACCAGAGACAGAGTGGGGGGCAGAACAGGCAGATGGACCGAGGTACACTGCTGAGGGGAGCAGCGGGCGGGTCAGGAGAGGTCTGCTGTGCCTTGTGGTCACCTCTGAGGTAGGCGGGGATCGAACTCATGTGGAGGTGGCTTAAGCTTCTTAGTGCTGTGCTTTAACCCGCAGCGCCACCAGGGAGGGCCCCCTGTATCTTTTATTTTAAACATTGTTCTACTTTGGAAAAAAAATAATGAATTTATACACTAATAATGAACGTAAAAGGTTAGGCAAATTAGTTTATATATATTTTCAGCCATGAGAAAGAGATACTAAGAATACTAAGGAAATAAATTCTAAATAACTTTTTTTTTCCTGAAAAAAGAAAAGGCTTTTGCTATTATTGTGTTTTCTTTCTACTTAAAATACTAGAAAAATGTAATTATCTACACTGATTTCTCTCCTTCTAGGATAATGAAGACATATCCATATAAAAAAAGTTCTTCTCTTAAAAATATAAAATCTGAGAAATCCCAGATATAATCAATTATGACTTGTTATTTAATCCATTGTATAATGATAGAGGACTACTATGAAAATTACATTAAGAAATTTCACAACCTAAAAACATCAATGTTGTACCCCTTGAACTTTATAACAAAAGCTATCAAAATAAGACAAGGGGAAATAACTTAGTCATACATGCCTCACACTGTCAAATAAATTGCTTCAGATGCAACCCCAAGGTTTGCATCTTTATTTGAGCAATACTGGCTGGGTGAATTGCAAATATACAAACAATTATGGCTTGAACAGGAAAATAAATGAGTTCAAGAATATTAATTCAGTTTCGAACCATTAAAAATTCAAAATGTGTACAATGTTCAATGACTGCAATTTAAAAATATAAAATGAAATGAAGAAAACATTACCACAACTAACATAAATTCATAAACATTCAACTTTGACAACCAACCTTACAAATGAACTAATAATATCAGTATATGATGAACAGGGTTCATTTTTGTGTAGGGATAGTACTTATAAAAAAGGCCTAATGAATCTGGAATATTTATTGAATACACATAGTATGTGTAAGGAATATGTAAGCTATAAGAATAGAAAAGAGTAAATAAGGATGGTCTCTTACAGAGCATACTGAAAAAGCATGTTTTACAAGATATAAATGGAAATAATTCCAGTTTTCTTTAATATGTTCTATATCAACCCTATAAAGCTATGGGGAGTTTATTAAATAGGTCATCTTACTGTGTCTAATTTGAGCTACTATACTCTGACAATTACCTTTAGACTTTTCAAGGTCAAGAAAGTTATCCCCTCATTTTGGGCTTAACATCTCTCCCTCCACCTCTAATTTGCCCCTACACCCCTAGTAGGAAGGTTGACAACAATTTTGCACACACTGAGTATGAGGCAGAGTTATAGAAGATTTCTGTTATAACCAGCCTATTTTGCTCTCATTTTGAAATCAGTCCTTACTTTGAGGAGCCTGTTTTCTCACTTAATGCTGTGCCAGACTAATATTGCTCTGTGCTTCTCTTAACAAAGACTGTGATTCTGCAGAATAACTCCTATATTTAACTCTAGCTGCACATTAAGAAATCTACAAGAATTAAATGTCTCTGCATGAAAATATGAAAATCTTCCAACAAAGATGACAAAATTTCCAGCAACTAGTTAGGATACTTAAGGCTGAAGAGCCTGGTCTACCACCCCTGTGTCAACAGCATAATCATAACTGTGACGACATCCTCACCCCCTCGATCATCAGGACTGCTTGCCTGTGTACTCACTGTACCAGATAGGTGTCATTCAGCTAAAATTTAAACACAGGCAAATGCTTAAATTTACCTGTGAATTCATAATCTTGTCTTTGCAGTTTCTAGAAGTCACCAATATTATTTGGATAATGATCTCTTTCCACCTTTGATTTGAGAAAGGCATGATGAAGTCTTACTTATGCAACATTCTCTTTTTCCTCCTCCTTCTACATCTAAGGACTCCAGAGATTACATATCTCCACCACAATAATCCAGAATGATCTTCCCATCTTCATATACATTTGTTAGCAATTTAAAGTCATTTGACAACTTAATCCCTGTCTCTGTCATTTTTGGAGAAAATTCATAAATTCTGGGGATTAGGAAATGGACATATCCAGGAGTCATTATTATTTTACCCGTTGACACTCAAAGACTCACCTTCATCCCACAGACAAATACTTTCATTCTCTCCCAAGGTCACCAAAGATACTCACAGATTAGAGCATCAACTCATATTGTGTTAGAAGTTCCTACTTTCACTATCTAACTCAACTAAATTATAAACCCCTTTCAGTACAAATTGACAGTATTTCTGCTGAAAATTATCAGATACTTTGTATCTACCAACATAATAATAATGAGACTTTTAAAAAAGGGAGTGTATTTCTCTCCAATTCTTTGGTGTAAGGACATTATTTAACCTTTTCTTAATTCCTTCATCCAACTATAGAGGTCATTGATTAAAAAGCAATATCAAATAATATATATTTATAACTCCATAAACTTTAAAACTAAGAGCCAACATATATAACCTTGGGTAGAAGCTTTAAGAAAGTATAAGCAGAATTTATGCAGAATTTATGCCACTGTTTTAATGTATCTTAAAACCAAATCATTCCACAAGTATGTATCTTTTGTACCTAACTTGGTATCTGAGTCCCCAGGATCATCTTAGATCATTAATAAAGTATAACTGCAAACCTTTAGCATTTGATTATTCAATGCAATTATCTCATCAGCCATTTTCAAGTTGACTTCTTTGTCATGTTTTTATTCCCTGATTAATTTTTTTTCATGTTTTTTTCATGTTTCATACTCTTTTTCATCTGGTAATACATGGCAAGTTTTGACAAAAACTGATGGTGTTCATCAAAGTGTAGAGTCTTGATTTTCTCATTAGCCATCTTTCATGTTTTTGTGATTTTATTGATTTTTGACTTGAAACACTCCTTTTAACATTTTATAACCAGAATTTCTATTTTGTTGAGAAGCATGTTACCTAATAATTTTTTTTCTTATTAGGTATTATAATAGTTAATCATTTCTAATATCACAACCTTAAACACATATAGATTTTTGGCTTTAAATACAGCATGTCAGAATGAAGCAGGAATGAAATCCCATGATCTGAACTTTTGTATATAAAGGATTTTTATCATATTTAAGGAAAGCATAATGCTAATTATTGATGCTAGGAATTAGGCAGAAATAGCAAATCCATAAAAGATTATTTTTTAATTTAGAAGACTAAAGATTGAAAAATGTGGGGATATAAGAAAGTGCTATGGGTCATTCCTGAAAAGTATCAGATGGCTGAAAGAAGGTGAACTTAGTCAGACTCCTGTCAAACCCCCCATAGGGAATTCACAAAGTCTGCTGTGCAAAACCTGAAATCCCAAATTCTGCCACTGCCTCCTTTTCCAGCCTTCCTGGAAAAGATTCCAATTGAACATTCTCAGTGTTTTCTTCCTGCTTGCCACTTTTCTGTTTGGTATTAATTAAACTGATTTTCACAGTAAAATGCTTTTCCTGTGTTTTGGGGCAATGATATAAGCACCAAGAATGAGGGTACAACATTGGCTAAGAAAGCATTCCAGTTTGGCAGTGCTAAGGATGTTCCCAGGATGTGGGGATCTTCAAGTGACAAAATGAGGAAGTCCCAGGAAGCATCTGTCACCCTTGGTAATACCACATTAAGGGTGAACTCAGTGTCAGTTTCTTGCTGTACCCTGATTTCAGGACCAAATGATGATATGTGTCTGGAGAAACAACCAGAAAGTTCTCAGATGCATCAAACTCAAATATTATTAGAGATGAATAATATAAATGGCTTGAATTACCTAAAGATAGTTAGATTCTGTAAAAATAAAAAAATCAAACTACTGCAGACCCCTTTTGGATAACTAGTTTATAATTCCTGACAAATCACATATTCCTCTCTGCTGTATGGGGGGAATCTAGCCCTACACACCTTCAAAAATCCTTCGCATGCCCAGTGATGTGCAGTTGTCACAGTTAGCTGCATGTGGGTCAGAGTTCCAACTCTGGACACATGCTTATGAGTTTGCCGACTACATGCCATGATATCTAAGATCCTTAACCTTCTTGTGCCAGTTGTTTAATTCTTAGTATTGCTAACTGTGGAGGATTGCTGCTGCAAAAGTTTAAAGCATTAATAAATGAAGAGTTTAGATCCTTGTCTGGGGCAAAATATGAATGAAAAAAAAACGTTAATTATTTCTTCCATCTTGTCCTTCACCACTTAAAAAAAAATACCTTTAAACCACACATAATTTTTGTTTTTAATTCCTGAGCCTCTGGAACTTAAGAGTTGATATAGATATTTATTAAATGAGCGAGTGACAAATGTGTTGTTTAAATGATGAAATCTAACCAAGTCTTCTCAGTCTATAATATCACCATAAGGAATGAGTCATCACTAACATCTAGTCCTAATTTAAACAGATTTCTTTTAACTAAGGGGCACTGAAGAAATGAACTCTGGAAAAGCTCCTGTGGAAGACATGGCTATCATACTTTGTTAGAATATTGCACTGGAGCCTTGGGCACTGTGAGTCTGAGCTCATTTGCCCTTCTCTGGACTGAAGGATTCAGTCCCCAAGGAGCCAGTTGTCAAGCTTCTCGGGAATGTTGCAGCTGAAGGAAGTTGCCTAAGACCCAAAGTTACACCTAATTCCTGAGAACATTCTTCTCTCTCTATGGTTGATTCACAGGAGAGTATAAACTCCTGTCTCCCACTGTTTCACACCAGAGCCATCTCAACTTCAATCCTCACATGTTTGGCTCAGACCTTACGATGACTGGGTAGAACATGTTATCTCCCAATCTTCATTCCTTCTTTTCTCCTTCAGTACATTTCTTTCAACAACCAGGAGTTGTAACTGAGTTATAATATGAAAATGATCAAATGATTCTGGGCATGGTAATCCCTCAGTGAATGTTGGAAATTTTAATTTTTTATGGATGAGCTATTTTATATAAGAGTCCATGTAGCATTTGTCTTTGAAGGCTGATTCATGTATAACATCCTGTTAAAAATCTTTAGGTGATGTTTGCTAAATCAAAACATCTCCTGTATAACTTATATCTATATTTTCTATGATTACAAAAGATAAACATAATCCTTTAACAGCTTTTCACATTTTATCTTAGGCAAAAAGAAACTTTTCCTGTTACCTGTAAATTATTCTTTATATTCCTAGAACAAAGTATAATTGCTTTGCTTTTTGCTTGCTTGTTTTCTTTTGTGTGGTGTTCCAAAAATGATTATGACCCAATCTAATTCTCACTTTTGATTCCTGGCAGGAGACTAAAGAATGGATATCGTCAGATAAAAATAAATGCCTTTCTCTTATAGCCTTTGTCTTCCCATTAAAGATAGAAATGAACCTTTGGAGTCAGTATTAGTCATTGTCCAAAGAGTATGAAAAATCATTATTAAAGAGGTTACTTCTAAAGGGTATCTCTCCTAATACTTTAGTCAAGATTTTTATTTTACCACAATTGAAATACTTAGAATTTTTTCATGATTGTTTTCTTTTTTTTGTTTTAAAAGATTTGTTTATTTATTCATACAGAGCTGGGGTACAGGCCAGAGATGCGGAGGGTGAGAGGATTCACCAGAGACAGAGCAGGGAGCAGAACAGGCAGATAGATGAAATACACTGCTGAGGGGAGCAGTGGGCGGGTCAGGAGAAGTCTGCCACTCCAGGCGGGGATCGAACTCATGCGGAAGTGGCTTAATCTTCTTAGTGCAATGCTTTAACCCGCTGCGCCACCAGGGAGGGCCTCATGATTGTTTTCTTTATGATTTTTAGTGATAAAAGAATTAGGTGAATTGAGTAAATGAGACAAACAATACAAGCACATCCGTAAGCAAGGGGGGTTTCTTGTTCTGTGGTCACACTTGTTTGTAGGGGCAATCTCTATTACTATTGGGCAGGAAATTATTCCATATCAGAATCCACACACCATTTTTCATTGAAGACTGATACATGTAGCAGCTGAAAAATTCTACAGTCCTACTAAAAATCTTTAGGTTATACTTTCTAGGTCAAGATGATTTCTATTGGCCAGGCTGAAATTTCTGCTGGGCATGATGATACTCTTGTACCTAGACAGATGGGAATTTTTGTTATTCTTCATTTATTGTTCCTTCTATCAAATTCCAGCTAACTTACACCTTCCTCCATACCTGCCTTTCAAATTAGATAACATGAAAAAAGAAAACAATATCACTTACACACGGATAATTATAAAGGTGTACTGTACTCAACTTTGGTATTTTATAATTTATGATAGTTAATTTTCTGAATCTCCATCACTGTAACATAATGTATTAGAAATTAAGATATTTTATACGAGTCTACAAAGCAGTATGAAAACAATACCTTTTAAAGACTTGTTATTTGTAATATAAACTTCCTCTGTAAGTTTGCAGGGGATAATAGCATAAAAAGCCTAACACTAATAAACTCACATTTTCTCCAAACAGAATGACACAATCACTGCTTCATAGGCTGAGCAGGTCACAAATAACATAATAAGCTGATGCTGTATTTTTCAGAGAATGGCTGATGTGGGGTGTGGCTCTTCGTAGGGATAGCTGGCAGGTGCACCCTAACATTTGATGAGCTAGAATTGTACTACTTCATAGTACAAACAACCTACCTGAAACCAAAGGGAAATAAAATTTGAAGCAAAAGATAATGGAGAAAAAAACAATCATTGCTCATTATTTTTCATTTCCTTTTTGCTTTAAATGACTTTTTTTTACTGGCTCAAAGAACATGACAGATGTTGTCACGGGGGCTGACAGGTTGCCTAGAGAGCAAGAACACCAAACTGGAGTTTTTGGAAAGCACTATTTTATGAATCAGAAATAAGAACAAATATGATGTTTTAACATAGATTCCCAATTTCATGACTTGTATGATTTTTTAAATCAATAAATACTTCATATTTTTCTTCTTTGTCCATCTTTTCATGCAGCATGCAAAATGCTTATCTTCTGAATCCTAGATGGTCAATTATCCTAGATGGTCAAGCATAATTGATATTTAGTCGTAAGCATTGGAAAACAAATTCAAGACATCGCTGACCAACAGCACAGTACACATGACTGACCATCAGAAGTCATATGGAACAGATCTCAGCTGTCATTTTATGTTAGGAACACTAGACACAGTTCTTATACCAGAATCTCTGATAAATTCTCACTTCCATTTGTGCTTTCTTATTGCCTTTCTCTTGCTGACATGCATAAAAGATATACTAAAGGGCCCAGAGTGGTAGCACTGGTTTCTAAGTAAAAATATTAAAAAATTGTTCACTTCATATAATGTCCCAAATGCTATTGCTCTATATATTTGCCAGAGACTTCAAAGAACTTAAGATATTTCAGGATTATTCTTTATGTGGAATTGGATAATCAATTTTACAAATGGTATGTTTCACAATGCTGGTTTTTAAGGTATGTAATGTCAAAAAAAGAGAGATTTTATAGATCTCTAAAAGAACAAAAACAAAAACCTATACTTACTCCTTAAAATAAGCTCTATAGGGAAGTATCTTGTATATTTCCCTCAGAAGCAAGCAGCATCATCAGAATTTTCAAAGAACTCTAATAAGTATTCAGGAAAAAAGTACAACCTGTTTTGTAAAGAAATCACACCACATAGATATACACACATACACAAGCATGAAAAGTTTTCCATGAACAAAGTATTTTGGTAACTGTTTCAAATATGTTTATAGAATGATGTATAATAGAGGAAGTATTCAGTTTCAAGTGAACAACAACAACAAAAACAATAAAAATACTACTTGTTTTTACTTTTTGCTGAATGACATTCTTGGAATGCCTAAATGAAATCTTAATTCACAGCTGGCTCCAGGGAGCTCAAAGGATGACACCTAGAGCAATGATCTTCCCACTTGTTTATTCTTATTTTAGACAACCTATTTTAATAGGTAGCAATAAGCTCTCAGTATTCCAGTACTATATTTTCACAGTATGTATCTGAGAAAGACAAGTATTTCCCTCTTTAATATCAATAGAAATAATGCTTATTCTTAGTTTACTAACAAAATGTTACTGAGTTTCAAAATATTACACAAATTCAACTATTTCTTCAGAAATATTGTAATTGCCTCTCACATCATCAAAATCACTTCATTTCTGTAGGGTTCTGTTATTTCACACCTTCACTTCTTTCTTATCTAGCAGCTCTCTGTTATTTAGACAGAAAATTTCAAATTGTCATCTCCTGTTTAATTTCCTAGATGAAAGATCAGTTTTATGTGCTATAATTTTGAAATAAGTAATTCCAATTTAATTCAGCAAACATTCAGTGATTTACTTAAAATGCTTTAGGCATTAGATATTGTGCTATGCCTATTTTGCTTCTGGACTTCAATAGCTAAAAACCTAATATGAGTAATAGAAAATGACCTGTGAAATTCTGAAAAATATGTGAAATAAATGGAGTCCAAGACATTTATTAACCTTACCATATTTTTCTTAAAAATATTTATGTAGGGCCCTCCCTGGTGGCATAACAGGTGAAAGTACAACATTATGAATCTCTCCCCAGCCAATGCAGCACGAGTTTGATCCCCAGCCAGGAGGTGACCCACATGGCGTGGCAGACCTCTCCTGACCTGCCCACTGCTCCCCTCAGCAGTGTACTTCATCTATCTGCCTGTTCTGCTCCCCACTCTCTCTGGTGAATCCTGTCACTGCCCCTGCACCTCTGGCCTGTACCCCAGTTCTATATGCATAAATAAATAAATCGTTAAAAAATAGTTATGTAATCTATATATGTTATAAATATGTAATATTTGATAAGGTAAAATATAGGTGTAGAAATATAGATTGAAGATCAAACAAGAAAGTATAAGAGTGACCTGCGTTATTTTGGAATGTCATATATGATGATCAACTCAAAATTAAATCATTAACATCAATATGTGAAATAATCTGGAGAAACACACCAGAGAGTTGGAAAAAAGAAAAAAAATGAAGATGCTTATACTTTATGCCAATAAAAGTTTGAAATAAATCTATGTTAAAAAAAACTTTAAATTAGTACAAGAAATTATGATGCACATTCATTCTCAATTACATATTGAAGTGGAAATGATTTTCTAACTATGGTCTAAACCCACAATTATTATATGGTATTAACTAATAAATTCAATTTTCCAAAAACTGAAAAACATAAAGTCAACCATGATCAAAACTAATTGCAAACATCCGAGTAGGGAAGTTTTGCCCTTCATGAATGAAAGAATCAACTCTAATATACAAAGAACTCTTCAAAACTAATAAGAACAAGACCACAGGAAAATTATGCAAAGAGAAGATAGAAGAGGTCATTCTACAGGAAAAGTTATAGAAATGTTCCAAATCATGTGATTTTTTTCCAAACTGTTTCTTTAAACTGGTTCATCTGTGGAATGTAGCATTTTGGTACATGCATCTGAACAGGTGTGATGCTACATCCCTATCACTATGTTTATTAATGAAGTTAGAAGTGTTGAAGCCTATTTATTAGACCAAGATTGTAAAACACCTCTTAAAATAACTTAATAGCAGCTGTATTCATAAAAGATTTTAACTAACATGGGCATAGAATTTATGACTATAATAAATTAAATGTTCATTTATGAAAATAGTTCCAAGAACTTGTGACTAGCAACTGTATGTGTATATTACATATATACCCATAATCAGACATAGGCAGATGCAGGTGGTATGCATGTGTGCATATGTTAGTAACATGCATATACTTATTAATTCTGTTCACTGAGAAGACATAGAAATATTCAATAGGAGCAGTTATTCCAGAGGCAATGAACACATTTCGCACTCAGATCTGGTTTCTAAATACCAACACCTCATATAAGAAATTGGGTTCCTTGCAGAAGTTATTAATTGAAAGCTGTGACTGGTAAAAGATAACTCCAAAATTTCATGGTTTCAGAAAATTAAAAAAAAAACCAAAAAGGGAAATGCATATCTAAAAATCTTAGCCAAAACAAAAGCTCTTATAATAATTAAACTTGTAAAAAAATATTGGATAATAATGCATAGAATGAAATAATTATTCATAATTTTATACAGATGTAAATAATCAAAAATTATAAATATTATATTCTGAATTGGCTCCTGAAACAGAGAAACATACATTAATTTAGAAAAAATAAAATTTGAATAAACCCTGTAGATTATTACTTTACCAATTCCATATCTTACTTTTGATAATTGCACTATGAGTATGCAAAAACGTGAGCCTGAGTCCAAAATTTATGAATGATATTTAGGAAGTATTTCTGCAACTTTACTGAAATTCTAAAATGCAAAAATTGAAAATTCAGAAAGAGTAGTTTGAAAAAGTATATTTGATTATTATTTTCTTGAGATATTTGTCATGCAAGTTTTAAAAATCTAGTAAATACACTAAAAACTATGATCAATATATTCTGAAGAAATGCAACCCTCTAATATTACTATAATCTAAGCAGATAAATATCACAATTAACAAGAATAGGGATTAACAGCAACATGGCAAAGGTAGTTGGTAATTCAAAAGTAAATCAAATTCTGCAATATGGAAACTGGTGAATTAGAACAAAGAAAAGAGAGCTTTAGAATAAAGATTAGAAATGAGAGCAAATTTGAGCTTGGTAATGGAAAACAAATTTAGTGAAGAATAACTACAATTTTTAAGCCAAAACATAAAAGGATAGTAGCAAAAGAAATCCTATCTACATAGGAAATCAAAAGCACATAGCAAAAGCTATCTTAAATTAAATGTAATGTATAACTCAGAGGAAGAAAAATGTGCTTTCACATAATTTTCTATAGTTAAAATCATACACAAATAATAGATAGATTGACATGAGATTCTGAGATACATAACAGGCCTTTATAAACAAAGATATCAATATCTTCCAGTTGATTCTGGAAAATGCCATGCAGTGAGTGTTTGTAAAACATATTTTTTTCAATTCTAGTAACAATGCTCTGAAAGTGATATTATCTATATTTTATAGATGATAATGAAAAGTTTAGATTACCCATTCACCATTCGGCAGTCTGTTGATACAACAGCTGGATTTTGGGCACTCCCTGGTGGTGCAGCCGGTTAAAGCACTGCACTAAGAAGCTTAAGCCACTTCCTCATGAGTTCAATCCCCGCCTGCCCCGGAGGAGATCCACATGGAGTGGCAGACCTCTCCTGACCCTCCCGCTGCTCCCCTCAGCAGTGTACTTCGTGGATCTGCCTGTTCTGCTCCCCACTCTGTCCCTGGTGAATCTTCTCACCCTCTGCATCTCTGGCCTGTACCCCAGTTCTGTATGAATAAATAAATAAATCTTGAAAAAAAAAAAAGAAAGAGCTGGACTTAAAATTATACTATCAAGTTTTTCAATACTCTGTTCAATATATACTTCAGTCTGCTTTTTATGTTACCATTTAGTAATAACCCACATTTTCAGTGAATAAGAGCAAGAAATAACATTTTATAAATGTAGAATTTACAAGTTGAAACGGGCCCTAGAGATAAGTTGGTTTAACTTCAAAGTACTATAGCTCGAGAGTAAGAACCAGCCTACAGGCATGCAATTAGTTTCCATTACTGTTGACCAGCCTTAAGTTTCTGAGCTTCTGGCTCCTTCTACTATACCAAATGATTTATTTATTTATTTTCTGAAAGCTGATGTAAAAGAAAACTAGTGACAAACTAAGAAAATTTACTATTAAACTTACTGAATAAATCTCAATTTATAATGAAAAGCTCACTTTAAAAGAACATTTACTTTTTCCAAGAAAACTGTTCAAATTCAGTTACCCAAAGTGATGCCATTGTTTAAATTCAAGAATGGTTAGTTCAACTTGTATAGTCACACTAGAACAATAAATATCTATAAATGTAAATATTAATATCTTATAGAGCAGAATCTAACTTGAAGAAGGAGGTTGGGGAAAAGTGGGTATAAAGTGACAGACAGCAGTCATTACAGCAGGAGTTCTAGTATCATTCACTTCTGAAAAATTTAATAACTGTGTTGTCTTTAATCAGAAAAAAGGTCTGAACAAACAGTATAGGACAGCTTTAAACTGTGTACTGAATTTAGAATAAGTGAAACACGTGACAGTGTAGGGACTAGATTAGTTGATATGTTTCAAGGGCAGAATTGCATTCACAGTACTAAATGGTTCAGCCATAGAATCTTGAAGCAGGTCCCTGTAAACACTGTGGTGAGGAATGTGGGTCAATTAGCCTCTTTATACTTCTGTTCCTTTATCTCACTCTTCCCCAACTTCTCAGCTGCCTTCTTGCAACTCCAGATCTTGTATATTCCTCACAAGCTGCTGATATCATAATACTGAGAAACACATCTCACTAATCATTTTAGTAACCTTCACAGTGCCATCACCTAATACCCACTGTTGAGATAGTTGGAAAGCATGGTGTGAACCTTGATAAATAAAACAGCTCTCAAAAGAATAAGAAAAACTCATGCAGTTTCTGTCTCAAAGAAGCATAATTATACATTGAAGGATGACAGTCACCCTGTGGGTAAAACCCAGAATAAAAAAGGTTACCAAAACAGCCTTGGAGAGTTGTGCACATTTCTCCTTCATTCATTCATTCATTTTTTTTTCCAATAGTCTTCAAGATATTATAGGAAACAAATAAGAGATTTTATTTCCTTTCATTACTATCCTGGAATAGGTATTGCTGTCTGATCCGTATGATTCAGAATATGCGCCACAAAATAATACTAAAACATGTAAGTAGAAAAGGAAAATAATTTGTTACTATTAAACCTACAATAATATCTTCTAAGAGACATAATTGAAGAAAAGAAGCACTAACTAATCTTTTTTTTTTTTTTGTAAGATTTATTTATTCATGCATACAGGACAGAAGTATAGAGGGTGATAAGATTCACCAGAGACAGCTGGGAGCAGAACAGGCAGATCTACTGAAAAACACTGTTGACTGGAACAGTGGATGGGTCAGGAGAGGTCTGTCATGCCATGTGGGTCACCACTCTAGCCTGGAATGGAACTTGTGCTGCACTGGCTTCGGATAGCTTCATAGTGCTGTGCTTAACTCGTTGCACCATCAGGGAAAAACACAGCATTAATCTTAACATGATTTTCTCCTCTACCTAATGTGTATCTGTAAGTCTTGCTAGTAAATGGCTGCATAATCCAGTTAACTGTCTTTATCCTTTATTTGATGTGCCTGAGGTATCTCAGATATTGTAAAGAACACATACATGCAGGGGCATCCAAAGATAATAACTTATAAGAGTAGTATACAAAACATTCAATATATTGTTATGTTAATATATCAGCACAAATGATATTCACATTGCTATTTTCTTTCAAAGATATTATGAAAATAATACATTACTTATCAAAATACCTATACAAATTTTACCTGAGAAATGATAAACTATTAATATTAGGTTGGAGAATATAAAAGCAGAGGCTGGGCTCAACCATTATGATACTAATCATAATAGTGGCCACTGGCTGAATGCTTACAATGTGTGTTTATTTTAAATGTGGTTTATGAAATAACTAATTCAATCACAATAATACTGTGAAGAAAAAAATAACATATCTTCACTAATTTATAATCTGATCAAGTTACTGAATTTCTCTGAGCATCTGCCTTCTCATAGAGGATTAAAGGAATATATTTTCAATGAATATTTAAGGTTATAGGAAAGTAATCATCAGATATTACATTTTAAAAAATTATGTGTACAGAAACTAACCTTATTTCTGATATATAAGATGCATGCATGCTACATGTACTTTGCATACTACTTTTCCCTTACCCACCATGTGGATTCTTCCTAATTCTTCTAAAATCTACCTGAAGTTGCTGACCCTATGGCACTCCCCAATCTGGACTAGCAGTAGCGACAGGTTTCCATGAATTTCACTGTAAAAAATTATTGTGTTGACTGATATAGCAGAACATCCAATCCTTAAAGTAAGGTGCTCATGACTTCTGACAATGAGATGGGATTAACAAAAACAAACAAACAAAAAGTACTAAAGAGCTAGATGAAATATCACAATGTTTTCTTCTTTGTATATTTAATTTATATTATTGTAATTTCATTTCATAGATTTAGTGTCTATGGGCTGTTTATTAAATTCCTTTTAATATAAAGGAAAGGGCAATGAGCCCATTAAGCCATTTTTAATCAAATGTTAAATTTTAATTTTCATTCATGCCAAATTAGAATCATTGGCTGAAGAAAATGTCACTGTTTGCTAAACTGGCTTTTTTAGCAATGACCTGTCACATCTGTACTACACACACTCCAAAATGCCTTTGAATCCTCTCTTGATTTCTTCTGTCAAATGATGATAATGCTTCTGCCTTTCTCACAGTCCCCTATAATGACTATACTGATTGTGTAGGTGAAATTACATTGAAATAATGACTACTTATTTTAGATTGGGGTCTGTTCTCTGAGTAGACAAATAGGATTAAACATGCATAGATGTTACCAGGAGAAATGTCTGTATAAGGGGAAGGGAACAAGGGAGTGGGGGAAATAGATCTCAGAATGAATATGATGCAGGAGAGAACTTGAAAGAATTGGAGTAGCTGGAAGAACATTCTAGATGCCTCTGTAGATTGAAAAAGGTTTGCTAGGGCAGCTAGAGAATCTACAAGTCAAAGTGTGTCTGGAAAGGAGTATCACACTTGCCAGGAAGGGGTCTGCTTTAGTATCACCCCTGAGCCTGAGCACTGGCTGGGGGAGCTCATGGAAAGTGGCCTCACTGAAATGGATCCCAGAGCTCAACAGCTGTGGCCCTGGGCCCAATTAGGCTCCCTGTAATTGGAAGCCTGAAAAGCAGTTTCTTATTACCACTGCACTACTCAAGCATTTATATTTACAGCTATCATCAAAGTTAAATTTGACTGATTAGTAATGCTGAGTTTAGGACGGCTTCTCATCTTTTAGCATGTTTTAGAAGTACATGGTGGGTTGAACTTGCTTTTTGTCTAACCCTTAGGTAACAAATATATCTTTCTGAAGAGTTATGACTGATTTTAAATTATTATACTGACTGCAATGATGCGTGATGATGAGGAAAAAAGCAAAAATAACTTGACATATTACTTTCTTAAACCTCATATATGCTACTTTTGAAGTTCCACATATATTCTGCTTGATAAGACATTACAAATGGAAGAAAATGATGAATATCATTTATTCACTCCACTATATTAGTTATTCTATGGCTTCAGGGAAAACATGCAGTTATTATCTTCAAGATGTTTTTCTGCATCTTTTTCATTCTCTCCCTTGATTATTAAAACACAAACATAAGCAGTAATATAATTTGAATTAAATCTGTGCTTTGCAGTAAGATTCTAAATTCTTGTGTTGAAGCAAATCTTTGTCTAAAATACACTAAGACCCAAAACAAGGAGCATAACAATACAGGGTTCTTTTCTTTGTCCTTTGTTGCTGAGGCTTTTAAACATAATGCTAATAATTTGTAAATATTTTTCAAAATGAAAACACTGGGAGAGATAGTTTCATAGTATTTAAATAGAACCATCACAATTCTCTCACAGTAAAATATTTCCTGTCTGTGAGTAAATAGCTCGTTTTTTTTTTTTTTTTAAAGAATTTAGTTGTGGGCCCTCCTTGGTGGCGCAGCGGGTTAAAGCACTGCACTAAGAAGCTTAAGCCACTTCCACATGAGTTCGATCCCCGCCTGCCCCGGAGGAGATCCACATGGCGTGGCAGACCTCTCCTGACCTGCCCCCTGCTCCCCTCAGCAGTGGACTTCGTCGATCTGCCTGTTCTGCTTCCCACTTTGTCCCTGGTGAATCCTCTCACCCTCCACATCTCTGGTTTGTACCCCAGTTCTGTAGGCATAAAAAAAAATAATTTAGTTGTTTTTAAACTAGAGTAAGTAAAATAAATTATTAGATATTATCTTACTAATAAATAATAGAAAGTACTCAATTTATAGTTTGAATGAGATTAGAATATTACTTGGATTCTCTAAATCTATAATAATGAAAAAAATTATTAATAAAATATTTTGTGTTTCTCTGGTATCCTAGGCAATAATAGATGATAGTTATGGCCATTAAACTGTCTAAAATACATAATCCTTAAAGGTCATGTCTCTAAGGCTCTGCCTGTGGTCATGGGCAGCCTATCATTGTGTCATTGAGTAGGTTCACATATAATGCTTGGGTCACTGGAGCTACTTAAGGAAATTAAAGGATCAATAAATTAAACTACTTGTTCAAGAGACAGAATTTTAAGTCATGTATGAAATTTTTTTTGGTATGTGTGTGTCCACAGTTTCACATAAAATTTCTGGTCCTGAGTAGGAGTTTGTAAAAGGAAGTTAACTAAGTTATAACTGAGTACATTATTTCTCTGATAAAAAATGCCCCATGGTTTCCAGTAGCAAATTAAAATACACAAAGGCCATATATGATGTTTTCTGAGTAATTTATGTAGCTTAATATTTTAAGACTACATCTGTTGTTCTCTTTTTGGGCTAAATTACTCCTCATATTGTGAATTAAAAGAGTGAAGCATAATCTATACTTTATTGTCTGTACTAGGTATGAACTTCCTCTAGCAGGCTGGATTTTGATCATCTTTCAACTTTCTTCAAAGATAACATTCAAATGTCAATCCTTCAGGATGTCTTCACTGACAAATTTATCTAAAGTACTTTCTCAGTTCCTTCCCACTATGCTTTCCTTTAGTCCAATATCTTGCCTTATTTACCTATTACACTTACTAACATCTGAAATTTCTTAACTTCCACATATATGAGTTATGGGTATAATAAGAGGTATCCATCTTATAACTAGAACTTAAAACAGTACCTATAAACGGTGCTATTTTTTAAATGCTATTGTAATTGGAAACTAGTTAGTTGAAGATACAAGATGTATAACCTTGAAATTTGATGTGAATTTTAACTCTTTTTAAGAAGCTATAAAGAAAACTGATGTGGTATTAGTTCTCATCATATACTTCTTACCTCAGAAGATAAAAGAAAATCTCTGGTTTCCTCACTGAGTAGGCAATTCCTTTTCAGTGACTTTCTTCAAGTGGATTTGTTTTCAAGCCATTTTTAAATTATTAGAAATACAATCAAACAATGCACTGGCATATGTGATTGCATTTCAGATCAGGCTACTTTATTTTGCTTAGTGGCAGTCCTTCTATTTTATATTGATTGTCCCTTTAAATTGACATTCAGTATGGAAGCAACCAGAATGTCCATTAAGGAGAAAGAAACTATTTTACATAAATTATCACAGGTTCTCACATGTATTTTATGAGGAAATTGGAAACTATGAATTAAATTTAAAAGAGATCCATTTAATAATGGTTAGAAATCTTTTAAAATATTATGTAGCCGTCAGAATCTAAAAAGATGGACATTTATGAGCACCTCATATAGTGTTTAGTCCACTTCTAATAACTGACTAAACTGCCAAAAATGTTTTCTCTGTTCTCCTGCCTAAATAGTATTTCAAGGATCAATTTCATTCCACAGTGCAGCATTTATTATAGGGCATTATTTCTTTCATAAGCTTTTTATTTGGAAATAATTTGATTCATTTAATCTAGCTTTTAATATCTTTTATATGTAACTAGAGCTGTGCTCAGTTTAGGGCTACTTATTCTCCTCCACTCAGGCATTACCTTCCATGTGCACCACACAGCATTCCTTAAAATATTATGTTTTTGGTACTAACTACTAATGGTACTAACCACTATGATTTTTCCATAGAAGAGATAAAGATGTATTATTTTTAACGTTTGTGCATATTTATGTCTCTGAGATCAGGTAGTTTCTGTCTAGACCTGTGATCTGTACTGGGTTTAGTACTAGAGGGAGAACTTCTCTTTATCTGTTATGCTTCTTTCTGGATTGACTATTTTTCAAAGTTGAGACTACTGGACTCTTAGTTTCATCTCCTGAGGCAACTTTTTGTACTCTACCTGGGTATCCACCTTTCTCGAATGTGGCCTGAAAATTTACTCTCAATGGTGGAAAGTTCAGACAATCCTAATGGTCATCTCACTATTTCATGTTACTCAAGTCTTTCATTGATTTCTTGAAGACAATGATTGCATATGTTTGTCTTTTTTTTTTTTTTTTTTGCAGGTGAAAGACTGAAACCTCTCTTATGCCATTTTTTGACGGCAGCAGAATTTAATATTAGGTTTTACGCTGGATATAGTGCACAGTTGTTTGTTACAGTTGCCCTAAATTTCTCTGTTACTTTTATGAATTACATGCTATTTTACAATGTTATTAAAAGAATAAATCAACCTTAATTAGGAGGTAGAACTTTGATGCTCAAGTCTGCATTACAACACTTGGTATGGAATAATAAACCAAGATCATCAAAACAACATCATGCTGTCACTGCTTCATAGCTGATGGGACCATGACAGCATTTCAGACACTAGAAAACATGAATATTTATTCAGATTAGTTTGAATCACATAGTGACATCAGAATGAAGCTTCAAGGTGATCCCCTATCCAGTCTTTTGACTTCAGGGCAGACAGTAGTGTCAAAATATTACCATATTGTGATAGGAAGCTCACCTGCTTCTTTCACCCTTTGAAATTATTATTAAGTTTTGGGATGGGTTGTAGTCATCACATTTAATCTTTGAATAGTGAACTTATGAGCAGAAATCTAAAGCAATCAATAAGCAGTTGGGAGATCAGAAGCAGTTATATATTCTACTACTTTAAGGTACTGCCATTTCATTAACAGTGAAAGAGGTTGTTAAAAATGCTCATGTAATTATTTTTTAATGTAAATTAGCAGTTTACCTATCTAAGGGGTTATGAGAAATATCCAGATTTGTTCCCTCTATTTTCATACCTTTGTTACTCTGTCTAAATGGCTTAGTTTAGTTTTGATAGTGTTTTGTGGGAAATAGAAATACAAATAATTTACATACTCATCTGTAAATGTTATCAATGAGTTTTTGATAATATAGCAACTGTCTACAATTAAAGCAGTTTTATTTTTAAAGATATTTATTTCTCTGTGTTACATATGATAATGGTTCACAAATTAGGTCTGGAAAGCAATCTTTTACTCAGTAA
The DNA here is from genome assembly GCF_000260355.1 of Condylura cristata. Classification (NCBI taxonomy): domain Eukaryota; kingdom Metazoa; phylum Chordata; class Mammalia; order Eulipotyphla; family Talpidae; genus Condylura; species Condylura cristata. The sequence continues at coordinate 45,927,363 of NW_004567104.1, read as the reverse complement.
TTATGTTACCTTACATGGCCAAAGGGACTTGGCTGATGTGCTTAAGTTTAGCAATTTGAGATGGCGAGATTATCCTGAGTTATCTTTTGAAGTCCACATTATGGACAAGGGTCTATAGAAGGAAATGGATGGAAGAAGGAACATTAGGGTGATGATAATGGGAAAGGGAAACTGAAGTAATTAATGCAAATACCGGAAGAAGGGGCCATAGACAAAGAATGCAGATAGCCCTAGAAGCTGGAAAGGGTAATAAATGAATTTCCAACCTGAACTGACACAGTGAAAGCAACTCTGCCAATGACTGGAGTTTCACCCAATTAGACTAATTTTAGAATTTTTAATCTCCTGAATCACAAGAGAATAAATGTATGTTTTTTTTTGTTTGTTTGTTCTTTTTTTTTCCAGTGTGGGCATATGCTTTATTTCCTTTGAGTAAAGACTAAGTGTTGAATGCCCAAATCAAAGCAAAAGTATATGTTTCGGAAATGGTCAAATGGTTCACCAGGCCTGCGTTGGTTTACATTCTCACCATCATTATAAAGTGGAGGTTCAGTTGTTGACTTCACAATGTCCCATGGCATTAGTGTTTTCGGAAGTATAGTATTCAAATGTATTATTTTAAAGATTTATTTATTCATATAGAACTGGGGTACAGACCAGAGATGCGGAGGGTGAGAGGCTTCACCAGAGACAGAGTGGGGAGCAGAACAGGCAGATCAACGAAGTAAACTGCTGAGGAGAGCAGCGGGCGGGTCAGGAGAGGTCTGCCTCGCCATGTGGATCTTCTCAGGGACAGGCGGGAATCGAACTCATGTGGAAGTGGCTTAAGCTTCTTAATGCTGTGCTTTAACCTGCTGTGCCACCAGGGAGGGCCCAAATCATGTTTTTTAAGTCCCTATGTTGAGGTAATTTGTTAGTACAGCAACAAAAAACTAATACTCTAATGAGGTATCACTTTATATTGCACTTCACAGTTATTTTACAATTATTTTTTTCTTTTTATGGGGCAGAACATTTTGAGCATTGGTATGTAAAAATGGCATGTTGCTCAGAATATTACCTTTATGTGTATTCCAAGTATGAAGCAATCTCTCCAGTAATCAGGTATATGCTATGGAAGGTCCCCTACTAAATATTAATTTTGCCTATTAACAAAAGGAAAATTCTGTGGTGAATGACAAATAGTGTAACCAAATGTGAATATATTCAATGTTAAACATTACATTTTCAGCATTTCCTGTGTTAATCTTCCAGATATTAACTGAATCATATCACTAGTCTTAAATAAACAAACAAAAGTAAGTGAATAAACAAAATACTACAAATCTACTCCAGGATATCACTGTTTAGGAGGCTCTAATAGGAAGATGTAAATATTAGCATTCTTCCTCCATTTCTTTGCAGTATTAGAAGTCAGAAGTAAAAATATAAAGAGAGATAGAGAGCTGCAGTTCTCCTAGATAGAGAAGAATTCTCAAAGAATATGCCTTTGTTTAAGGGTTTTCAGTTAAAATTAAAATGTGTGGAACTGAGATAATTGGATTTTCTTTTATATATTTTTTAAAGGGATAAAGAAGCCTAATAATCTCATGCCTGAGATGAGATTTTAGAGGGAGAAAAAAGAAAAAAAAAGAGCAGGTTTACTTCATGAAATACAGTTTCCAAATGTACTTTGGGAAGTTAATCTAAAAGGAGAGAATCTGAGCTTGTTACTGATGCTCAGAGATGTACTAACACTGAGTTATAATCACAATTCCTAAGCTTCATACAATACAAGTGTTATTTGTCTTCTGATGGACCTACACAGTGTAAAACAAACAAACAAACAAAAAACTTCTTACAATATTCAGGAAACCAAGTAATGTGACAGTGAAAAATCTTCATGTCCATCATGGCAGGAGAGGCACATGAGTCAGTTGCACTAGGAATTAGATGGAACAGTGAAAGCCCATGATTATACCTTATAAAATAGTCTAACTCAAATGGAAAAAAAAAAACAATCTGTATTTCCAACAGTGGATAAGGATTCCTTTTCTCATCTATTCCACTCCCAATACTTCTTTCTGGTTTTAGATATGAAACATTCTCACAAGTGTGAGATATTATCTTATTGTGGTTTGATTTTCATTTCTCTGGTAATAGATTATAAGTTGTAATGAACACTGTTTTATTTCTCTTGGCCATGAGTATGCTTTATTTATTTATATACTTATTTACTTCCTTGCTTTTATGTATGTATGTATATATGTAGAAGTGTTTATTTGGCTCTCAGGCCATGTTATTTATAGGTGTTGTTTTATATGATATTAATGACTTGTTGGATCATTAATATTGGTCCAGCTTCTATGGGAAATAGTATGGAGGTTTCTCAAAATATTAACAGATGTGCCATGTGATCTATTAAATATACCCCAGCTATCTGTCTGAATACAAAAGCACTATTCCAAAGGGATTTAAGTACCCTTACGTTCATTGCATCACTGTTACAATACTCAATTTTTAGAAACAACCTAGGTGCTCAACCAAAGTTTAGTGGATTAAGGAAATGTGGGAAATAGACTCAGTGGAATACTATTTACCTATAAACATGATTACATTTTGCCATTTGGGGCATCAGGGGTAGAAGTGAAAGGGATTATGCTAAGTGAGATAAAACAAGGACAAAGAGAGATCTCTTGTGATTTCACTCATTTGTGGAATAAAAAAACAAAGCAAGAGAATATCCAAAATAATAATAATACTAGAAAAAAAAACACAGCAGTATATTTCAGTAGTTCTGCCTGTTTTGCTCTGCAATTCTGTGTCTGGTGAGTCCTCTCATCACTTCCCACACCTCTGGCCTAAATCCCAGTTCTTGTACGCATAAATACATAAAAAATAAAAACCTTTAAAACAAAACAAAACAAACCCTACCCATTTGGATACAAAATTGAAAATACCAGGAGGCGTGAGTAGCAGTGGGAAGCAAAGTGTGGAGGGGTCCAAAGGGCTATGGCAGAGAATTAGAGAGTTTATGTGGTGGTTGTGGTGGACAAATATTTATTTATAGAATTGCAAATCTCCTCTAAATCATATAAAATGCTGTAAACCAATGTTGCTTTAATAAAATTGTTTTTTTTTAAGGAAACATTATTGATAGAAGAATCATCCATGTATCCATATTTCTGCAATCCTTGTGACCTACTACAATAAAAGTATTGTACCCTTTCTAAGGGTTTTATATAATGAATACCTTGGAAGAAAGGGATATTGTCTCCCTCAACAGAAATGGCATGTTTATTTGACATTCAGAATAATGCCTCTCTATAAGGCAATGTTTGGACAGATTTTCATATAGCTCCATACTAAGAGATTTGGGTTTCCTTTATGCTTTGAATCTACCTGTGTACTCCCTGTTATCTATGTGATATTTGGTGGAGTAAAGAATAGCATGGATATGAAGATTATGTTGTTTGCTGTGTAATGCGTAATGAAGTTCTTTGTCTCTGACCCAAGAGATTGTACCTTCTGTCAGAATCAGTGAAATTATGGTAGGTTAATTTATTAACTTGCAACCTCATCTCCTATATATTCAACTGAGCTTTTAACGTTGAACTGAGTATTTTTTTAATGGTAAATGAAGGATTTTTATACTCATTGATTTCATTTAGCAATAGAACTATAATATTATGCTTATACACTATGATGCTAATTGAATAAACATACAGACTGACCCAGTAATTCTCAAAATGTGCTCTTTAGACTATTTTACGGAGACTACCCAGCTATATCTGCAAGTATATATACACCCCTGGTCATGCAGCATATTTGTATAATGGAGACTTTGAGTTTGGGATGAAAGAATTTATAGTTTAAAAAAATATCCCCAGGATATTTGTCAACCAATGGGCTATGGAATATAAATGAATGATAAGAATTGTATGGTCACATATTTCCCTTGCTATTTGTTATATTACTTCGCTGTTTTGAAATTAAATGCTGTAATTTACTGAAAATCATTTTTTAACAAATAGATTTATTTAGGAATAGAAAGGATTATTAAGAAGGAATTATCAGTTCCCTAACTGTCAAAACAAATGCCAGGCTTCACACTTAAGAAAATTCTTTCAAGTTTCTAAGCAGTCTATGATAATACTGTCATCACTTTATATTTTTAGACTTGCAAGTTCAGTTTGAAAAGGTTGATTTCAATGTTAGGGTATTTTTTTTAAAACCATTGTTTATTCCATGTGCAGTGGGTGAAGATTTTTACCAGATCAGCATTGCTGATTTGTCTATTTGTCTTAAAGGTTCAAACAAAAACAAGTCAGCAATAGGAATATTTAAGTGAGGGGTGTTAGTATCCTCAGTAACTAAATCACTAGAATAGTCCTTCCATTTTCTAACAAAATTAAAACTACAATTATTGCTGGAGAGAGGGTCGAGTGTGGTTATTGGTTAAATCCTGACTCTTTTTTTCTTCTCGACTTTGAGATTTTTCAATAGGTAATAAAATATTTGAATATGGAATTATATAAAATGGGCACAACTAAATTATATGACCTATGGAGCCTCAATATTTGAAAATATATTAATAGGCTATGTAGTAAAGTTCATTTATATTTAACATGACATTAAAATTACTAAATTATTGCAGGATTTATACCTCAAACAAGACTACAAGGAAACATACACTAAAGACATTTATATTGCTAGATACCCTCATCATGGAAATTGATTCACTTCACTTTCTGATAAGTGGAACACATTCTTTTGTACATATGTAGATACACAAACAAAGACAATATATTTTTAAGTCTAATTTCTTGTCAGGTTCAATTTCAAAGTAAAAATGATCCTGGAATGTTTAGATGGACTTTGAATTTCAACCACACTAATAAACTCCTGTCATTCATCATTTTCAAAATGGATATTATAGTACTGATTTGTATTTTCTTACTCTTTAATTATTATTTGTGATTACTGGCAATGTCTCTGTCTCTATAAATCTCAAACTTAGCCTTTTTAAAAATTAAGTAATTTATTTATTATTAATTGAAGTAATTGTAGTATACCCCCATCAGGTATAGCCACTGTAGTGCATTCACCATCAATACAGCTCACTATGCTTCCTTCCCTCTTGTTCTTAGCTCTCCCCCCTCCCTCCCACCCACCTTCAGGATGCTTAAATTCTCAAGTCAGCTTCCAAGGCTTGGCTTTTAAGCTTATAACTGACTTTCAGCTTAGTCACTTTGTATTACACATATTAGTGATACCATCTGGTATTTATCTTTCTCCTTTTTTTTTTAAATATTTATTTAATATTGCATACAAAACTGGGATACATGCCAGAGGTGTAGGGGTGGTGAGAGGATTTACCAGAGACAGAGTGGGGAGCAGAACAGGCAGATCAACAAAATACACTGCTGAGGGAAGCTCCATCCATGTTGCCACAGAGTTTATCTTTTTTGATTGTTAAAATTATACACTGGAGTAAGGATACCATCTTCAATAACAGTGTTGGGATAACTAGACAGCTGAATGCACAACAATGAAACTAAACTACTATCTCACATCATAAGCAACACAGATAAAACAGAAGATGGGTAGAAGACTTGGAATAACACCTGAACTTATAAAACACACAGAAGAAAACAGAAAAAAAAAAAAACATATTGCAATCTAAATTTTAGTGATGTCAGTAGGGATTTACCCCCAACTTCAAGAAAAACAAAAGAGAACATAAACAACTGAGAGTAGATAAAACTAAGTCACACCTATACACTAAAGAAAACATACCTAAAACCAAAAGACACGCTAATGAATTGGAGAACATTTCATATACCATACATCTGACAAGGGACTGATATCAAAGAATCACAAAGAACTTCATACAACTCTACAAAAACAGAACAAATAACCTAAAAAACAGGGGTAGACAAATTTGAATTCAACACATGAGCTAGGGAATTCAGGCAATCTTATAAGTTCACTGTTTATATGTAAAAATCTGCTTTAGATCTCTAGATGTAGAGTCTATGATCCGTAGATAAAATAATATAGGAATTGAATCAGTTGGGATTAAGTTTGTTTGCAGAAGACCATAGACCTGGGGCATACTGCAGGGGAAGGGGAAGGACAGAGTTGAAATAGCAGAGGAAACTATAAAACACACAGCGTAGCATACAGCACTGATGAGGATCATGGTGCTCTGGTGGTGGGAGAAATAAGGGGACCACACCTGGGGGAAGAAATCAAGTACTGTATAAAAAAATGAACAACATTGTAAGAAAATAAATTAAAAAAAAAAAAAAAAAGTTTAACCAGGGCATTCCTCGGTGACACAATGGGTAAGGATGCAGCACTGCAAGCTAGACCAGCTGCTTCAGTGAGAGTTCCATCCTGGACCCAGAGGTGATTCACCTGGCACGACAGACCTCTCCTGACCCACCTGCGGCTCCCCTCAGCAGTACTTCATCAATCTGCCTGTTCTGCTCCCCACTCTGTCTCTGGTGAATCCTCTCACCACCCTTGTACATCTGGCTTGTACCGCAGTTCTGTATGCATAAATAAATAAATCTTTTTAAAAAAAATGTTTAACCATATACAAAAGAAAAACCCATAGTAAAAGACTAAGCAGAATTCCAGTTTACTTAGTTTCTCAAATGAAAGCTGTCCAGAGGTGCATGACTTCTTTTTAACCTGGGTCTTCATATGTTCTGACCTAACTTCATTTCTTCTCTCTCATCTGTCATGTTCAGTTTGTAGCTTTTACCCCATGTTGGTAGGATATGTCCCTATACCAAGTAGCAGAAATGAAGAAAGATTTCCTTTGTCTCTCAAGGAAAAAAAAATGCCTTAATAATGTTATATTTCTGTTTATACTTTATTAGAAGAATTAGATCTCTTGGCCACAGTTAATTGCAATATATTGAGAAGGCACAACAGTAAATTACATTTTGGATGACAAGAAGACTAGCTCATGATATGTAATTTGTTACTCTTAAGGAAGGAAATAGTTGATATGGGGTAATTAGATTAGAATCTCATCTACAAATGAGAAGTGATTATTGGGAGGAATAAGACAGGGAAATGATATATGTGTGTTATATTATTCAGAACTTTGTAACAGTTTGAGATATTTCTTCAAAGAATATCTCTTAGCTACTGGAAATGATATTTTCCTATTGGAAGAAATACTTTGTTTTAGGTGAACACAAAACAAACGAGAAGTCTTTGGTATAGATTTAAATCTCCTATATATTAGCTATAGAAAGGCAAGTTATCATCAAAAGCTTCATGTATTACTGACATTATGTGAAACAAAATGTTTTTATTTTAGGTAGATATCCAGATATAAAAACCTAAACAATATATTGCTTAAGTAATACATTATAAAATTACTATGTTCCTTGGTTTACCTTTATCACTGAGTTGATCTACTCTACCCTTTTTGCAAAACAGCAAAATGAGCAAGTGGCATGCTAATCCCATACAGAAATCTTGGTCTCCTGAAATCAAAAACTTTTATTCTGTGTTGAAATTTCAGTAGAGGAATTTTCATGCCTCTTTTATTCCACCTTTTGTGTGCTCTTTCTTTCCCATTCTCCTCACCCATGTTCTTTTTTTTTCCTGTAATAATAAAATTATATTTCTTGTAAATATGAAAAAAAAGATGTATTTTTTTTATATTTAATTCAAACATTGAGCACATAAATAATATGCCTTGTTATGTGCTAGGTGACAACAAATTTTAAGCAAACTTCAGAAAGCAGAAAAATATGGGTTAATTTAATGGAATTTAACATCTACATTTCCTTTTATGGGGTATGAATCAATGAAAACTTTGCTTAGTTGTTAGTAATAAGACTTACATTGACAATGGATTAGCATATTGGTGTTTACTTTTCTCTCCAATAAAATAGAGACAAGAAGTTGTTGGTGAAGCTGGTATAATTTAAGCAATCCCTAAATCCTCTCTTCCACTTCATCTAACTCATGACCACCCTGTGGAGAACAGTGAAATTGCACTAAAAAGAAAGTATCATTCATAAAATTGGAGGGTTATACTCCTACAGAATTTCTCTCTTAACCTTTATAGGAAACATATACTAAAGTCAGTTATTTAAGTAAAGGATAGAGAAGAACATTGTTTTTTTACAGGAAAGACAATTGCCTAAGATCACAGAATACATTTCCCATTTTCTTAAAACACATCAGATTTAACTGAAATTTTCTGTGTAGTTCCATATCTTCATCTCAAGTAAGCACCATCTGATTTCTCTACCTAAAACTATTAATGACATCTAAGACTATAATTAATGATATATGAATTTCTCCTCAGAAACAATTTTCAGTTAATTTATAGTTGATTTATTTTCCAAAATTAAACTTTTATAAATAATATAACATTCAATTCTCCATAGAAACAGCCTTTTCAAAATAAATCCTGACTATGACCATGGCTTTTTAACAAGAACACTGAACTTTTAAAGTCTTTTTTTTTATAATTCACATAATATTTACAGAATAAGAAAACTGTCAGATACATATTTATATTGCTATTGATATAGTTTTATAATTAAATTTCCATGAAAACACCAACATTCTCATGGAGATTGTTTTAAAAGAAAATTTTAAATCATTATTTACTTGCTTTTACAATTGTAGATAATAAAATATGTTTTCAAATACTTTGAAAACATCACAAATTCATTATGACATTCATCACAAATTCATTATGACATTGCCAATATTTTCTTAAACATAAAAGTATATATTTAAGACTATGGTGGTAATTCCTCCCTAATTTCACTCTAATCAGATAAAAAGAGAATTTATAATCCATTAACATGTGCCACAATGAGAATAAAAATATACAATTTGAGAGTTGAAGCAATTAAATTATTGCAATTCCTTCATTTATTCATTGGTTAGTCACTGCAGGTACATTTTTATTGAATATCTTACATGACAGGATTTCTTAGTTATTGTTCTGTGTACAAGGTTAGAGAAAGTGTTAATAGCAGCAGCAGTGTTATTTGTTTGTTTATCGCTCTTCACAAGAAACTTACTATCTCAGTTACTTGCCCTCTCTCTAGAGGCAAATTCAGAAAATAGTAGGAGATGATGAGATGAGTATAATTGATTGTCAGTGTTCCTGGTACAGATAATACATGCTTTGGACAGTTAAGGTAGTGAGATCAATATAAAATAGAGTTATCTGGGAACTGGATGGATTTAAAATAACTTTAGAGGACACAAATGTTAGGGTGGGCCGAAGAAGTGGGATATCATATTAGTTAAGAAAACAGCAATATAAGCATTCCTCATTATTAAAGAATCAAAAATGGAAAAAAAAAAAAACCACAAACAAACAGGAGTTTGTCTTTATATGAGTGGCTGTGTAAAAAAAAGCTTTGAAGCAAAGATCAATCCATATTCCCTACCTCATTTTAGTAAAGAGAAAGGCTGAGTCAGGCTCTGTTGAACCATCAACATTAGGAGGGATGGCAACAGTCTATTGGAAAGTTTAGATCAGAGAAACCTGCCAAGCTCAAAACTGAAACCAGAATGGTTGGTAGTAAGTCAGCTGATTATAGGCCCATGGCTAGAAGTAGATCCAAGATGAAAATTCTGCCATGACTGGGATGCCTGTAGCTCTGGTTTTAATATGAGTTTTACTGTTTGTATTTGAAAGAAAGCTTGTAATTTTCCCCTTACTGTACAAACTGAGTTACTCACCACTAAGTAGGGTGCTATCTAATCCTCCAAGATTCCATCATCAAGTGGAAGTGATATAGAAGTGATCAGGCTTAATAGCCTGAAGGCACACACAGACAAATTACATTAAGAAGTGGCTCAAATAGCCATGGTCTCCAATCCCGTTACATTATACTTTCTCCCAATCCACACAGCTGGTGTCATGGAGAGTTTCAAGTTTCAATCAGAAAACTGAGGAAAATAAATCTTGAATCTGATTTATAAATGGTACCATAAGATGTATAGTGCTAATAAATACATTCAGTATAGTTTCATAATCACAAATTAACATATTAAATCAGTGACGTGTTTTACACTAACAACGAACTATCTGAAAGGAAATTAAGAAAACACAATAGCATTGAATACAATAAAATACTTAGGAATAAACTTATCCAAGGATATGAAATACATGTATCTTGCTACTTTTGGTATCTGAGTCATGTTGGCTTACTTATTTGAACTTTTTTTTTATTTCTTCATGTGAGCTTGTATTGTTATATACTTCCACATATGATAGCTTTTGCTACACTGCCTATGGTCTGATAGGTCATGTCTTCATTTTTATTTGTCTTTAGGTATTTTTTAATTTCTTCTTTGATTTCATCATTAAACCAACATTCATAAAGTGTGTTTAGTTTCAACAAATTAGAGATTTTTCTGACTCTGTGGTAGATTTCTAGTTTAATATTTTGTGATAATGGATGATAGTTGTTAACATTTCAGTTTTCATGAATTTATTGACATTTGCTTTGTGATACAACATGTGTTCTATCCTGAGAAATATTCTATGTCTGGTCTTCACTGACCCTTTGCCTTATTTCTTATATTCTCTTTCTGAATTATTTTATTTATTATCACCCTCTTCAGTCCTGTTCATACTACCTCAAATGGCAAGAGTTCATTTTTATTAATGGAGAGTAGTATTTCATCATGTAAATATCCACATCTACTTAGTGCACTCATCTGTCTTTGGGCACTTAGATTATTTTCATAACTTTGCTATTATAAATAGTGCTACAATGAACATAGGAAAAATATATCCCTTTGAATTAGTGTTTTTTCCCCCATCCCTTGGGTACTTATCTAGAAATAGAATTACTAGATCACATTATAGACCTATTTTTAATACTTTGAAAAACTTTCATACGTTTTCCATAAGTTTTGTATCAGTCTGGATTCTATTCAACAATTTATGAGGGTTTATTTTTTTCACACCATTGCCAACTCTTGTCTCTGATTTTTTTGCTATGTCCTATTCCCATAGATGTGAGATATATGTCACTGTTGTCTTGATTTGCATTTCACTAATTTTAAGTAATGATAAGAATTATTTAATGGTTATATGGATAACTTTATGTCTTCTTTGGAGAACTGTCTATTTCACTTTTCTGTTCATTTGTTGTTTGGTCTTTTGTTGTATTATTTAAAATAAACAGAAATGGAAACAATCAAGCATCCATTAAGGATAGATGGATACAGTATATGATGTATGTATATATGCATTTTTTATAGTAAAATACTATTCAGGACCCTCCCTTGAATAGTGATGCAACTGGTTAAAGCACAGCATCATGAATCTCGCTGCAGCTGTGTCAGCATGAGTTCCATCCTGGGTCACGGAGTGACCCACATGGTGCAGCAGACCTCTCCTGACCTTCTCACTGTGACCCTCAGCAGTGTGCTTAGTCAATCTGCCTATTCTGCTCCCTGCCTCTGGTGAATCCTCTCAACCCTGCACCTTTGACCTGTACCTAGTTCTGAATTCATACATAAATAAATCTTTAAAAAAATACTATTTAGTCATAAAAATGAATAAAATGCTACCATCTCCCACAACATGGATTCTTGAGGGCATTCTGTTAAATGAAATGAGACAGAGGCCATATACTAAATAATGTGTGATCTGATGTGTATTGAACATATACAGAAGACTATTACTGTGTTTAACGAGAGATGTGAAAAAGGGCAGAGGATCTCACAGGTACAAAATTCTACTTTAAATGAATAAATTGTGGAAATATAATGCACAACATAATAAATATATACTTAATTACACTGTATTGCATATTTGTGCATTACTAGAGTAATAAATCTTAAAAATTCTCCTTACAAGAGAAAAATACTGCAACTATTTATGCACACAGATTTTAATAGTATTTACTATAGTTATCATTACAAAATAAACACAAATACCATGTACCTGAAGTCGATGATAACTTCAAAAAGTAAAAAGACAACTGAGGAGATCACATTTTCCAATTCTATATATAAGATTAAAATTGCTACTCTATCCTAAAACTAGTAAAAAAAAGCTATGTAGACTAAAGTATCAACATCTCTTCTTGAATCTATAAGAGAAAGCAGAACTTGGACAAAAAATAAAAGCTTTTCCAAAAACCAGAAATACAGAAAAGCACGTGAGAAAAGTGAGAGCCTACTTGAGGATCAGAGACTTCAGGAGTAGGAGAACATAAAATGTAATTGATCAATTGAGGGAAGCTCAAGGTGAATAAGCCTAAGAGTTTAAAACTCCAAGAGGACCCATTCTTCCTGGAGGTCATCATAACATTGTCAAATTTACCTCTAGAATTCAAATTATCACAGTAAATATCAGAGAAAAGTCCTTTCTTGCTTCACCAATGGATGAGGGAAAGTACTCATTTTAAAATACCATGGTGCACTCTGCTCATAACAAGTTTCGTCCTAAGAGAAAACTAGTTAATTGACCTGAAAGAGGGAGATGCTAAGCTCAGATCCAGGAAAGAAGAGGGAAACTGAGAAACTCTTGAAGTCACAATCCTATGGTAAAGTTTCCTTAATAAAAGATTGAACCCTAAATTTAAAATAATAGACTGCTTTCTGTCCCCAACATTTTACTACCACAATCTTAAAGATCTGTTTAAAGCACTTACTTTTACCCAACCACTACATATAGGTATTAAGAACAAATTACCATGCGGACCAAATATGGAAAGTGCAGCTTGAAGAAACAGAGCCCATGACCCTACCAGATAAGGCAGGGATGTTGGATTAATGAGATGGGAATTAAAAAAAAAAAAAGGATAATGAATATGCTAACAACTCTAGTTGGTAAAGTAGGCGTGCAAAAACAGACGGGCAATGTGAGCATAGACATGGAAATTCTAAGAAAGAGTAAAAAATACTCAAACAGCAATTAAAAATACTTTTAATGGGCTTATTGGAAGACTGAACATAGGTGAGGATATACCAAGAGAATCCTTGAAAATCAGAAGTAAAGGAAAGAAAGATTCAAAAAAATAAAAACCTTAGAATTGAATAGACTTAGGGGTTGTGGGGAAACACAAAAGGTGTAACATATACATAATGAGAAGACCAGAGCAAAAGAGACAACATAGAGAGAGAAAATAAAATCTGGGAGCACATTCCTCACTTATTGGAATGAAATGTGTCTTTAATGCTTACTAATTGCATGAACTGTGTAATAATGAAACTACTAAAGTCACTGAAGCAGAGAGTATTTGTTGCTTTACAGTGTATTTTCTACCCTCCTTCCACAGAAATGAATTTTCTAAAATTAGTTAAGGACATGGTCATCCTAAAAAAATAAAAACCTCACACTTCCCAACTTCTGCAGTTATAGATGGATATATTTTAGCCAGTGTAAGTATAATTAGAGTGTGCTTTTGCTGATGTTGCAACAAATTATTACAAATTCTGTAGCTTAAAACAACATAAATCTATTATTTGGCAATTCTGGGAGTCAGAAATCTGAAATGGGTTTCAGTGGGTTACAATAAAAGGGCCACAGAGGCATGTTCCTTGTTAAGGCTCCAGGAGCAAATGTATTTCCTTGACTTTATAAACTTTACATAACGTTCTGCCATCCTTGGCTCATGGTGCTTTCCTTCATCTTTAAAACAAGCAACATACGGCCCTCCCTGGTGGCGCAGCGGGTTAAAGCACTGCACTAAGAAACTAAAGACACTTCAGCATGAGTTCGATTCCCTCCTGCCCCGGAGGCGACCACATGGCGTGGCAGACCTCTCCTGACCCGCCCACTGCTCCCCTCAGCAGTGTACTTCGTCGATCTGCCTGTTCTGCTCCCGCTCTGTCTCTGGTGAATCCTCTCACCCTCAGCATCTTCGGCCTGTACCCCAGTTCTGTATGAATAAATAAATAAATCTTTAAAAACAAAAAAAAAACAAGCAACATACTATCTTCAAATCTCTCTCTGACCCTGATACTGACTCTCTCTGCTTCCTCTTTCACTTATCAGGACCCTTGTGATGATACTGGACCAATCTGGATAACCCAGGATAATTTCCTCAAATCAATTCAGCTGATTAGCATTCTTAATTATGTTGTAATCTTAAGTTTTTTGTGTTATATAACATAACATTTAGAGTTTCCTGTGATTAGAATGTGAATATCTTTGAGGTGCCATTATTCTGATTTCCTCTTTCTTCATAAAAGATCCAGAGAAGGCACAAGATGAGGTCATAATAATAAATCATTTTCAATGAATTACCAGCTAATCATAGATTCATGAACAATCTCTGCTGAGGTATCAGCCAAACTCATTCCAAACCAAGCCAAGTTATTAACATGAGAAGTTATAAGCAGCATAAATGGCTGGTATTTTTAAAATAGTCACTTTTGGATGCTATTACATAACAAAAGCTCACCAATCACAAGTTAACATGTATATAATTTACTTTGCTCCTGGAAGTGTTCTGAATTTATTATGTTTGTGAACTTGCTTGATTTTCACAACAACTCTTTTAGGGTGCCTAATATTTCATTTGTACAATTAAGAATATTCAAACAATTTTTTTTTCTCTTAGTCTTACAAATAGTAATTGGTGAAGCAAAACTTAATACTATTGTTCCAGAGACCGTTTATAATTGCCATATTCTACAGCCCTTTGACAATAGCGCCCTCAGTGTAAGAGTGTGGAAAACCCAGAGTTACATAATAGGTTTTATCTTTCAATAACTCTTAATTTGAATATTCTATCACTCACAGTCAAATCTAATCTTAATATATGCAGAATGTGGTAATAGTTACAGTGCTACATGTATCTAAATTTAAGCATAAGGTGATAGTTTTATTGGAATTGGTCATATGTAGGATATCATGGATTAGATATTAAAATTAGTAAATTTGCTATGTAGTATCAAATTTTGTGGCACAAATTCAAAGGCAGGTCATATGCTAAAGAAGGTGATGGTATTAGAGATAAGAAATTTCAAAATTTAATATCTGTTAGCCATTTCTAGATGCTTAACAGAGAGCAATGCTGAGACTAGAATTTGCCAGTCAAAAAGCAAGAGTCAGAAAAGGTGACAATTTTGATAGGGAAGCGATCTAATTTGTAGTAGGCAATTTTCACTGGTTTAAAGTCCAATAATTTGGGGCTCCAGAGGACAGAAAAAAACAAAAACTTTGGTATTCAAAACCGAAACCATTATTCATGGTGTCTCTCAAACATAGATGTCTGTGTAACAGTACTATCTTCCCAAGCTTATTTCAGTTTATTCTCTGAAGGAAATATCAGGCTAAGTTGGTTTCTTTTCCACTCAACTCTACTGTTTCAGATATTCTTTAATCCCATATTAATATATATCAACACAATCTTTGTCTACCTTGCCTTGCATAAAAATAGTTCAACAAGAGAATTGATTGAAAATTTCTTAACTGAGGCGATGATTACTTGTTGCCTCAAGTAGAGTTTCTCCCCTCCTTCCACAGAAACTTCTAAAATTAGTTAAGCACGTGGTCATCCTGAAAAAATAAAAACCACACACTTCCCAACTTCTGCATTATAGATGGATATGTTTTAGCCAGTGTAAGTATTTGCTTGATAAATCTTGTGATTGCTTACGCCATTGATACCACTGATAACAAGCAGGCCCAATTATGGGCAAGAACCCATTATAAAAGCTGAGGCATTATCATGTGAGTTGCACTGTCCATGACAAATTCAGATAATGGAAACCATCTTTGGGAAATCATGGAAGTCAATATTTCTATTTGTGTCTGATAAAAACTTTGACTAGTATCTCCTCTATTTCTCCTCATCTATTTCTCATTTAATTGTATTTGTTCTGTCCCTATACTAAGTTAGTAGGGATAGATGCATTCAGAGATCTAAAGTGATGATATAGCTTGTGGATCATTAGAATATCAGATGTCATATCTAGCATACCCCTGAGAAGCCTTCGACTAAGTGGAGAAAATAATAATTGCATAAGATTCTGCTTGTTTTTCTTGAGAAAATACTATATTATAAATGTGAAAGTCAGATGTCCCTACACACTTCAGTGTGTAAGATGCTGCCTATTCCATAAAATTAATTTACTTCTAAGTAATAGGGAACTAGGTATCCAGAGCTATGAGTTAAAATTTTTCATTTTCTTTCTATACTATATGAGATGACATGACATCATTGCCAATAAGATGGTACAATAATGATATGATATGGTCAATTTCCAGGAAGTGTCTTTAAGATATGCAGGCTATATTGTTGTATTTTGCAATTCTATTTCATCCTACATGGAAAAATGTTGGAAAAGTGGTGCTGGCTGTGTCTTTTTAGACTATGGACTGAATCAAAGACTGGGGTCATGTAAGAAAAGACAAGTTAGAAGGAATCTGTGTCTGTCCTGGATACTGTAAACTACTTCTGTGGTTTAATTTAATGTTCAGCTTCTTACTCCAGCTTCATTAACACATACACATTTAAATTTAAATTAGATTAATTCATTCCCTTTCACACATTGCCTGCAAACTGACTTTCTTAGACTGTGAAAGGAATGCAAGAGTCTAAGGCCTCACTTTTAAAATTCTATAGGGATTCACACACACCGTGTTATTTAAGTATATTAAAGGGCTGTTACCACAAAATGCTTAATAATGCCATTTGACTTACCATAACTGTAATTTGTCACATATTGTGATTTTTTTTCATGGCAGTAAGACATCAATTTAAAAACAATTTTCTGACACAAGTTTTTTGCATCAATATGTTTTTCAAAATATTACAGTTCTATCTTTAAAAAGAATAAGAATGAAAAAAAAGAGGTCTGTCCTAAGAAGAAAAGGCCAGATAATAAGAGATTCAATCTCTAGTTAGTTTTTGTTTTTCTTTGCATCTAGTATTTCAGTTTCACTCTTTTTGTGAGGAAGTCAGAAAACCTCTCTGCCATTATTTAGATTCTACTGCATACTTTAGTTATTATCAATTCAATGGTAACTCATAGGATAAATCCAGTTTCACATGTACAAGACATTTATGCTAATGAAAGTAGAAAAAATATAAGTTCAGTTCTGCAATATCAGTGTCTTCCTCTTCACCATATGTTACCAAGTTATCAAGTCTTTCCTCCTTTAGCTTATCCATTCATTTGTCCATTTTATAAGGTCAAGTAACTGGTGCCATGCTTAAAGTCTCCTGATACAATAAAGTTTGCGTGCTAACTTAGAATAATAAATCTCTAAAATGCATTTGAGCATCTGGTATCAAATCCTTCCTTTTTTGATGATAATTGTTAGATTGCTTGTTATTTTTCAGAAGGGAGTCTAGCCTCCCACTCACTCAGACATCAATTTTTGACTTTTGAATTAAAGTGTTGGTCAGAGGGTGGCCCAAGTAAATGCAAACTGTACAGTTCAGCTTCTCTTTGTCTCTCTTCCTTTTGTAGTAAGAGTCCCTTGCCACCTTCACAGTTCTAATCTCTACTTAACTTACTCATGATCCAATAGTCATTAATGTTCTATTTCAAAGGAATTTAAACAACTATAATTTTATGTGACTAAACATGCCCAATTACACTTTGAATCTACTAGTGGATAATTTCTTACAAAATGCTTAAGAAATCAATAATCCAAGGTAATAATTATTACTGATTCTATCAGCAAGCTGCTATTTTAAATGTAATGAAGGGATGCCTTTCTACAGTTGGGCAGGAGACAAAAACTTTCAACCATAGTAATGAATGGAAAAAAAAAAACAACTAGAAATTGCAATAACTGTTACTGAAAATGCAGTTTTTCTCTATTAGTAAAATTAAAAATAATTTTTGTTAAAAATAAACAAATCTATCTAGACAAGTATGTATATATAAAAACAAGCAATATAACATTGTAACAACAAATGACAGTTTCAATAATTGGTGACTCCATTTTGGTGTTTTTACTGCACTGAAAAATCACTTGAATATAACATCATGATAATTTTCCACAAAATCTGAAGTCATAATTTCATTTTATGGAGCATTCTGAATGCTAACAGACAAACAGATACAAAATGATTATTTTAAACTGGTACTAAAACAATTGATGCAATACAGCTACCCTTATTTGGTAGTATCACATTTATTGAAAGTGAAAATTTTGAAGGACTTCAGGGAAAATATTGATTACTTGTATTGTTTGTACTTGAAATGTTAAGTTGTCAAAAATATAACAACATATTTGTTTTACAAGTACATTTCAATCTGATTAATTTCTACAAAGTCTGATTAAAATTTTTTTTTGACTAGCAATGGATTCCTGATATTGACAAGTTTTAATAACTGGTTGCCTCCCTTTGATTCCCTGTGATCTCTTATCCTTTCCTGATAACTATTACAAAAAGGGCAATTTCTAAAGAGGAATGTATCATTCTGTGCATACACCTTGTAAATATACTGCACAGGTCATGTTCTATACAAAAAATGGTCACAAAAAGGTATGAAAATATTTTGATAGTCATTCTGAAATTTTTTGTTTTTATTTTGTAAATACGAGTTTAAAATATCCTTTGAATTAATTCATATATAAGATATAAGCTTTATATTATCTGAAGAGTTATCATTTCCAAGTACAAATATCAGTCCTACTGACTATAAAAGAAACAAAAATATAAAGTGTCCGAACCTTGTGAGACTCGAAAGTTGTGTAAAATGCAAGTTTATTTTTAAGAAGTGAACAGGTAGAAATGGATTTTACATTGGTGTAAGCAATATAAGCTATGCAATTAGTTTCTACAAAGCACCAGGCTGGCAGGGACAATAAATGAAGAAAGACAAATGACAAAGTTTTAATAAGCCAAGGCTTTGGCTTATTAAATACATTTTAATAGAGTTGATAAAAAAGACATGTGTAAAATGGGCCAAATAGAGTGGTAAGGGATTTTAATTTAGGACTGTCTATGGCAAGACATTATTTTAGCTATGATTTATTGAGTAATACTCTGTGCCTGGAATTGTGCTACTTTTGGTTAAATATATGTAATTGCCAATAGGAAATTGTTTGAGACAAATTAACACAAATTTGCACAAGGTCATGGAGCTGAAACTATGAAACTAAAACAGTTGCACCAAAGTATGCATCTCTTCTTAATTAAGGATATATTCAGGAACTCTTTTCTATCACGGTATTTATTTCTTTACACAAACTTTTTTTGCAAATATTAAATCTGTAAATTTAACCTTCTTCCTCCCCACCCCAAGAGTATGTGAAATCCTGGGTGTAAAGAATTTTATTTCCAAATATCTCAAGAATTATAGCAAAATTCTCTGAACCAAATTGATTTTATTTAACAATTAAGAAGTAAAGTACATACACAACTTTCAGAAAATGGTCTCAAGTGACATAAAATGACAGACATAATAAAAGATGAGAAGACAACTTATGAAAATCCTTTGGTGAAATAAACTAGCATGAACAAGGGACCAAATTTAGCTGAAAAAGTCTATTTAGTTCATACTGCTGAAGAACTGAAAGGTAAGGGGGAAAGCCAAATATGTAAGCAAGGTCAGATCATCAGAATATCTGAACATCTTGTTGGAAAATCAACCTGAATACCATGAGGAAACATGGACCCATTTTGAGGAAAGCATAGTAACTATGTATTTCACATTATGGTAACAAAGGGGGATTGTTCAAATTGATCCCTCTCCTAGGAGATTTGCAATCATGCAAGATTAGATACAAAATAATAGTGGAAACAAGTGTTAAATTTCGCATACACCAAGTTTGTGTGGTGGTATAACACACAACATTTAAATTGTTAGCTACTTTGTTATGAATAACATCCTCTTTGGATTACAAGGAGAAAGATAACCTAGAAGAAATAACCCTGATGACCTGGCTGAACATTCAATAACAGCAGCCTTTGATTGAGCCATGGAGTCAAGATTGTTGGGCTGAAGTTGGTGTTAACATTGGAGAGGGTCAACTGAGTAGGGTCAACAATGTGCTATAGGTACACAAAATCTACTTGATAAAATAGCTGCTAACGCAGAGAAATTATTTACATACAGATGTGTACACAAGTAGATATATATAATTTTTAACATATAGACAAAAATATCTGAATAACTCAGTTTGGGACTCTATAAATCCTGTGAATTTAATATGATTTGAGATCTAATTATATTTGAACATGTTTTTCAAGGCTGCATTAGATTATATAAATGTGCTTAATAAATTCATCAGATCAGTTGAAAAATAAGTCTTATATGGAAAACTGGGACAGATTTATTTAGAAAGATGTCTCATGCATAAGTGATTTGTCTTGCTAAAGGACAAACTGACTATATAAAGCAATGTGCAAGAAAGAGTTAAAATAATTAAAATAAAACAATATTTCTTTGAGTTCCTGAAAATTACGTTTAGACTGAATATCAGAGAGAAGATTGTGATGTATGTAGATCTTTATCAAAATCCTCTTGGTATTAAAGCAGAGGGAAAGATGTCTGAGATTAGTGTTTCTTAATCCATAACTATCATACGTGAATTACATCAAAATGTTGACATTTCCACCAATTATTGGAAAAGTCAGTCAAGAGGTTTAAGATATTAAAGGGAATTTTAAATGAATGTTATAGGTTTTTGTCCTATTAAAAGCTAATTTTCAAAATAATAATATGTGCAGAACTATGTCAGGCACTAATTCAGTGGCTGCTTGCCAAGTTTAAATTTAAAAAGTTAATAAAGTACTTTTCCCCACATTTTTTCTTCAAGTATCATTAGTTTTAATACTCAGTATAATTTCTCAAATAAAATGCCATTATTCTTTACATGGTGAATATTCAATAACAAGGCATGGAATCATTAAAACAGTTTTATGTATGTAATGTCTGTTTCTTTGACCAAGATTGGTTCATATCTTAAATTAAATTAAATATACCAATCTGAATTCTGCTTTCCTCATGTATGTTATATTAATCAAGTGCTTACTTCAATAAATGTTATACATAATTGGTAAGTTCAGACTGATTATGTAAGTAACATTTATGTGCATAAGGTATTTCTTGTACAAGAATTTATCTCCCAAATTTAAACAAAATCCTTTGACTATCCAACAACAGATAAAATATTATTCAAATATATTGAATTTTCTTATATAGGCCATTTAAAATATATTTGTACTGTCCTGGGAATGGAAACTATTTCTAAAAACAATAAGTAGATTTGAAAATATGGAGTATTAAAATGAAATCTAAGTTCAGTAAATCTGGTTTTTTACAATAATGTGAGATAAGAAGGTGATAATATTTATCTGAAAAGCTACTTACTAACATGTAAACCAGATACAGCCCCCACATGCATACGACCAAAACATGAGATTCTAAGGTTTTGCAAAATAGGAAAACCCTCATGGTTTAGTATCTAAGATTTATAGGCTATATTAAGATTTCTTGAAATGTGCTAATATGGTAAATGTACAGTCATGCTACTTTTAAGCTAGAATTGTAGGTCTCTCTCTCCATTCTGGTGTTTTGAAATCAGAGCAGTGAACACATGCCCTAAGTCAGACTACTTCTGTATTCACAATGGCAGGTAGTAGGTACTGCATGACCACGCACACTGGTGTAGTCCTGGTATAGTTCCAAATTCAAAGGAAAGTTTTTATATAGTTTTATTCCTATATATTTTGGTAATATAGCTAAATTGTCTCTTTTCACTAAATTATAAATAAGTATGCCTTACCATTATTTTTATATTATTTAATGGTATTCACATTTACTTTTGGTCAATCTTAACAATTTTCCATATATCATCTGTAATTTTATCCATGCTCAATAATAGAAACACAAATCATTTTTCAATTTTTAGAGATGTGGATTGTTATTATAATATACTTTCTTCCAATGCATTCCACTAAGTCATTTTCATTATGTTATTATTATTATTATTATTATTTATATTGGCTACTTTTCACTATGTTATTATTTCAATATTATGTAATATTCCATGGCATATATGTGATGCCATATATTCAAGGATTCTACTACTGGTATTCATTTAACATGGTTTTAGTTATTATTTCTGTCATTATTGTATAGCCCTATAAAAAACTCCCTTGTACATATACTCAAACCCATGTGTTCTATAGCTTTTATTTGACTGATTCAGAAGAAAGATTTTGGTGTAAAAATCCATGTACATTTTTTTATAGATGCATCCTGAATTTTTTTTCTAAAAATATTCTGGCAATTTACATTATTTCAAGAAGTATATGAGACTATCATTTTCTCTGATGCTTAAAATGTGAATTTAGCCTTTTATAATTTTACCATCTGGTAGTACTACTGGTTATTCATTTTTATTTCATTTTTGTAACTTCTGAGTTGTTTGGGGAGATTTTAAAATCTATTATTTGTTACTTTGGTTCACTCTTCTAAATTGTTGATTCATATTCTTTACTTATTATCTTATTATTGACTTATTTCTTGTCAATTTAAATAATATTTTCTATCTTAAATGATTTTCTTTGCTAATGATTTTTTTCTTTTCAATTAAAAATTTGATTTTCAGGAGCATCTTGATTTGTTATTTTTATTTTATTTGATCTGGTGTTAGCATTAAATCAACTAATTAATCAAGTAGTCTAATAATAGTGTGCTTCAAATCAGGACTGAAAGATCCTCTTCCCCTTTTCTGCTTACGTTGGCAAATTTATACAAGCCAAATTTCCATTAAGCATCTGAAGCAACTTTATTCAATATATTCCTTTATCCATAGGTAGGACTTACCCCAAACTTTGCCTCAATCCAGGATTTTGACTGTTTTTTATCACTTACCTAATGAGTAAGACAAGGAAGAACTGATGACCTGTCTGTTGTCTGCTTTAATTTTTAAAAGGACTACACACATTTGCTTTCTACCTGTTGGAATTTAGCCCACATACAAAAAGCCTAATTATTCCAAGACTAAACTTATCGAAGAAGCTCAAGTTAACTTCATAGGAATGTAATCTTATTAGTATCTCCTAACTTAAGTGACTTTTTTTTTAACAAATAGATAATTTAAATCATATTAACAGTCATTCTTAGTAAAAATTTCATCTGTAGTAAAGTAGAAATTTTTCTTTATAATGAGACTCTCTATTAAAATAAATATGTCAGTACCACATTTGAGGTGAAGTCAAGATGCCTTATAATTAACAAGAGAAAAATAGGATCTGCGGCCCTCCCTGGTGGCGCAGCGGGTTAAAGCACAGCACTGACAATCTAAAGCCGCTTCCGCATGAGTTCAATTCCCGCCTGCCCCGGAAGTGACCA
>NW_004567104.1:45848523-45903288 GCF_000260355.1 Condylura cristata | reverse complement strand
AAAAAAATGATATCCACCAGTATTTGTGTGTTTGGTTGTTTATCCTATTGTGAAGGAAATGAAGCTGTAGTGAGTGATTCTAAAATTCTTCTTATTATAGACCTTATTGTCATTAACAATTAATTGCTCATATCAAAACACTTGTATTAAGGATCTAGACAGTACATCAGCACAACACTTTATGTATAATATAATTCTATTCCTGCAAATTTGAAAAAAACATTTCTTGTATCTTAAATATGTGAAGAATATAATTTCATAGGCTATTATTTTCATACAACCTGTGTATTTTGTCCATAATGCTGATTTCACATTTCACAGTGTAATATACTGATTACCTCTTAATTTGTGGTCCATGATATTTTATTCTTCAAATAGACATTAAACTAGAGGGTCCTTGGGGTACAAGGGGTTAAGTCTCAGTACTATGGTGCAATCCACAGCCACTGCAGCACAAGTTCACTACCCAGCCAAGCAGCTAACCTACCTTAGACAGCAGACTTATCCTGCCTTGCCCACTTCTCCCTTCAGCAGTGTACTTCAGTAGATCCAACTGTCCTGTTCTCCATTCTGTCTCTGGTGAATTCTCTCACTCTCTACCCCCAACCCCACCCATCACAACTCTGGCCTAGCTCCCAGCTCTGTGCTGGGTGGAGTCTAGGTTTTGTATGCATAAATAAATAAATCTTAAAAAAAAAAGACAAATAAAATAGAGATGATAGTGTAAATTTAGAAAAAAATACCCCTTGAAACGTTTTTTGTTTCAATATTTTTGACTCAGTTGAGAAAGGTTACATTTCTCTTAACTTTCATCTCTTACATACTTTTCTTTCAGGATCCCCTGCACATGCAGGGTCAGCAGAATATTGGTTAAAATTCCTAAAGTCTATGGCATCTGAGTGGTATGTGCATTCACTGAGAGTGAAGCAAACATTCAGGTTCAACAAGCAAGTTCCACCTTAAAACACAAATCTATGTTGGATAAATGCTTGTTTCACTTGATCTGTGATTTAAGTCCCAATTTCAGTGTGATTACTGGGAATTTTAAGATAATAAAAGTAATCAAAATGCATTAAGATATCAAAATCTTATTTATCCCTAAATGTCCAATATCCTTGAATCACATCTTTTTGTTATTAAACCCTTCACCACAACATCTGTTAGAAAATAGAAGTAATTAAACTTCAGAAGCCTGTATCTATTTTGCTGAACTTCACTGAGTAAACCTTAAGACCTAGGTATTGATGCCAAACTAATGTATCAAATCTAAGTATCATCATTTCCCCAGATTCTCCAATGAATATAGTTGAAAAAAAAGCACAAATGTTTTATTATTAAATATCTTTTGTGAAGCTATCAAACTTAACAATTTTTATGTTTCACTTTAATTTCAAAAGTACTATTCTGTCGGCAGAGGTGGGATATGATCACACATGTCAGTCTCAGACCTACTCATAGTGAATTCTTTGCACAAATTGCTCTGTTTTTGTTAGTAGAGCCCAACTGCCAATTTTGCTCATCCTCCTGTCTTCTAACTTGCTATCAGAAAAAGAACACTCCAGCTGCTTCAGCACATTTTATGTTCTGTGAATTCTGTGAATGTATATGCCCATGTTTAATGTTATAACCGTGATGTTCTATCCTCCCCCACACAGCCATATATTTCTAAACAATCTGTGAAGAAGCTGCTCTGAAAATAAATTTAAATCAGCAGGAATTAAATAGAAGTGGCTGTGATCTATCGCACTTACTAGTGTCCACCCCCATACAGATTAATAACACCCACATTCAAAGACAAGAATTAAAATTCCTGCAGCTGAATTTTTCTATTTTCATTACGCAATAATACCTTCATATTATTTATCAACTTGTGAAAGGACCTACAATGCACAAATACATTATCTAAAACATTTAAATCGTAGGGATATTTTAACTATATTAGTAGCTTTTTTGACCTCATATATTTTTAAAATTATATTTGATAAACCATGTCATAAGTTTTGGGATCTCTAGAGTGTTAACTTTCAGAGAGCAGGAAGTTTCACTTGACTCAAGCCACATCCATAATCATATTAGGAGTTTACTGGAGGAATTCAATTACTATGCTATAAATATACAATTCAATTGGCAACAAAAAAATAGGGTGAAAGTATGGAAGTTCTTGACAAAGTTGGGAAGACTGACACATAGAGTGGAGGACCTGGTCCAGAAGGTGCAAGAATTTTCCATCTGCTAGGAGGAGGAGATTTAACTTCCCAGTGAGAATCTGAGGTAACTCTCCAAGCAATAGAGAGGTTTCAGGACTTCATACACTGGAGTGCAAAAGTATCTCAAGTGTTTCAAATAATGTGTCTATATTTATACCACTCTTTCAATACAGATTATTAGTATCACCTGAAATTTTTGATTTAGGACATGGCTTCTCTGAACAGCCAGGTTTTCTAAGTCCTTGCCATTCTTGTATTTATCCACATCATCATAAACAAGTGTTTACTTTTGAGTTGGTAACTAAAGTTGCTGTATTTAAACTGCCCCCATCTTTCCATCTGTCAAGGTCATTATAAAGTCAATAGTTTTGTCATTTCAATAGGTCGTGATCCTTACTATAGCAGTCTCTATGACAAGGGCGGGTATCTGTATATATAAATGAATAAACAATACAAGTTTTTCAAAATTTCTTTTCCAGTTTCTTTTATAAATATTTTAAATATTGATTTCAACTAAGCAACTAAAAACATGGTTTTTGATCTAAGAATTTGATTGAATTCATACAATGTTAATAGGTAATTTTAATACATGTATTGTTTCTTAAAAAAAAAAAGCACATAAAATACAATTTATTAATTATTCCCTAGGTTTCTGTATTCTGTTCAAGATCTAAAGACACCTTTTCAGATGAGGAAGTAACTAATTAATAAAGTTCAATTGTACTCTTTATTGATACATAATCTTTTTGGTAGACATTTTACATCATTCTTTTTTGTACAGTATATGTTTTCTCCTCTCGGCTTTAGTCCCCATAAAGTTCCCATCACCAAGTCACCCATGCATCATAGCTCCTTGTGCTCCCTCCCCTGTTTTGATCTTTCTCCCCCCATCCTTGCAGAATGCCTCTGATTTATAGTTGCCTGTAATTTGTTTCTAGGTTTTTATAATCATTTTTTTCCTGATCCCTTATTTGGTTCCTCTACAATCCTCCTGTAAGTGGAACCATCTGATATTTTTCTTTTCTTTCTGGCTTATTTGACTGAGCATAATCCCTTCCAGCCATTTGCAGCAACATGAATTGAGCTGGAAGGGACTATGATTCGTACAATTCTTGTTAGAATGGTCTTGATTATTTTGCCTTGTGGACATGCCCAATGGTATATCCCTCAGGAATTCAAATCTCTCAGTTACAAATGCTTGCTCATCATACAATTTAACTCCCCAAACAGTCACTTATATTTTGTTTCATAGAAACAATATGAATGTCAATATTTTATTTTTATAAATTATTCAATTATCAAGAACTATCATATACATTTGTTTACATATGTGCATTTTTACTTATTTAAGGATTATACAACCCAAACACAAAGCATCAGAAAAAGTAGATTTTTAAGTTATCTATGTACATGTGTCATTTGCTAGAAATACTGAGAAATTCCAAAGATAAACTAGGGATCATGGAGTAAAAAAGACAAGGATAATTTGACTACTACAAATAGCACTGTGATAAACATAGACTTGCATATATCCCTTTGAATTACTGTTTTACCTTCTTAAGACAACTATCTAGAAGTGGAATCACTGCATCTGGAACTCTTACTGTGGAATTGGGGCTGCAGACTGGGGAAGCAAGGGAAAGAGTGGGGGAAGAGCACAATGAATGGTGGGTGCCTTCATGGTGGGTGTAATGTGGTGACAGGCATCTGAAGAGGTGTGATTCTGCCTTTGAGTCACATAACAGAGTAAACCGATGCTAATTCAAAACACACACACACACATACATATATGTATATACATGCATAATAATGTATTACATACACATGTGTAAGTATATGTATACATGTGTATAAATATACATATATACATACAAACATATATATATACATTATATTATATATATGTGTGTGTATATATATACATATAAAAGGAAGAAAGATAAAAATAAGATGAAGAAGAAATTAACTGATTAGGGCAAAATATGGAAAAGAATTAAATCTGATGACAGATCTTTAGTTTACCTTCCTAATTTCATGGGTAGTTAATATTTTATCAACTAAAATCCAAAATCAGGAAATATAATATTTGCTACTATAGTACTTAATTTCATTTCTCTTTTGGTGTTCTCTTACTATGTCCTACTGTTATAAGAACAAATATGTCGTATAGTGAAAAGACGTTGGCTCAAAAATCCCATACGAAAACAAAAGGCATCTTTTCTTTATCCACCACTCCAAAGCAACATTACATAATTTGTACAAGCCCCAGAGTCAACCTGTTTTTGAAAATTACTGTTTAATTGGCTTATCAAATATACCAACTGCTAATGTCCTTTTTTATGTAACTCTTAAAAATCTCCTATACTTTAATTGCCAGGGAACATAACCAAGTTATTTTTAACATACAAATTTAATGAAGTTGCAGAGCTTCAGAGAAATCCTTACTTAAGGTTGTCACCTTCTTCCTTTCTTAAAAATAAAGGAACAGGCCCTCCCTGGTGGTGCATCTGGTTAAAGCACAGCACTAAGAAGCTTTAAGCCACTTCCACATGAGTTCAATTCCAGCTTGCCTGGGAGGTGATCCATATGGGGAGGCAGACCTCTCCTGACCCACAGACCTCTCCTGCCCTGCCCACTGCTCCCTTCAGCAGAGTATTTCAGTAGATCTGCCTGTTCTGCTCCCCACCCTGTCTCTGGTGAATCCTCTCACCCTCTGCATATCTGGCCTATACCCTGGTTCTGTATGAATAAATAAATAAATCTTAAAAAAAATAAAATAAAATAAAGGAACATACAAACTTGAGTACTATAGGTGGGAAATATCAGAGGAGATCAGAAAAGGCTGTATTATACTTCTAAACATTGAGGTTTTAAGAATTGAAATTATGAATTAAATCACATGATTGGAGGTATTCTTATTGTACCTTATAGTAATTATATATTTTATTTCATGTTAATTCAAAATACACACACACATATATATATGTATGTATATACATGCATAATAATGTATTATATACACATGTGCATGAATTCCTGTCTATAGGAATAACATGCAAACCAAGGTATATTGAGGCCCAACAAAGTGTACTGCTCAGATAACGTGTGAAAGACCAATACATATAGATGTTTGCCATGCAATGAAAAGAATCCCATGCTAACAAATAACTTTGCATGGACTCTGAATAACTTTTTCACAAGTAACTTTAGATATTGGCAGAAAAATAGCTGATTCCATTGCATAATTAAAATAATAGCTAACCAGCTGAAATCTCTTTGCTATTTAGATCACTTTTCTCATAATGACCTTTTCATAAGCCAATGTAAGCAACTGAGAATCTGACAACAAAATATTCTGACCTAATTATATAGCATTTGCAGCTGCTTCAAGTTGGGATTATGCTATCTATATAATCTATTTGAGAGAATGCCTGACAATGTACATCCCTATAGAGGACTGCCTTCTGTACTATTTTAAGATTATGATCTAAAATCCTAGATTTTTTCCAATTTAGAACACATATACCTGGGTGACACAGTGTTAAGTCATCATACTTGCAATACTTTTTAGAATGCTCATTAGGTCTTCCAACCAGAAGCTATGATAGTCCTTCTCTCTCATATCTCTAATCAATTCATCCTTATATGGTCTGAGTACAGCAGTAATTTGCATGCCAACTGGCTAAAATGCAGCTGTTACCATTTCCATGACTGTACATAATTATCTTAAAATATGGGTTCTTTTAGTGAGACACAAGAAACTATAGGGTAGAAAATGGCCACTTGTTCTATGATCCTCCATCCCCATAATAAATCAGTTGCATGTGCCTTCTCTTCCTCCTTGTGTAATATTCTTTTATAATAAAAATATCTAGTTTCCTCTTGAGTTTATCGATACCATTTGTTTTAATGCAGTATATACTTTCTTATTTCCAATATTTATTTCCCATTAAACAAAACCTAACTAATTCAGAATGATCTAAAGGAAGAAGTTGTTTTCCCTATCTCATTCTACTGAAAATGCCTGATTACTTTGACTTCATAACTTTTTCCATTTGTCTGCACCTATTAATCAGGAATTATGAGCACAGAAACTAAGAAACTTCAGGTAATCTACAAATCTCTAAGGACTATTCTTACCTTGACTATTTTGTGAAAAAATACCAACTGTTTAATTTTTATGTGGCTTAGTTTTCTTCCTGAATTTCCACAATGTAGTTTTTTCCTTAGTTCATAGAAAAATTAATTATAATACGTTCTTGTATACGATTTGCAGAAACCATCAAAAACTCCCACATTTGTGTTTCAGAAGGACAAATCATTTGTTTTGTCAGAGAAATAGTGATTTCTATTAATCACAGAATAAATGCACTGGTGGTCTTAATACTATCTCTCAGTGGGAGTAAAATCAGCAAACTAAATGATGCAAAAGGATATTTGTAATAAATTATAAAAATCATATCTTAGTTTTTTATTTACAATTATTTCATTAAAAATGTCATAGGATATTTTTCCCTTCAGTTTTCAAAGATTTTTATTTTGTAAGTTGTAAGGTAACACGTTGAAATTTTAGAAATCATTTATTGTGATTTTAGTTTATGCTATAAATCATCTCATTGTTTAATACATCAAGAGTTAATATTCTTTCATTCTAAAATTAAAAAACAATATTTTGTAGTAATAACGTTATCGGAGACAGGGCAGGACAAATTAATGATAGAGTAGGAGTTTTGAATTTGTAGACTGTCAGCAATAGTATTTTTAGATGTGGAGATAGATGATCAAGAAATTTTGAAAATCAGACAATTAAGTAGCAAGGAGCCAAATTTTTGGGCTCAAGAAGAAGTTAAATTGGCATGTAGGGATTCATGCTAATGTGAAAAACAAACATATTTTCCATATTTTCATTTGCAGTGTACATACAAAATCTGTCAATACATAGTATAATTTCCATCTTTATAAATTCTCCATCAGGTAGTATATGTTTTCAAATAATCACTATAAGTTTATAATTGCCTCCTGTTGTAATTCATATCTAATTTCTTGTTCAAACATTGGGAGTTATTACTGTAGTTACCTCTTTCATAGATATTTTGCTTCTTAGAGGGAGAGTGGCTATCAATGGAATTAAATTTGACTTTCTACATCGATATACAATTTAGCATTCTAAACTTGAAACTCAATTTCTTCATTTAAGTTACTTAAAATTTGTCTATATTCTTCAATTATTTATATTGTAAAGGTTTAATAATCCAAAGGGCAGTTGTATAGCATGTTTGCACTATTTCAGGCTTAGGAATTCAAGA
The DNA here is from genome assembly GCF_000260355.1 of Condylura cristata. Taxonomy (NCBI): domain Eukaryota; kingdom Metazoa; phylum Chordata; class Mammalia; order Eulipotyphla; family Talpidae; genus Condylura; species Condylura cristata. Next base: position 45,895,775 of record NW_004567104.1, on the reverse strand, counting down.
AAATAATTGCTGATTCCGGCATACGAGTAATGGAAATAGTCTGGTTAATGCAAGAGGATTATAACCTTTAAATATTTTTTTAAGCCTAGCATAAAGAATGACTTTATGATTATATTAGTTTTGCCCGACATATTCAAATAATGGGTAGGTTTTAGTTAAGATATCAGCAGACTAGATTTGTAGAATATAACCTATCAATATATGCTGAATGTAGCCAATTAGCTAGGATTAATTATCTGACAAAGGAAGCATAGATTTAAACAAGTAAATTTTTCTTTATTTTTTCTTGTCAAGTGTTCTTGTCAAGCTTCTGATATAGTAGCATGATTTTTTAAAAGCAATTTTTAAGAAAACTAAGAATATTATATTTCTTGTATGGGACAATCCTCAGGAGGATATTAGTATATATTTTAAAATTAGGATATTTTGTGGAAACCGGGAAGCAAGAAATTACTTACAGTTATTTTCTGCTAGTTAATTTTTATATTCTCAGGAGTAACACCAATAAGTTAAGAAATTAATTATTTGAATCTCCGATACTTCCTTTAATAATACAGCAAAAGTTTATGAAAAGAACTCTCAATGAACCTGAAAAAGTTTGTTACTGAAGAACCTGACTCTTAAAAATTTAAGAGAAAAACAGCAAATTATTAACTTGTTCAATTTTATAACATTTGAATCCATTCTCTTTGAATAGTAGATGGTAGTAGGACTGTTTAAAATATCCCTAATTATCTCATTAATATTTTGCATTTTTTTTTTTGTTAAAGACAATAGTGGATACTAACATATAAAAAAAGAGTGAAACAGGATCTTTGTTTTTATGTCTTTTTTTTTTTTAGTTTATTCTAAGTATAATGCACAAATAGTTTTCTGCCTTTCTTTGTAATAATAGAAAAAAGTTTTGCAATATAGTCTCAGGTAACTTCAACACTTGAAATATAAATTTGCTGCTCAAATATAGCCTCTCCAAAACAAACTGGGTTTTAAATTCCTAATTTAAGGAATCAAGTAAGAATATATAATCATAATCAAAATAATTTTTGGTAATTACATGTGTGATGCATATAAAATTAGCAGGTATTATATTAATGTATCTGGTAGTCAAACTGTTTTGAGTTAATACAATTATACCAAATCTGTTGCCAGGAATTAATTTTCTGTCAGGAATATTAATTCGATGTAATGGTGAGTATTACATATGATTTTTTTTCTACATGTAATTTTAATTGTAGTGCTGATTTTACTCTACTTGTATATTTTGCCTTGTTTTCAAACTGTTCACTCATTAAGTTTAAATCAAATTGACAATGCCAACCCATGCAGCAGTCTCATAGTAATGTAACTTAAGGAAGAGTTTCTTTACTCATTATTGCAGGTACTCTGGCATCCTCCGTGATGGCTGATGAGTGTAATTTGTTGTTCTACTAAAGTCATAAATAACACATTCTAGAAACATAAAATATATGTTTTCTATAACCCTTCAATAAATTTAACTCACTTATACTGAGTCTTTATAGTAAATAAATACTTTTTGGCAAAACAAAATTATTAATGTGGTTAACTCAGATATACTAACATATCGTTAAACTCAAAAATAAATGTTTCATAATATTCCAACATCATCCCTTTCCTTAAGATTCACTTGCATATTGCTGGATAAAATTCATGTTCTATTTAGTAAAATCAGAAAAATGTAACTTATTTCCATTTTCCCTACCCTCTGTGCTTTCATTCATTCTTAATTTTTTTTCATAATCCTATTCTGTACATGGAAGTCCAGAAAATAATAAATATCACAAATTTAGGAAAATAGGTAGAGTAATAAAATGAATGTGTTATGGGAGGTGCCACCTTCCTTGTCCCCACTTACTTATCTTGGACTAACTGCTTGGAATTAGGGGACAGAGCTGAGCCACCAGGTGAAACTATATAGCAAAAAAGACACATGGATTTAGAAAGAGAGCTCTTGTTCCTGACACTCTGCTTCCATCCTACTACTGTTAGGAATGAGGCCTGTGAAGAGACACTGGGAATAGAAACGTAGAATCACCTGGAAGGGCCACACGGTGAGAGCCAGGTGCGGAGGTTGACAATGACAGCTATTTTCTTGATCTACTTTTGTCACAGCATTTGAGGACATATTTCCCAACCCCTTTCCTATGTTTCCTGATAGAAGGTGTTGTTGCATGTGGTAACTCTTAGGACTCACTGCTCCCACCTGAGTGATCTTTGTTTGGCTGGGCATTTGACCATCAGGGGGATGGGCAATTTGGGGTAATTCAATGGGACACTACTAGTCTTTTTTCTCTTCCCTCTCTCTATATACTGATTTTATGGAAGTTCTTTTATACTAACAGTCTGTCTTTTCTTTATGTGACAGATGGCAGGAGCCCATCTTATTGTGTGTAACCATTTACTTGAGGACCCTAGCTACCCCTTGATTACACACTTAACAAATGTTAAATTCACAAAACAGTGTTTATAATATCTTCAAATGTTCAAAATATTGTGAAATATTGTAAAGTAATGTGAAAATCAAGAGAAGGCCAAGTGGAGGTACAAGTGGTATTATGGGATGGTAATAGTACCAATTTTTCTTAAGTAAGAGAGTCAAAGAATATTTGCCCAGGACAATCCAGCAATCCAATCAAGATGACAAAACACAATTTTAATAATAAAGTATTATATCCAAAGAAAATAAATAAATAAATTCAATTTTTAAAAACAATACTGTGAAACAAAACAAATCAAATCATCACAAAATAATAACTGGAAGAGATGTATTCTCTTGACATTAGAATAAATAAGACCTGTACAAAATAAAATAAAAAAAATTATTTTCATTTCTAAGACAACAAAATATGTATGGCTATGAGCCCTGAGAAATGAGAAACAAGGATTTGTTTCTACAATTATTCCAGGATCCTTTCTTAAGAGTTTTCTAGACCACAACACAGATAGAAAAAAAGAAACTAAGTAAGGAAGCAGGAACCAGTAACCAGGGAAGATAAAAAGTTAAAATTTAAGGGAAAAAAATGTTGGAAAGAATAAAGGAAATATGCAGAGAAATTTTATGAATGATGAAAGGGCTGAATTTTACCCTATTTCAAATTTTTATGTCCATATATCATGGTCTTGGGATATAATAAAGATGGCAAGAGATCTGGGTGGAAACAAAGGACAGTCCTTACACAGAGAAAATAACCTCTCATGGTATGTGAGCCAGGAGAAATAGAACTGAAATAAGTTAAAACAAATTTACTGATTCTTAGTACTTAATTGTTCTGACAACTGATTTAACACAAATATAGAAATGTACTTTTGTTTATAACATACTGGGATTGTATTATTTAAAGTACTATGCTATTTACCTGATTCCAATTCAGGCAGCAGTACTGATGAGTCAGACTTGAGGACAAGAGACAAGCATTAATCAAAATATATGAAAGCTGAGTATTTTAAACCCTAGGGTAACCATAGTTTTAAAAACATTTAAATAATAAGTTAATAATAGAAATAACATCATGAAAAGTGCATGATTAAAATGGAATGGGACAAAGAAAAAATAAAGAACAGATGCATAATAGAGAACTGACACACTGATATTTTTAATCAAGCATATTAATAACTACATTAAATCTGAACAATCTGAACACAGCAATTAAATGATTGAGATAGAGTAGATGAAAAAGATTAAAGAATGCTGCTTATAATATATGCATTTAAATGTGAGAATAATATAATTTCTATATACTTATATAAATATAATGGTTAATTAAAAGTTTGGAAAAATAGGGCCCTCCCTGGCGATGCAATGGATTAAAGCACTGCACCATGAAGTTAGCGCAGTTGCTTCAGTGGAGTTTGATTTTGGCCAGGGGTGACCCATATGGTACAGCAGAACTCTCCTGACCCACCCGCTGCTCCCCTCAGCAGTGTATTTCAGTCAGTCTGCCTGTTCTGCTCCCTACTCTGTCTCTAGTGAATCCTTTCACCACCCCTACACTTCCGGCCTGTCCCCCAGTTCCATATGCATAAATAAATAAATCTTTAAAAAAAATGTTCGGAAAAATATATGTAACAACTATCCAAAAGAATGCTGGTGTAGCTATATAATTTCAGAAATCTAGATTTCATAAAAATGTATGATGTCAGAGAAAATATCTTTAAAATACTTGAAGCAAAAACTGATAGATCTGAAAGAAGAAAAAAGAATTGCAATTATAATAGGACATTAACACTCATCTCTGTAATGATAGAATAAGTATGTAGAAGATTATAAATGATATAAATGACCTGTGCAATACAATCAATCAACTTAAAGTACTTGAAATTTATAAGACACTCAATCCAACAATAGCAGAATACACATTAATAACAAGTACATATAAATAGTCAACATTTGAGAATATATTCTGGGTCATAAATACAACTCACCAAACTTAAAAAAAAACTACATACAAAGTAATTAAATTGAATGATACAATTTATATATGTGCACTAGCTCTATTAATAACATATATATTTAATGCGTAATTAATTGGAATCCAAACAACACATTTAAAAATAACTGTATCTGGTTTAATCAAGACATCCCTCTCTCAAGTGGTTATTTGCAGGAGAAATTCTGTGATGAGACAAAAGGTAAATTATATTTGGAAATGCATTACAGTACATCGGACAGTGACTCAGCTGCTAGTCAAGAGTATTCTTCATTCCTGTCCCAGAAATGACTGGCATGTAAGATAAATAGTGATAAGGGAATATGGGGATCTTTAGGGGTAGAGTAGAGTAGGAAAATAGATTTCAAGAAAAAAAAAATAAGCCTAAAATGAAGAAATCAATCTTCAAGTAAGAAAGGACTTCTGGAAAATTGCTAGTAAGCCCTTGTAGAGCCTCTAAGGTGAAAAGTTGAGAAAATTCTTCCTTGCTCCATTCTTCCTCATCTGCAACTATGGTTTTGAAAACACTCTGATTATTAATGGATAGATTCTATTTCTTTAGACCAGAGAGAGTGAAGAATCTATAGAGGAGAGGAAAAAGTTTCCAGATCTCAGGTGAGTGAGAGAGAGAGAAATAATACTTCTATGACACTATCAGATGGTATTTTGAACCCTTCCACACAGCTAGTTTCTGAGCACCCAATTTCACCTGCACCAAAACCTCATGAAATAGAGGCTTTTAATGAATGTCAAGCAAAGAATTAATTCCTAAGTGATTATTTCTTTTAATCTTATTTGCTAGGCTGCCTGACTAGAGCAGATGCTTGGATGACTGGTAGCTTCCCACAAGTTAATAGTCATTATCACTGTGTCATTTGGAGTGCTGCCTTCATCCTGTTCATTTCTCTCTCCTTCTCCATTTATGTGTATTTTCCTTTCATGTGTGACACAAATCCCTGATATTCTTTTATACCTTTTTCACCTGCTATGAAAATCCTTCTTGATATAGAAAGAAAAAGTAATAAAGAGCCTGTGATGTATAAGGTGACTAATGAAGTGTTAAACTCAACAACTGCTTTCCTTAAGATTCTGAAAGCATGAAATGTGTATTTTTCTCATCAGCAGTCATCCCAGTGGGAATGCCACTTTTAAAAATTAAGATACTCAAAGCAACCTTCCATTTTATGACACTTAAAGAAACAGTCATTAAGATGTTTATTCTGTGTCTTGTATCACACGTAAAATGTAAAGGTGATTTATTTAATTAAGTGGCACTGAATCAAGACTAACTCATAAATAAAAATGCTAATTTATGGATTCATCTGAGGCTTTAACTGTCAAATCAGATCTAAAAGTGAAGTATTTAGTACTAAATCTTACAGTCTTATATATATTTTCCTGCTCTTCAGATTCTCTGTTAGAAAATGAGACAAGTAATGAATGTGTAAGTTCCAATGCTAGCGAAATTCACATGTTCTTTTGTGGCAGAATATTTTAAAAAAGGGCAGCCTTAATAGTCTATGTCATTTTAAAGGGAAACTGCAATTAATTTGGGAAGAAACAATTAATTTATAGGAGTGGAGTATGTGCATTAGGAAGCATAAAGGAGAGTGGATGAAAGAGAAGATGTCCCATAGTCAAATGGAATAAGATTGAGAACACATTATGAATCTGAACATTATTCCTTTTCTGAGCAAATCTAAAACCCTGTCATTTAACTTTTTTCCTGAAGTTTAGTATAAAAGTGACATGTCAGAGTAGTTTGAAGTATAGATTCACATACAATTCTGTAACATTTATGACTACTATTCAAAGAAAGTAATGATATATTTTTAACGTTTTATGGAATTTAAAAATAATTTCTTTTTTTAAATATAAAGGTTTTATTTTGAAAATTATTATCTCTAAATCTTCACATTTAATTTTCAAGTGCTTTCTGGTTTTCTCTTAAATAATGAAAAAACTTGAATTTTAAAAGGTATCTTTACAATATTTTCAATTCATTAATTTGCCACAGATCACAAAGCATAGGTCATGTCTACCACTGAATAGCTTCTACACAAGTTGTATAAGCTATGTTGTGTACATGACACAAGAAGATACACAATACATTTTTTTTTCAGTCCATACAAAAGATTAAAAATGCCAAAATTCAATTATAGCTTGAAGATCATTCTATTTATACAGGTGGCATGACTACTTAACAAATTAAATTTAGGTGTAAAAATTTATTCTAAGAGTGGTTAGAACATAACTGTGGCTACGTTTTGTAGTACTGATTCTGTCTTTGAAAGATTATCTAACAATAAAATAACCTTTGAAATGAACTCTATTTGTAACATAAAATTCTATTAGAAATGGCTGAAAATACATATTTAGACTTTTTTTCTGTTTACAAAATTAAATACATTAAGAGAAATGAGGGATCATCTGTTCATTTAAATGCGATGCAATATTTAACTTGAAAAAATCAACCTATACACAGAAACAAAAAGATAGTCTAATGTCAAACAACCTAAATACTTTGATAAATCAGTTTAATTTAGACAATTCACAATTTTTTATCAATTCTCAATGTTATAATTACACAGATATCATATGGAAAGAGAGATTAGTCTCTATTTTGATTGCTTTTGTTTTTAATTACTCACATACATCACTTTTAGAAAGAAATATAACTCAGTTCATTCAAACTTCTCAATCTTTTCTCCAACATACTTCCCCCACCCCAAATTTTCCTTTTCTTCTTTTTACTATAACTCTATAATATTGTAACTTTCATTCTAATAATAATATTGTAACTTTCATTCATATAATACTTCTAATTTGAAGATTCATAATCAAATTCCTTCCTTTTCCTTAACTGACCTATTTCCACATGGATAGCAGCCTCTTTCCATTTACTTCTGCACTTTGTGGGGCAAGAAAGTACTTTAAAGCATTCATTTCTGAAAAAAAAGTCCATACTGTTCAGAATTTAATGCAGAAAAACGGGCCTTCCAATGTAATGAAAGACACTATAGCACATTTTAATGACATCATTCAATATTGCTCAGGAAACAGTTCTTTGAGTAACTCAAATTCCTTCATCTTCAGTATGTTTCAGAACTGTAAAGATGGGGCTGTGAGACTGTAGCAAGTGTCTGGGAAGAATAATGCAAAGCAAGTAGATGAAAGTGTGAATCCTTAAAATGGAAGAACATGAAAATCTTTACAACAAAGATAATGAGTAGAATATAGGAAAAAGCTTAAAATAAATACATGATCAAAGGTTTTAGAACAAATAGGTAGTCTTACCTCAAATTTTCCTGATACACACTAACTAGCTAAATAAGTGATGGATTTATGTGTTCATTTAGGAAGTGTTCAGTGAGTTTCTCCTTAGCACCTACTTAGCGCCAGATATTTTGGCAGTTTCTACAGGAAAAAAAAAAAAAAGAATGTAGTCTCTAAGATATGCATAACTATTAGAAGATTATGGGAGCACATATTAAATTTAAATTTGACTCTCCAATATTACAGATATGTAGAAAATGAAGAATTATTTGTTGGAAGATCAAGAAAAACAACATGTAGCTTTCAGTCAGCTTATAGCAACAGAACACTACACTCAAGCTTATGAAACCTTAAGGGGATTTCCTATTTCATATATCAAAGAATCCATAGGTAATTGGGCTCCAGCTAAAATAATTTTATTTTAGTATTTCAGGTAAATTTTTTGTGAGTTTATCAGTTCTATACCTTTTCAAGATGTGAACCCTTCCTCAAGAACTTCCTTCATTGTTACAAATGGACCTACTTCATGACCACAACACGCTGGTTAGAGGCCTCGGGAGTATCACACCTACTTGTCTCTAGAAGTGGGTGGTAAACTCCTTGCCTAGCAATGAAATTCAAGTACCTCCCTCTAGTCCTCTTGTCCTGAATTATATCCCTTGACTTCCCAGGGCTTGCATATGCTATTTATTAGCTGATGATTAAATGAACTATGCTCTGGAGGCCAGAAAATATTGGGCACTGCTGGCGACAGTTGATAGATAGAGCCAAAGAGAGATATAAAAATTCTGTTTGATCAAGAAATAGATGTCATCGTAATGGAGTGACTTATGCTAACACTTTAAGTGAAAATAATCACTTGTTTACCAGAACACTGATAAACAGACACAGAAGGCAAGGACTTGTGTGAAAGGCTAGCCAGACCCCACCCCAAATTAAGCAGGTAGCTCTGAAAATAAAGTTATAGAAAAGGACTAGCTAAATAGGAGCAAAAATAAGCCAACGTACAATGTTTTGTATTATTGTCCCCACTGGGTCTCTGAAACCTTCCAGACTATGCTTATATTATTTTACAAGAAATTCCCTCAACTCCTATTATTATGTGGGATTGATTTGAGTTATAAGAGAAACCTCTCCATGCAGTTTCATTTAGATCAGAACCTCACAAAATCTGCATATCCAGCAGGGTCTCGAGATTCATGTAACCTGGTGATGTCTTATAGGTAAATCTTAAAGAAGAATACTGCAGCTATCTGAGGGACCTAACTCAAGGCAGCTGTCTGTCCCATTTGGATACTTTTGAGCATTCTTTTCTAGAGAAACTAAGAGAGGGTTTTCAAATTTAGGCCAAGGGAAAGTAGATGATATGTTATACTATCAGGATGATAGTCTAGTCATATGAGATAGGTACAATAAAAAGAGAAGGCAGGTGGGAAGAGAGGATAAGTTCAGCCTCAGGTCACTAAATAGAAGTGACCAAGGCAACTCTAGATACTCTGTGTTAGAGATAGTTCAAAGACTGGAAAAATGAAGATGAAATAAATTATGAGGAAAGACCAGCAGAGCATGATAAGTTTGAAAGAAAATTTAAAACTTGGACATGGAGAATGAGAGAGTATTCTGATTAGGAAATATTTCATAACAGATTTATCGAATCTGTGTTTAATTCCCTTAACAGTGGTATACCATGTATTTGGCATACATAATCATATATACATTTTAAATAAATATAGACGAGTGTATTCTTGATTTAGACAGAAAGTTGTCAGTTTATTGTCTGTTTTCCAAATGAAAATTAATATTGCAGGTTTTTTATTTTTACTTAGCTAAATTTATCTTTGTATTTCTAAGTTCTCATAGTAGATTTTGATTCTAATAACATAGTTACCTACTTTCTCTGGATGCAAACTGAATATAATATTTTCAAATTGCAACTTACATAGAGTGAGGGGTTATATACTTCTGTTTGATGTTTGTTCAATTTAGATAAGACTTTTTCTTTTATTAATTATATGACTTTTTTCTTTTATTAATTATATGACTTTTAGTCATATAAAACAAAATACAGGTAATTGTAAAGCTTAAATTATAAATCAAGTTAAATATATTCCAAAAACTAGTTTCTGCACATACCTATTTATTTCCTTTCATTCTTCTATCGCTAAACAGTTTTATTGTTTGGGGCTTATCCTTTATTTATTTGGGAAATATAAATAAGTGAATATATTTACATACAGAAATACACATATGTGTTTTATCTCCTTCTTATGCAGAATTAGCATTTTTTAAAGTATCCTGAAGATGACTGTTTTACTCAACAACATATCCATATATATTTATACATTATGAATCTTCTCCATTAATTTTTCAGAAGCATCAGATAAATATAGCAAAGTTCATTTAGGCAATACTTCCAAAAGGGATTTTGTATTACTGCTATTAAAAATTGCTATTAAAAATTGTGTACTATATCAAATGTTTGCATATGTTATCTTTTATTTTGATTTGGCATAAATTCCTAATATAGTAATTCTGGATAAAAAGAAAATTGATATGAAATATTGTTAGATATTACAAAATGTACAAACTGTTTTGGATAATATGCCAGTAGGGTTGACTATCAAACTTCTGGGGTTTTTCCATGCAAATGTACATGAAAAATCTTAGATTTGTTTAAATTTACATTTCTCTCTTAGATTGAGTGGATACTCTTTTCATTTGTTTAAAGATGATGATTTCATATCATAATGTTATTTTGTTTTGCTCATTTTTCTCTTGCTTTGGTGGGATTTTTTTTTCTAAAAATTTCCCTATATTCATAGTAATCTTTTTTTGTGTCATATTTTGAAATTTTTAAAGTATAAATATAGTGCTATCATTCTCATTAGTGTGCCTTTTCTTTTTATTTCCTTCCACCATCACTGCCATAGGAACTCACTCAAAATGTATAAAAAAATTGATATAAAGTCTGAAACCATAAAATGCACAGAGGAAACCAAAGACAAAATGCTCCACAACAATTGACTTCAGGATCATCTTTGGGGACTCAAATCCAGTGAAACAAAAGCAGTAATAAACAAATGGGACTACACCAACCCAAACAATTTCTCACAGTGCACAAAACTATCATTAAAATGAAAGACACATATCAAGTTGCAGAAAATGCATATTATATATTCAACAAGGGGATAATATCAAAGATCTATTAAGAAGTCATACAATTCACCACCAAGGAAAATAGCACAATCAAAAATGGATAGAAAAGCAAAATAGACACACTTAACATAAATGGTGAATAGGCACATGAAAAAATGTTTATAATATATTATTATCAATAAAATTAAACTAAAAACACAGTGAGATACCACCGTACACTCATGTGAATGATCCATATTAAAAAGACCAGAAACAGTGAGGAGGGCATGAAAAGAAAATAACTCTTACACATTGTTGGTGGGAATATAGACTGAACCAGACTCTGTGAAGTCAGTCTGCAGTTTTTTCAAAATGTTAAAAATAGATGTGTCACCTGATACAGAAATTTTACCCCTATGTGTCTATCTTAAAAATATGAAGAACAGCCCTATATATAATAGCCAATTATGTAAACACCCTAAGTGTCCAATGAAAGATGGGTGGACAATGAAAATGTGGGATATGTATGTAATGTAATACTACTCAGATATTAAAGAAAAGATGAAACCTTAACATCTATGACAAAAATGGATAAAACTAGAGGGGATTTTATGCTAACTGAAACAAACTAGGAGAAAGACAAATAATGAAATGATATCACCCGTGGCATCTAAGAAACAGTACAAGGAAACTAAATCCATCAAAACAAATCCTAGAAATCTGACTGCATTCTTGAGGCTGGGGGAAGGGGGAAGATAACAACTGGGGGTGAAGACCCAGTGGATTATGGTGGAGGATTATGGGTGCTTTGGTGGTTGCTGGTGCATGACTTGTAAACTTGTATCTGTAAACAATATATAGTAGTTAAACCAGTGTTAACTCCATTTAAAATGGTTGAATTTTTAAAATATTTTAATTGAGAAAAATACAAATGTGCATGGTGTGACTCAACTTTAATGCAATATAGAATGAATAGTAAGAAAGAAAAATGGTGAGTGAAAGAAAAGGATAATGAAGCAAAAGCTGCGTATTCTAAATATTTGTGACAAAGGTGTGAACAAAAGTAAAATGTGGTAAATGATAGGAATTGTATAAGAGCTTGCCAAAACTTGTTTTTTTTTTTCAAATCCGGGATCTCCAGATTCCTATCTTCGACAAAGCAGAAGGGTTTTTACTTAGGACTCAAGCACATGCATAGAACAACAATATGAATTTCACATTGCACTAAGATAAACACACCATTTAGTTGGCAGCAAAAAATGTAAAAGGAAACAGAAGTGTTCACAAGGCTAGGAAGGCTGGCAATGCACAGTGGTCAGGACCTGGATTGCAGAGTTCCTGGCAGCCATCTGCTGTATGGAGGAAAAAGTCAATTCTCAGAGCAAGTGTCCCTTGTAGCTCTCCAAGTGTCTGCAGAAGTTTCAGATCTCTTACGTGAAGTTCATAACATCTCAAATTGCCTTATATTTGTTACCTGTATTTCTACTAATTTTCAGAGATATAGCATAAAGGCATCTGTTAAATTTATTTATGGTCAGGGTTTTTATGCCTTTTATCTATCTTATCTGTGTCTATCGAAACATCGAAACTCCCCCCCCCCCCCCCCCCCCGCGTTTGGTAACTAAGTTCCTCTATCTCAATTGCCACAACCTGTTTTAGGGTCATTACAATAAAATCCAAATGACAGACTGTTACAAGTGTATTGGTTTAAACTGATGAGAGCTAACACATTGAGAATAAACTATACATTGGTAAACAAAACAAATATTGTGCCTAAACTATACATTGGTAACCAAAACAAAAATTGCGCTGTTTCTTTTCCAAATTGTGATAGTGTTTCTGTTGATAGTATATCGATTTCTAAATTGCCCTGACATCCTGAATTTAGTGTTTCCGGTATTTATTATAATACACTCAAAGAACAATACTTAATACTTACAATCCTCCGCTCTACCAGCTGAGCTATTGAAGGGCGCATTAGGGGTGCTAATATAAATGGAAAATGAGTGAATGAAAAAATGAACGAGGGAATGATTGAACCGGAAAATTCTTTTCCACTTATGAGAATGATCATAAAAGTAAGACATTTGAGATGACTCTGGGTATTTAGAAGTAAAGGAGAACAGTTATAAAAAGATATGAATGGTTAACTTTTCCCATCTTTGAATAGTATGAATACTTTAAATGATTCTCTAAGCTGTGAATACCTTATATATTTTACTCTTACTTAATTATTTACTAAGCTATTTTTACCTCAGATGTTATGTAAGTAGAACTTGATAACCTAGGAAATGAGTGGGGATTTTATAAAAAAATGAATTTATATTTGGAGGGTTTTAACACGTTTGAATGAACTTATAAATTAAGGATTTCACATGAAGTTACTGGAGAAGAGCAGAAACTGTGAGTGAAGAAAGAAAAGGGTCTAGTCATACATAAATAGTATAAGAGAAGTAATTAAAATTGGATGATTGCTCTTGATAGCAACCTATTTGCAAAATGTAAGCAATATAATGTTTAATAATTATGTGAAATATGTCATAATCTTTTTTTCTTATATTTTCCTAAGTGATAATTGAATGTTAGCCAAATGTTGCAAAGTAAAACAAAACAGCCATTTATTGCTACCTTTATTTTTTTTTCCTGAGACACTTGCCATTATTTAAAAAAAAAATGTGATTCATTTATAAGAACACTAAACTTATACCTATAAAGCCTAAAGCATTTTAATTCCAGCATGACAGGTGAGAAAATTAAATGTAATAATGTGCCCAGAGTAAATCCAGGTCATAAATTATATAGTAATGGCATGTTGTCAATAGTATGTAACATTTTCTATATGTATCACAGTTTACATATGCAAAAATGTTCAGAAGTGTTTTTGACAACAATATTCTGTCCGTATTTTCTATTTTTCCACTATAGTGCACATATTAAATGTTATGTTTTGACTTTTAAGGTTATTTTATAACTTATCATAAAACATATTTTATATATTGATTCATCAGTCATAGAAAATAACTACTCCTCTCCTTTTCAATATGACAGGTTCAAATTTATTCCTATTTTCTTATATATTTTTATTATTGATTGCCATCACTGTTTTCAGCAAATTTGTATTATTTCATGATTTCCTATTTTCAAGGCTACAATTCTGTCCAGATGAAACACAAAATTATAGTCTCTGATGATAAAATGAATTAAAACCTTAATTTTCACTAATGTGTGAACAATCTTTTTTTGTTTGCTAAGAGTGAGTTATGGACTGAATTTTACTGTCTTCCAAAATTTGTATTTTGAGACCCTACTTTCCAATACTGTAAAATATATTTGAAGATAGCAGTTAATTTAAAACTGATGCATTATGATGGTCAGAAATAGCCTTATAAGAAGAGGAAATTGCCATACAGAGATACCAGGGTTATTTTGTGCGGAGGAGGGACCAGGTGACAGCAAGATGTGGTCATCCACAAGCCAGGAGAGAGGCCTCAGGAGCGACCAAACCTGCCAACACTTTGCTTGGCGTTCTCACCTCCCAAACGGGTAGAAAATTAGCCAGGACCTCTCTGTTAGGACCACTCTGGCACAGTAATTCAGTGTCTAAGTTCATGAAAAATGCCACTAAATGAGCATTTCATTTAGAGCAGGGGAAATAATTGTCTAATTGTCATACTCTTTGGGGTCATTATTTTCTTGAAGTTTAATTTTTTTTTTATTTACTTTACCACTTTCTCATCCTAAAACTATTAGAGATCTTAAAAATCCTATACATTGTGGCCCTCCCTGGTGGTGCAGCAGATTGAAGCACAGCACTAAGAAGCTAAAGCCACTTCAGCATGAGTTCAATCCCCGCCCTGGAGGTGACCCACACGGCATAGCAGACCTCTCCTGACCCACCTGCTGCTCCCCTCAACAGTGTACTTTGTGGATCTGCCTGTTCTGCTCCCCACTCTGTCTCTGGTGAATCCTCTCACCCCCCTGCACCTCCAGCCTGTACCCCAGTTCTGTATGCAAAAATAAATAAATATTTTTAAAAGTCTTATAGATTGTGTTTTCTAATGTTTCAAGATACTTCTTTAACATAGATAACATTTTCTATGTCTGTGGCTGAGCTCTCTTCCTGGGCATAACACTTTGCTATCCCACACTGTATGCTATTTCCTGACATATAAGTCTTCTTTCTTGATTTCCATATGTCCATATGAGGTTTGATTAAGTATTTTTTCACAGAATTTCCAAATAATTTGCATATGTGGAAATGTTTTCCTGGTCATTTGTCAATGATTTTATTAAAGCTGGGAAGATGAGGGATTCTAAATAAGCACATATATTTGTGTAAATGGAATTATCATACAGTGAAGAACAGAAATGGAACTTTAGTGGTAAATTTAATGTATCATATACACATTTATTTTTTTAAAGATCTATTTATTTATGTATACAGAACTGGGGTACATGCCAGAGGTGCAGGGATGTTGAGAGGATTCACCAGAGACAGAGTGGAGAGCAGAACAGGCAGATTGAGGAAGTACACCACTGAGGGGAGCAACAGGCAGGTAAGGAGATGTCTCTGTACAACCTTCCAACCCCAAGTGAAAGTAAAGTTAATTGGAGAAAAAGTAAAAACTGAAATAGCAGTTACAGAATTTACTATTTGGATGTTTTTGTGTATATGACACACACACGTTTTTGTGTATATAGCACACTTGTGTAAATATATATACATATCTATACACACACATATGCATCATGGTAGTTTTATGAGTCTTATTACCCTTTTCTGGTATAAAAAGGTATAATCTCTCTTTCTAAAAAAAATTAAAAAATAAAAAATAATTCCTCTATAAACTAAGCATTTTAAACTTTAACTCAATATTTTCTGTGTTACAGTCACTGTTATCTAACATAATTTTGGAGTCAAAAAGGACCTATAAGACACAAATGTCTGAGAAAAAAATAATCTGAAATCATAGCCTACCAATGTCTCATATATTAGACATATAATGTCAATGTAAAACATATAGGTGTTTTAACCAAAGAATCATAACTTAAAACGTGAAAAATAAGACTTTTGGGAGGAATTATAATAAAAAGAAATGTGATGAAGTAAACATGTCATACAGGTAATAATGTTCTTCTTTTCTCTTTTTATGTAATTTTAATTTTATTTATGGTGGCACAAAGATAACATTTTTCTATCTAGAATGTCTGTAGCTGCCTTTAGAATGGTAATTAACTGCCATGGAGAATATAATTCATATAGGCTAAAATTTTGTACATTTATTAGAAAGGTTATATTCTGAAATAAAATCTCAATCACTTCTGTATTATTACATTGAGTTACATCACTTTATATTCCCAATGTAAGTGTCTGAAGGCTCCTTTTTCTTCACATTCTTGTCAATGTTGTTATTTCTTGTCTCTGATAACTATCCTAACAGGTTGATGTGATACTCATTTTCTTAAATATTTTTCCAAGAATTATCAAGTATGAGAAGTCCAAGATATAACAAAAAATAATGGAGAATTTATTATGAGAAGCTTTCAGTCTCTTAAGCGTTCAGAAAAAAAATAAATGCTAAATTATCACATCCTTTTTTAAATGTGTTCTCTATTCATAATTTTCATCTTCAACTTAGAATATGTAAAATTGCTTAATGATCAGGGTGTTTGTGCTTCTTTTTGGCTTTAAAAAATAATGATCTTTCATTTTAATAAAAAATTCCACTATTGCATACTTGTGTTTTATGAATTACTCTACACACACTTTGTGTCAATTATAGCCATAGAATAAAAGGTAACACTTCAGCCTTCAGGCTGAATCATTTATTTGGAGCTTAGTGATGTGTTCTTAATTCAATTTGAAGTCTCTACCCACCCACAGTTTGTGGAGAGAGAGAGGCAAACATTTTTCTTCATTGGCAGTGGCTGAAGAATGTATCAACATGACAAATATTATCCTGAAGGAAAAAAAAAAGGTATACCCTGTGAATAATAATCTCTCTTTCTCAAAAAATAAAAAAATAGTTAATCATAGCAATATTTATAACATTTCTTTTATCCCAAAGGAGCCTCCAAGCACTTTCAACGTGTTAACAATGATCTGGTTCTGCGGGATTCACATCTCCTGTTATTGAAACAAAATCATGTTTAACAGAGCATGGGGATGGCAGACCCTGCAGAAAGCTCTGCTGGATTTATGATTGCATCTGTAAGCTGAAAGGAGAGTACCATTTATTCCAAACTGGTCATGCTAGAATGTGGATCCATCACAGAATCAAGGCAAGGGCTTCTTGCTTATTTATGCAAAATGTGATGGATAGCATAACATTCACTTGCTCTCAGATAAGAGTATTGATGAGTTATCACAGCATACTGTGTCCTAAACTCCTATTAATGGATATGACATTATGTCTGATAATAATAACATGAATAATCATTTAAAACAATGTTTCATGTAAATTAATGTTACTTTTGCCTTTCTGTTTACAAAAAGAATGTTGAATATTCAAGATTCTGAATGCACCTATAGAACAACATAAGCGTATGTTTATTTCCAATATTCATATGTTGTCTCTCAATTACCTTATGCATAGTATACGAATGATTTAATAATATGGTGCAAATGCTAGATAAGAGATAACAAACACGGTTTGAATAATTACAAACAGGTGTTAAACTTTCACTAATATACATGTATACATGCACATGTATAATGATACATGTGGAGACTTTATATAATATCACTATGCTTTGATTTATGTCATGTGCTTTACATCATTCATCTCATAGCTATTAGTAGTTAAAAGCAGAAAAAAGAGACTATAGAAATAAATTCTCATTTTTCTATGCCATTACATCTGCTATGTTGTGTCTAAATTTTCTTCATTCATTTCTTCATTCATTGAGTGAAAACTTATTCAATAATTATTAGATCCTATGCTAGGCATAAGGGAAAAATATGATACATTTGTTTGTTTCTTTGTTTTCAAGATCACACTCTTCTGGGAGAAGTAAAAATAAACAGCAGGGGTTTTTCAAGAACACCACACAGACAGCCCCCAACTCAAAATATTATGCAAAGGTGACTCTATAGAGGAGGCAATATTTTAATGGGGACTTGAAAATAGAATGGAAGATGCTAGTCAAAGGGAGCACTTCTTCAGGGTTCTATTTACAGACCTGAAACACATTTCAGCACTGGCTAGCAAAGATACTGCTCCAGTGGTGTCAAGTTCAACTGAATAAAACATTGTGTGAGATGAGACTCAACAAAACTAAATCAAAGTAAAGTACTGATGTGCACTGGCCCTACCATGCATACTAGAACTAGACTTACAAATGAGTTTTCAAAACAGGGACTATACTAGCAGATACACTTTTCCTGATGCCACATACCTATTTCTCACTAGCTATCACTTATTATCATAACCATGATATATTTTAAACTTTGTATGAAACTCTCTTCTTTTCTGCACCTTGTCCTAACCTGCTAATGCAAAGTCCCTGTATGGCCATTTCCCTGGATATTTTCAACAATCCTAGGTTGAACAGGCTCCCATGAGATATTATTCAATTCTTTTCTCTTTTATCCTTGATACTCACATGTGACTGGGACACATCTGTTGTTCCTGTTAGGTAAGACTACACTTTGGCCCCATTCCTCAACCTTTTTTATCAGCAATAAAACAATCATTAATTCTTCCAGGTTAACACATGGAATCAATATTCTATGTCACTGCTAAAACTAGAACTTTGCTTTTCCTAAAATTGCTTGATGATTTACTGTGAAGGGAGAGAGAGAAACTAAGCTCCTTATGCAGAGTTTGTTTCCCTAGATGTTCAAATCACCTCCGGAAGGCTCTTTCATCCTTTATGTCGATAGATTATTGTTAGGCCACAAAGCCATTACATATAATGAAGCAGTTCAGAAACAAAATACAGAAATGAGTTTAATTATGTGTCCCCCCGCCTTCAAAAAAAGTTATGCTGAAATCCAAACCCAGAACATCAATATGTCACTTTATTTGGAAATAGAATATTTACAGATTAAGGTTAAATTGATCATTAGTCTTAATTTAGTGCAACTATTATCTTCATAAAAAACAGAAGTTTGTGCACAGGAACAGAAGTACACAGAGAGAGCAGGATGTAAAGAGGATGCCAAGTGAAGATGAAGAGAGAAACTGAAGGGTACATCCATTAGTCAAAGATACCCACAAACCAGCAGAAGTTAGGAGGGAGACACAGAGCAGACTTAAAGGAACCCAGCTATAGATACTTTGATTTTGGACCTCTAACCCCAGAACTGTGAGATAATAAATTTCTGTTGTTTAAGCCTTTGAGTTTGTGGCACTATGTTGTGGTAGCTTTGTTCACTAGTGAACAAATACAATAGATGACCTTACATCCTTCTTCAACATAACCTCACATTCTAGAGATAAATGCCTCCCTTTTCCTGCTGGATGTAAGATTTAGAATTGGCAAAATTGTGTCTTATACATTTATGTTTCTTTGCAGCTTTGGCTTATATTTTTGTACACTTCAAGAATGAAATTATTTTTTGCTAAAACATTTTTTAAAATGTAAAATGCATTGATGCTATTGAATAAAATAATTTTTAGCTTTATAAGGAAAAAAGATAAATTAATAAACAGTCATGCAAAAACAAATTACCTCATTTGTTTAATAAATATCTATGTGTATATCTATACATATTTTCTCAAAGTCATTACTATTTATGATTATGAACATTCAATAAAAAGCAGATATATTTTGAAGAAATACCTTTCTGCCTGTGTACTTATAATTTTATAAGACTTTGTTTACTTCATGAATATTAATTGTGGCTTTAATCTCACTCAATATTAACACTGCTGAAAATACTATTTCATTATCACAATGTTTTCTATTATATCATAATACTTTTTTTTAGTAACAGTGAATCGAGCCTTATTTAAAATACATTAGTACAAAAAGAACCACAAATTAATTAGAAGGTTAGTAGTTAAATACATCAAAACCACAATGCTACAGAATAATAGTCCTTTCTAAACTATGAATCACCTGTATGATTACTAAGACTTCTATTAGCTCTCTTCTAAGCACATTCATTTGACTGGAAAATTGGTTCAATACCAATGAATCACCTATTATGTTCTTTAAGGAAGGGAATGTCATACTGATACAGGGCCATTGTGAATAATAAAAATGATAATATGTGGCTTCTTATAGGAAGTCTGAAGTAATTTAGACAACTGATTTTTTTCACATCATAAGTAAGCACAGGACTGGTGGTGTCTATGTAAACAACTGCTTTGACCAAATTTACTTGTAAAAATAATAATAAAAAAAAAGCCGGCCCTCCCTGGTGACGCAGCGGGTTAAAGCACAGCACTGAGAATCTAAAGCCGCTTCCGCAAGAGTTCGATTCCCGCCTGCCCCGGGAGGTGACCACATGGTATGGCAGACCTCTCCTGACGCACCCGCTGCTCCCGTCAGCAGTGTACTTCGTCGATCTGCCTGTTCTGTTCCCCACTCTGTCTCTGGTGAAGCCTCTCACCGCCCCTGAGCCTCTGGCCTGTACCCCAGTTCTGTATGCACAAATAAATAAAAATCTTTAAAAAAAAAAAAAGCTATTTTAAGTATGTAATTACTCATGTTGAAAGAGATCAATTTACAAATTAATCTTAAAGACTGATTTGACCAAACTTTTCATTTTCAGCTATCTCTTGACATTTTATTGACACATCCAAAGAAATGGAATCATTACTATGTACTGTCATAGAATATTGTAGAGAATGAGCACTACATAGAGCTAGTTTTTTTTCTTCTAGGCTAATAGTTTTTCTTAGTACCAACTAAAATATTCAGTATTTTTTTTCAAGTTTGAAGTTCAAAGTGAGCATAGATGAATTAATGGCCTGAATTCAAATCAGAAAAATTTTAGATAATGTATCAAATAAATTTTTATAATTGAGTATAAGTCATATAGGCCAATTTACTTTATAGAGAAATCTACCTGTGTAAAGGATTTTTAAAAATAAAAACTCTGTAGAATCTTGTTTTTATATAAAATAAATTTTGTGATAAAACTGAATTTTTATTGGCAGCAATGAAATAATCAAACTAAAGTTGACAGCTCAGTACTATTTGAAAATTACTGACATGGATTTTCCAGAAAAAATAACATATATTCCATTTTGATTGAAATTTTGCTCCATTCATAGCCATTATCTTTTCAAACATCTTCTAAAACAGAAAAACCTTCCATAGTTTTCTCCTAATTCTTTTTTTTGTTAAGATTTATTTATGCATACAGAACTGGGGTACAGGCTGGAGGTGCAGGGGTAGTGAGAGGATTCACCAGAGACAGAGTAGGGAGCAGAACAGGCCCAATGACACAGTACACTGCTGAGGGGAGCAGTGGGTGGGTCAGGATGGGATGTTTGCCAAGTCATCTGGGACACCTCCAACTCATGTGACATGCCTTAAGCTTCTCAGTGCAGTGTTTTAACCAGCTGCGCCACCAGTGAGGGCCCTTTAACTAGTTTTAATTGCAATCTTTATGTCAACTTCATCCTTGCTTACAACATTCCAAGTATTTGTTTTTTGGTATTTAGATATTTGTTACATATAAAGGTATGTGAGAGAGTGATTTTGAGGAAGTTCCTTCAATTCTGTGGCTTTTAGTATTTAGAAATTATTGCACTAGTTTGAATGACTTCACAATTCCTTTTAGCTCTGAATATTATTTCTAAATCATCTCCTTTGCAAAGAGGTAAGGTCTAGACTGACTAGATTATCTGTGTGATTAAAAGCTTTTGCTTCCAATGTGGGAACCAGAGAGAGTTTATGTACCCAGAAAAGGCTCAGTCCACAGACAGGCATTGCAGTCAGCAATCAAGTGTACAGTTAAAGAATTAACTCTTCTTTTTAGTGGTCGACATACAGAATTTTAATAAATTTTTTGTCTAATTTTCAAATCTGTACTTTATTACTGTTACCCCATGTATTTTTAGTTAAAAATAATGTTTAATAAGTTGGTAGTCTAATAAGTAAACCATTGCTATAAATAATTTTGGACAAAATATTATTTGAGTAATTGTATGTGTGTTATTCATTTTTCATACTTGAATTCATTTAACCTTATGAAGTTTGCATGCAGATATATATGAATACTTGAATTATACATTTTCTACATTTCACTAAAATGCTGAATTAAAAACAAAAAAGATAATAGTGTACATTAAGCTAAATTTTTTTCAAAGTTTTTCACAAATTCCGTTCTTTAGAAGATTTAGAGTAAGTTGACATTGAATGAGTTATAGCTGCAGGTATAATGAATGAAAACTGATTAGCTGATTCCAAAAGATCTGTGAGTAAATAATTTTGTGTAATATGAAAAAAAAGTTAATTAAAACCAAGTAAAATAGCCCACCGTATTTAAATTATTTTAATATGTAAATATTTATTTTTAATTTTTTTACTTAGTGGATTCTAAGAAATTTTCCTTTGTGTAAGTTGAATAAGGTATTGCTTTCCAAGAGGAATCTGTATAATTTTCCCAATATGGTGAAAATTCACTTTCCTAACATACCACTAATTCTAAAAGAGAAAACTGAACAACAAACTATGTCACCAAAACACCATGGACATGCTTGGCTGTAGGAACATCTGAAAACAGACTCCTCAGTAACTCACGTCACCAGAGCAGTAGTTTTCTCAAGCCAACCTATCTGAAAAGTTTCAGTTAGAAACCACAAGTGGAACCCTATCTGAAATGGAATGTCTTTTTTCTTCATGTTGGCATGAGAAAATCCAGACTACCTCTGGATCTATTTTCACTCTCCAAGAAAGAACGGATCATGAGTTCTTGTTTTGACGACTTGCTGTCTATCGGGCCCTATTTTCTGAGAATGGAGCCAATGTTAATTTACTCTCTACCTCTCCTTCCTACTGATTATTAAACGTTCTTATTTGTAAACCTATGAAAATATGCAATACAAAGACATACACAGACACAGGACAAAACTACCTATCTTTATGGACACAAGTCAAATTTATAACTTTATATTTGGGTACCAATTCTAATATGAATATTAGTGTATATTATCACATCTTGTGTTAAATTTAGATAATGGCAAATTTGATTTCTTTCAACTGTTATATAAGTTGCAATATTTCTTTATATCTGAATAGGGTGATAAACAGTTTAATTTTTTGAGTAAAATTGAAAAGGCATGGGCCCTCCCTGGTGGCACAGTGGGTTAAAGTGCAAAACTGAGAAGCTAGAGCCACTTCAGTGTGAGTTTGATCCCCACCCCAGAGGTGATCCACATGGCACAGCAGATCTTTCCTCACCTGCCTGCTGTTCCCCTCAGCAATGTACTTTCATCAATCTGCCTGTTCTGCTCCCCACTCTATCTCTGGTAAATCTTCTCACCATCCTGTGTCTCTGGCCTGTACCCCAGTTCTATATGCATAAATAAATAAATCTTTAAAATAACAATTGAAAAGATGTGAGATTAAGAATCTGAGTCTTAAGTGAGATAAAAGGGGCTCCATAAGTAAGTTATGTTTCACACCAAACTATATATAGTAGACTATCAATAACATATAATTGACAACTTCCCTATGTCTGAATGGGCAACAAAAAACAAAAAGTGAAGTGGATTAAAATAATAAAGATGAGGAACAAACAATATGTAAATGACAATGAGTGTTAGGTCAGGCTAGCTTGTGCTTGCTCTTCATCATCTTTTAACACGGATACTCCTTATGCCTTAAGGAGTATCCTTAATTCATCTTAATTGCTATGATCTGCTGTTCCATGATTATTTTTTTAAATTTATGAAAACACTTGAGCTCTTCCATAGCCTTCACCTTAAATTTATAAATCTCTTATGTGACATTGACATCCAGTGGGCTAGCCATCACATCTGGCTTCATGTACTGGTCTACATATCATATATCTTCTTAAAAATGGAAAATGCTGTGGGAATCTATTATATAAATATTCAGTCTCAGTGTCTAATATCTTTGTTTATAGTTAAGTCTCATTAATTTTGAACTCAATTTTATAGTTTATATTTTTTGAAAGTAATACATGCTTAATAACTTATCAGCATTGTGTATAACCTAATACACTAATAAAAGTTTTATATTTTTTCTATAAAATATGCATGCCATCATCTGCTTTTACTACGCTTATATTTCTTTTCTCTTTTGCTTTATAATTAAATTTCATAGATTATTGATATCTTATACTTTCTACTTTCTTAGTCTTTTGAATTTTCATAAATACTGAATTTTGCTCTTTCTTCTTTATTAAGGGAATATTGGTTTACATAAACTGCATTTTTTTCAGAGGTATAGGGACATGATGCTTTAGGTTCATGTTACTGCACTATGTTCAAAACCAGGTACCTATCGGCTTCCACCATATTGCACTGGGAACACAACATATTTTATGGATATAAAAATCTTTATTCTCTACCTTTTTATGGACTAATGACAAATAAAGCTGTATATATGTAAGGTGTAATATATGGTATACTATGAATTAATTACTGCAATAAAGTTAGTTAAAATATCCATAAACTCACAAGGTGGACAATATCCATGACCTTGACTTTGAGCAATTTTCATATATAAAGTACAGCACTGTTAACTTTAGATCTTCATTAGATGCTCTGAAATTATTTCTTGTAACTGAACATTTAGTTATTCATTAATCTCACTATTTTTCGAGCATTTAGTATGTATAAACTGAGAGTCTGACATAATCTCTTCCCATGGGAAATCATACACTGGTAAAAGACATAGATTTGAGAAAAGTCAGCTATAAATAATGGTAAATACATAATGTTGTATTCTGAATGGTGTGTTCAAATTTAAGAGACTCAACTAGCTGAGAATTAGAGATTGTGTTTCTATAAATTATATAAAACTTTTAGGTATGAGTATTTTAATTATTTATTGTTACATAATTTTCTTCCTTTAGAGATGCTAAAAGAAATTTAGAAATGCATCCCTCTTAAGGAGATATTTATTGTTAAATATAATCTAGTTGCTTATTTTAGCTGCTAAATACACATAAGCATCCAATGATTTACAGACATTATAGGAAACCTAATATTTTAAGTACATGCTTTTAGTTTTGATTCATTTTTTTACATTTTTAAAGCTAATAGCCTAGAATTTATATTCACTTGTGATTACTTTGTGCCTAATGCAACTGAGATGTTATAAGTGAAAATTAATATTTTTTATGATCATGAGATTATAAAATAATATTTGACAGACTCAATGTTTTAGTATTAAGTGCTCAAACTGATGTAAATGAAAGTTGAATATGTTTTTTCTAATGTTTTTCTCTAATTCTATTTATTCATTTCTTTCATAGCTCATATAAGCACATCTCTCTACCCTTTTTACTACAGCTCACTCATAGGTTACTTTTCACTTAAACATGATGAGATTAATTTGATTTTCTCAGACTTCTATGGTGACTACCCTTTTCCCAGTCTTTCATATACTAACCAAACAGACATTCATAAAGAAGAAAAACTACATCTGTGCAACTTCTGCCAAGAAATGGAGTGTCATGTGCAGAGGTACACTGAATGCAAGTTTCTGAGCAAATGTTGTGTGACTGGATATGCCACTGCTTAATGGACTTTACCATTGGTTTGAGTGCTCTGTTCAATTTTAGATTATAAAAGCCTGAAAGTGATCACAAGATGAATTTCAATAAATTGAATTTATGATGAGTATAAAGGATAATTTGCAGACAGCTTTAAATTGTAAGCACTTCTTTCAATTGTAAATATATCCAAATTGCTTTGTTTTTCTCATAAGAGATTCAGCACCTTGAAATAAAGATTTGCTATAAAACAAGCTTTGCAACAAACATCTGCTTCCTGTCTCTAGAGACCTGAGATAGGTGAAATAGAACTCTGGTTGTACAAGTGTGTTTTAAAGTTTTATCAAGGAAGGATTACTTATTCTTACATTTATACCAATAAAAGAAGTAACATTCTTTTTTTCTAATGGTAAGAACATTAGGTCTATTTCTAGTGGTGTTACTCTTATGGACAGGTGTTCTTATCTATCATAAATCTAAAGCTATAAAATTTGAGACATTATTTGATGTTTCTTTTTTTCATGTTGCTTGAATATTCATATATTTAATGTCTTGGGACAATCAGCAGATATTTGCACAAAAATGGAACTCATTTATAAGAATTAGGAGTTTATAGAATTTTCCCTCTAGAGGGATCCATAATCTGTAAATATTAATATGTCAATGTTTGGAGAAATACAGTTGTTCATGGAAGAAGATACACAAAAAGAATAAACTAATACTAAGTTGTACATAAAGTCACTGATAACTAGGCAAATTGCTCTATCATTATATAATCACTGGGTTAACAAAAACTAAAAAGTGTCGAAATAGAAACTGGGAGAAGGGATGTAGAGCAAATTGGAATTCTTACGCACGGCTGATGAGAGTACAAATTGTTAGAACAATACTGCACATTTTCTAGTAAAGGTTAAAAATAAACATCCTAGGGTCCTCCCTGGTGGTGTAGCAGGTTAAAGCATAGCACTAAGAAGCGAAAGCCAATTCAGCATGAATTGCATCCATGCCCTGGAGGTGATCCACATGGCACCCAGCAGACCTCTCCTGACCTGCCTGCTGCTCCCCTCAGCAGTGTACTTCATAGATCTGCCTGTTCTGCTCCCCGCTCTATCTCAGGTGAAGCCTCGCACTGCTCCACACCTCTGGCCTGGACCACAGTTCTGTATGCATAAATAAATAAATCTTAAAAAAAAAATATATATATATATATATACATCCTCAATTTAGCAATTCTATTTCTAATCATATACCCTAGAACATACCTATCAAATAGAAATAAAATGCAAAAATCCATATAAACTGTAAAAAATCTATATTGCAAGATTTTACCAACAACTAAAAGTTGGTCAGATACAAGCAAAGAAATGTAACTTAGTTTTTTTTAACTTCTTTTTAAAATGAGAAATTTCCTTTTCTCATTTTAAAATTTAATTTTTATTTTGTGTATGAGGTAAATCTGTAATGCAAGTATGTCCTCTACTAAAGCATTCATATTTACAAATAACACTATGTGGGGAAGCCCACAGCTCTGCAGGGGCAGGGAGAACTGTGTCTTTACACATTAGGATACATTGTTGGCTGCTATGAGGTATATTATAACAGATGAAGAAAAACAAAACCTTTCTGAATAGGCTTTTCCAAACACACAGATAACACAGCTTATAATGAAACCCCAGTGGAAACAAGTCAACTGATGTTTGATACAATAACTGTAAAATGTAGAGGAGAGAAAGAAAGAGAACATAAAAATGTTTTAAGTTTAAAAATAACTCAGTTACAACATTACTTTGCTTGTGTCTGACCAGCTTTTAGTTGTTGGTAAAATTTTGCAATATAGATATAATATATAGGGATATATAAGAACTATAAGAATATTCCCCAAGCCCATAAAATTGTTCAAATGTGAAAACAGAAAAGCTTTTATGCTGAAGAATTTGCTAGGTTGAGCCCAAACTATTTAAGACAGAAATAAGTGTAGATAAAAGACTTAGGTGTTAATTACATTTTGCTTCCTCATGCTCAGGACATGATGGAGTACTGTGAAGTTCCTTAATATAACCCCCATATCCCTTCTTAGTTGATACCACCCCTGCCCAAGTCTGATAGTTTACATGTCTGTAAGTAGAAAATGTGATCAGAAAGAACATTAGCAAAGTTCACTGAAAATATGTTCTGACTCACTTCTAATCCCCCTTGCCCCCCCTCAGGAAACATCCTTGATTCTTTTTTTCATTGTATTTTTGCAAACAATGTATAAGGGGTAAATATATATATATATATATATTATATATATATATATATATATATATACACACACACATATATATATATATACATTCAGGAATTCAGAAATTTCATCACAAAAACTGAAAATTTAATCAAGACTCTTCTCAACAGTGGTTTTGTGTTTCTGTTTTTGCTGATAGCTTTATAAATGTTTTTTTTTCTAATAGCCAGAGTAATAAAGCTACTTGAAATACATTTTAATATTTTTGTCACAATATTTATAAGGTGTTATTATTTAACATGTAAGCTATACAAAATAACCCATGTTTTACACTCTTCAAAAATCAAGTATTCTGGCCTCCCTGGTGGCACAGGGGCTAATGTGCAGCACTGTGAGACTACAGTAGCCACTGCAGCTCAAGTCTGATCCCCAGCCAGGGAGGTCACATGGTGTGGCAGACCTCTCTAGACCCACCCACTGCTCTCCTCAGCAGTGTATTTCAGTATATTTGCCTGTTCTGCTCCCCACTCCGTCCCTGGTTAATCCTCTCACACCCCCACACCTCTGGCCATACTCCAGTTCTGTATGCATAAATAAATAAATCTTAAAAAAAAATAAATCAGGTATCCATCTTATACTTAGGGTGCATGCAAATCAGAACAACTGCATGATTTCTTAAGAGCTGCATTGTGGCCATTGTCTTCTGCACAAGACATGAAACCTCAGAAAACTGATAAAAATCAGGATACACAGAATATTCGTAATGACATTGTGATTAATAACCTACACTTGTCAAAGTTGAGTAGTGAAACAGAGTCCATGGCAGTGGCCCAATAGAGGGACCTAAAAGAACACAGTTACTGTGTTACAAGTGCTGAAAAAAAGACCCAAGTATTGAGTCAACCTAGAAATAAACAACAGCAAGCAGTTATATCTTTCAGAATGATAAAACCAAAGAGACAGCAACTTTCTTTAAGTCCAAACTCCTTATAGCTACTTAAAGAACTGAGTGAACTAGCCCCCTATTTGTTTTTGTTTTCAACTAAATATATTTTTCTATGTGTCAATCATCTCAATTAAGTTTCTAGAATATGTTCTTTTACTTTTTCACTTTATTCTTTTTATTCTTTCTCTTTGTGCTACTGAATAGGTAGTGTAAGTTGCCTGAGATACCATTTGCAACATTCTTCTATTCGCATGTAGAAGTATGCTTCAACAACAAGATTAAACACACAGACCTATACAGCCCAGCACTGTGAAACATACTGTATTAAAACACTCATTGGATTTTTAAATAAAGGTCTTTGCCCACTTTCCAATATATTTGAAAGGAGTTCTGGTGATTTCTGTAGGTATGAAAACAAAATTTAGAAATGAACTCAATAATTGTTTTGTTCAAATATAAAAGAGAAAGAAAAAACATGAAGCAAGCAGATTTTAAAGTAAAAAGATCAGGTTTATACATGCTTTCCAAAATTATACTCGTTGCAATAATCTGGGCCATCTCAAATGCCAGCCAGATCATAATTAGTCAGAACAGAGAAAAAGTATAATGTAAAATATACTCAATGTGATCTGCATACTATAATTTAGAAAATGTTAATCCTTCATTTGAGGTATTTATAACTGCATAATTCATCACAGTTCATATATTACAAATAAGGTCATATAGGAGAAATTATAAAATATTTTTTATATAGCAGATAAACAAGTATAGCGAAGTTTTCTTGCATTTACAATAACTATACTCCAGAAGGGAAAAAATCAATTCCTTTTTCAAAATAATAAAAACCTGAATTGTTTTAATATATATATATTACTTTGGTATTTTTTAGGTGTTACATAAAAATAACTTTGGGAAGGATTTATCCCTTTTATTGAACTCAACAGGGTAAGGGAAAAACTGAAAGAATTCACCAAGGTAGTATTACTATGACCCATTGAACCTAATTTGAAAATAGATTATTATTCTCTTTAAGAATGAACCTCAAAAGATATACAGCATGTTTATAGAATGGCTGAAAGATTAAAATGATGGCTTTCTTACTTATTTTAGAGTGATAATACATTTGAGGATCTTTGAAGATAAAAAAGAATAAACTTCATATACTTAGTATAAGAGGAACATATATGTTAATTCTTATCAAAAATAGGTAGCCTGTATCACATAATTAGTAAGTTTATTTGTTTTGGCCAGGTTTATTGAGACTTGTCATTCTCTTAGGATTAAAACCAGTGATAGTTTTCTGTCAGGTATGTATCCTAAAGCACTAAGTTAGTAAATACATTTGGAACCAATGTATTTTATATAACTTAAGTGGGGGTTTCATGTAGCTGCATCAGTTCAAATTTAAGCCTGTCTCACTTCTGTTTTGGGAGCCCACATGTAAAAATTCGCATTTACATTGCTAAAACAATGTTTCAGCTACAGCCCATCATATCTATGGATATGGTAATCTGAGAGCTGAAAATGTTCTTTACAAAAGTAGACAGAATTGAAAATTTTGCTCCATTGTTTTTATTTGCATTGCAAATATCAGGTAGGTTTCAACACTTTACTTTTTTTCACAGACTTATTTTCTTTAGCAAGGCAAAGCTCTAAGCACATAAAATAGCAAACAAAATGGATGCTCTTAAGTAGATTATATATATGAATTTAAGTGGGAAATAAATCTGGCCAAAGTCAAATCTATCAATAACCCATGTAGCGATCATACTTTCAAGTCTTAAAAAAGTTATTGTCATTGCTTATTGCCTGTCTTAGTGCTAATTGTTGAGTACTTGAATTCTTCACTAAGGTTACTGCCTCTTTTTGGCTGAAGGAAGTTGCTCACCACAGACAGAATGCTTGCAAGACATTTTTCTTAGTGTCACATGTAACCCAGGATGTTACCTTTGAGTCTAGTCAGATGGGATACCATGAAAACCTGCATTCTCCATGGTTTTTATTGTGTAAAATGTGATTTTCTGCACTTCAAATTTTATTAGTTTGATTTGAAGAGCTGGAATTCTTATATCTCTACTAATTTTGATTCTTAAAAATTTCTAGGTATTTTAAAGCATTAACATAATTTGATTTGCTTATTTATGTGTTAATTCTGCTTAGCTTTCTAAATGAATACATTTGAGAATCTATAACTGTATGGATTTTTAAAGTATTTGCGGAACATCTTGTTCCCAATTATTGTGTTGATATATGTAGAGCTATATGATATATATGTATATATATACGTGTGTGTGTACAATATAAAATCAGGTCTATAACTTTCTCAAAATTCTTATTATTTTAATTTAGCTTATATGACAACCCTATAAATCACTTGAAAGATGGAAAACACAGGAATCTGATATATTTCTGTGGACTAAACTTTTGAGAACAAACCTTGGAAGTTTAAATTCATAACAATATTATGTATTTGGAGGAAAAACTCTATTATACAACAAGTTTGAGGATGTATTTAATAGCAAGCCAGATTTTAAAACAACATATAAATTAATTCAGTGCTAGACTTTTCTAAAATGTACTATGTGCTTTTAGTTTGACCAAAATGATTTTGTTAATTCCAATGTACACACCAACTATAAGATTACCTTGCAAAAATATGCATTTCTTAAACTTATTAAATTGAAATTGCCATTCTCCCACCAAAGTAAGCTTTTTCTTGGTATGCACAGAATAGGTCTCTTCCAGCAAATGTCACCTCCAGTCAATTGTGTCCTGTAAGCCTCAGGAAGCCTGTTATCATTGCTTAAAGAATGCAGGCTATTTCAAGTTAAGGGGAGTGAACATCCTTGAGCTGATAAGATCTATTTTTGTGTCTTCTGCCTGTATTCATAATAGAAGAAACAATTCTTTTTATGACCTAAAAGTCTCCATACACACACACACATACATGATCTCCCTGGTCTGCCCCACTTCATTTTAGATTTTACAGCCATGTAAATTCTTCATATATACATAATGAAATCGATTTTCCTTTGCTATCCTATCTGATGGTGTTTTGGTTATTTAGCCAGTCCAAAAAAAAAGCCAGAAGACTAGAGGATTGTTTCTTACATCCCTACACCACTGAACATAAAAGAAAATCTGTGAATGAACTTGTTTAATATAAATTAACTATCACTATGTCAGGTAAAGTAGGTATTTGTTAGTGACCTGCAACTAACAGAGAATATTAATTATGTTCCGAATAGATATAAAAAAAAAAGACACCACAAAGTTTTATTTATGTGATTTATACTTTTGAAACTTAGCCCATGACTAAAATATCTGTTTATCTCCTGATTTCTACTGTTCTACTCTCCATTACAGGTGGGGAATACTCAAGATACCCTGGAAGATTTTGTTATTTGTTAAATCAAATTCCTTGCCTCATTTTATTGATAAAGATGTGCTAGTAGCAAAAAAGTACTGCACTTTTTGTTGTCCATGAAAACTAAACATGTTCAGAAGGAAAAAAAAATTCTTAAATTTCAAGGCCATTGTCTTCATTGTAGCTATAAAGAATTGTTTTCAGTCTTTCACACTTCAGAAAACTAGCTCTACAACTTTGGTAGTAGAGTTTTGGCTTTCTTTTTCTTTTTTTGTTTTGTTTTGTTTGAAATGCCAAGTTTCTTTAACTCCCATAATGGAAAAAAAAATAATCTGAACCATTCTGACTCACTACAGAAAGGGATTCCAAAAAGTCAATAGTCATATGCATCATTTTTCACACTCATGAACAAAGTTATTTCCTTCAGCTTCCAGATCACTAAGAGCTTATGATCTCATTGGAAATATTACCAAAACCAGCTGTCTTTAATATAGTTCATATCACTAGTTGATATTTATATCACATTAAAATTTGTGAAAATGTATAAAATTTGAAAGTTAAGTTCCTGTGTAATTTTCATATTGTGTTCTGACTCTGCCATCATAAGAGGAAATAAAAACATTACATTGGGAGATAATCAGCACATATTGTGGCTTGCCTTATGTTGGTTGTTATGCACTAAACTATTTTATTCTCCCCAGAATAGATACTTAAAAGAAAACAACATTTCAAATATTATCCATATGAATACTTTTCTAGTTATTAGTTTTATTTTGTCAACATATTTACAAGATACATATATAACTTTTACTTTGATATTCAAAGAGGAAAAAATCAAGAAGACTACTTGTTGACACCTCCTAATAAAATTTTTGTTATCCTATAGTTATATTTTAGTATATTTAGGCAGTAGATATTCCATTGTAATGACCAAAATTCTATAAGAGTGTACAAAATTTAAAAACATGGAATTTCAGTGACCTAGGGATGTCATTGGGAAAGTTAGGGTGATTATTTTAGTAAATTCAATATAATTAAAGAAGGTTTTTTGTTATTTCTATATACTAGGAAGTATATTATCTTAGCTTAGATTATTTTTATTAAGATTTCATTCTTAGCTTAAAAAAACATTGTTTCGATATGAAGGTTAAGTACCATTTTGGTAAAGGAAAAACAAGAAAACTACAGTCAAAGCTTAAAATCAACTGAATGGAAATAAATTCAAAATGCACCTCAATGCTAAATTCAGCTGCATACTTCTGTAAAACTGATTCTTCCATTAATCCGGGAAAAACAGATTTTTCAACAAGATGGGAAGAAGGATAAAATAATAACTGAGTTTATATAAAATTATCAGATAAACTGTGCAATCATATATTGCATCATATAAACCATCTGACTTGTGTCTCCAAGAAGAATAGATCTTTGCTGTTAACAGTTCTGCTAATACCAAGCTTACCAAGCTTTAGTATTTGAGTTATTTATTCCAAAATTTAAAATTGAAGAAACAATTAAATAAGCAGAAAGGAAATGTGTTGCCCAAAAGAAATAGGCTAATTTTAAAAGCACACTTCACAATTATTATATTTAAATGAGGTTCTCGATCAGTTGATCTGACCCTTCATGGTGCATAGCAACTGCAGTTGTACAATATATTTGAATAAGGATTATTATAATTTACTAAGAGGTACTGCAGGGGATTACAAAACTTGGAGACCAGCACAGTACTTTGATAACAGACATCACTGCCAGATAATTAACCTTGCTGTTTGTTTAGCATCCACCAAATGCTTCATTACTGATTCAGTCAATTATCTCCCAGTAATGACCGCTACAGAAGGTAGAATTGCTTAATTAAAATTATTTAGACCAAGGAGGAACTTTGATTGGGCCATGCATGTGAGAAAGACTTGATTAATCTCAGTAAGATACACAACTTATTTAAAGTTTTATTCTATTATATCAATATGCAAAACTCATACTTTGCCAATCAAATATAATTTTTTTTTGATTGGCCTGCTACACTTAAACAATATAGCCACAAAATGTGCATGGACACCAGCCTTTTCAGTCCTACTTTTGCTTTAGGCAGGTCTAAAGGATGAATGTAGAATCCTATTTATTTTAAAAATGTAATTGCTATAAATAGAATTCCTTAGTATTTAAAGGAAATGCATCCTAGCAGATAAGTTGAGCAATATGTGTGCATGCTAATTAAAAAATGTAAAAACACTCCATTTTACCTTTCTTCATAAGGTACTGACAGCATGAGTAGAAAATGCATCTTAAAAATCTTAAAAAGGGCTCTCGCTGGTGGTGCAACAGGTTAAAGCACCACATTATGAAGCTCTCAAAGCCTCTGCAGCATGAGTTCAATCCCCTGCTAGGGAGCTGACCCACATGGTGTGGCAGACATCACCTGACCCACCCGCTGCTCCCCTCAGCAGTGTACTATGTCCATGGGCCTGTTTTGCTCCCCACTCTGTCTCTGTTGAATCCTCTCACCCACTACACCTCTGGCCTGTACCCCAGTTCTGTAAGCATAAATAAATAAATCTTTTAAAAAAATCTTAAGAAGAATAAGTAAAAATATGTATTTTTTTAAATTTAAGAAGTAGCTATAATCAGCCAATAAAAATGGGAATATATATAACTATTAGTAAAACTTTAAAATCATATGCTTGAGGCCCTCCCTGGTGGCACAGCAGGTTAAAGCACAGCACTGAGAATCTAAAACCACTTCTGCATGAGTTTGATCCCCGCCTGCCCCAGAGGAGATCCACATGGTGCAGCAGACCTCTCCTGACCCACCCACTGCTCCCCTCAGCAGTGTACTTCCTCGATCTGCCTGTTCTGTACCCCACTCTGTCTCTGGTGAATCCTCTCACCCTCCACATCTCTGGCCTGCACCCCAGTTCTGTACGAATGAATAATAATAATAAAAAAAAAGCATATGCTTGAGTTTATTGAAATCTAGATCTGCTTTTGGCATGACATTTATATTATTTATTGAAAAGGAGATGATAAAAAGCAAAAAATCACCAATTATTTATGTATTATTTGTTCTGGCAACCCCAGTCTAAACAATGTGGTCCAAATCACTGCCAAATAGGGTCTTGAACCAAGAAGTTCTGACCTCCAATCATCGGTCTATACCTCTTTAACTATGTGGTGTAAATGAGTTATTCAGTCTCTCTGGAAATCAGTTTTTCTCATCTCTGTACAGTGCATCATACAGGTTTATCAGGATAAAACTGAAATGATACAGAGAAGATCCTTAAATAATGCATTTTCATTCACTATCATTTTATTGTGATTTTAATGGGAAAAAAAGAAATTCCAGCTGACAGTGCACTAAAAGAAGGTACCTTGGGACCTGCTTTTGTTATATAGTTTCCTTTAATCACATTTTTCAGGAAACTATTGATGAAGTATGGAATTACTGTACTTCTAAACTATGCTATGCTTTCTCCACACAGTGTATCAATCAAGGCTTAATAAGGAAAACAGAAGCCACTTGAAGAAATTGTGACAAATATTGAAATGCAAAAGGCTAAAATAATAGAGAAGCTGAGATACAGTAAGAAACAGAATATGAACCCAGAAATTATCAATAACTTGGAGTAAATATTACTATCAGGCTGGAGGGACAAGAAGAGAAGAGATGTTATTGGATCACAAAAGCAAACCAAGGTAGAACAGCCCCTTCAGAAACACAGAGTAGTGACCATTGCTTGAGACCTCAGTGGTAGCCCAGAGGATTCAAGAGACACACTGATTTCTCCCTTCATCATACATTTCATGTTTGAACTGTGTTCATATTTCCAAAATTAACAGAAGTCAGATGAGGCTTAGTTTTAAAGGTTTCAAGAGTCAGTGTCCTTTCCTCCTACCCATTCATTTTGGAAAAGGACAGGGCTAGATAAAAAGATGAGGTTAAATAAACTAAGATAAACATAGTGTTGTTTTTGTGGATTTTATTTTGACACTATAAAGTTTTAAAAGCAAGCTACAGTAGAAATAGACATTAAAAAAATACAAACTTTGACACAGGTTTAAGTTATTTCCCTGCTAGCTTCTAATACGATTACTTGGCATCAGAGGAATAATAAGAATTCCAAGTCTGTGCCCTCTACTATAGTCCTCTTCACTCAGAACAGCCCCTTCAGATCAATGTTGGTCTTACAGGGAACAGAGAACAGGCTGAGCAGGGCAGGCAGACAAAAACATGTTGAGAGTGCTGATTCACAGGGAGTAGATTTAAAAGTAATTTTTATTTCCTTTGCAAATTTGCTGAGGTTATTTTTTTATTGTTTATAAAATAGCACTGATTGAAGATCAAATGAAAAATATTAAATTTATTTTTATTATGAAAAATTAGTAGGTAAGGCTTTCCTTTTTTATTCCCACTTTCAGTCATGTCTTGTTATTTCCCAAATCTGTTTGCATGAATTTATGTCATGTGTTTTACCTACAGTGTTTTCTCTTTCCTCAGTTCTCAACAGGGACTACCTTCCAGCTTTTTGATCATTTCCTAAATACTTTAACTCCCAGCAATTCTTATTATATTTAGTTCTTAATGCCAATAATACTTGTCAAAGTGTATTATATTGCATACCATTTTCTGTATATGAATATATAAATGCACACATATAATTTCAATAATGTATAATAGTTTAAAATGTATAAGAGTAAAGGGACTGTCAAGTATCAATACGCCTTCTTTTAAAAGGTATATTACTCAGTTGAAGAATGAAGATACAAATTCTGCATATGATGGGCATTTACATATGTGTGGTACACCTGTCATATGAGTAGTACATATGTGTCATAACACATGCATATGTTAGGTATATAAGAAATAGAAAATTTGCTTTACTTTTTTATGCTTTCTCTAATGTCTAATAATTAGTCTACCTACAAAGTAAATAATATGCTTTTTGATCATCTGTATTCAGAGGCAAGAAAAAATAACTATAAGATAATTATAAATTGCAGATAAAGCATTATGTTTTTCCTATGATTCACATGGTTGATTATTAATTTCATTAAAATAAAGATTTTAGAGAAGAACACCATTCATGACAATTTAAATAAGCTCTCATCATTCAGGGACTGATTTGCAACTCAGAATCCTTTTTTTCCCTCCCAAATACAATCAACTTAAAATAGAAATTGGAGAGAGAATGTACAATGAATTCAAGTTTTAAGTGTATGTCAAATCTCCAGTTTTTGCATAAAAGTAATGAACACAATGCAAGGCACTTCAAATCTTATTTCTTTTACAAAGAAAATGTAATAGGAATGTAATGAGCATTGAAATTAATAATTAAAAAACTAAATGTCTATAAGAGGAAAAAATTCATTTCAATCAGCCCATTATTATGTTTTCAACAGTGTAAATTAATTTCCCAAATTAATATCTTTCAGTGTACCAAACTTATTATCCATTCTAATCTTTATTGTCTTTCTATCTAAAGTTTAGTTTTTCCAACTTGACTAAACTATCACATTATTAAAAAAAAGTATTTGTTAATATTTTCTCTGACATCCTATCTTTTAGTCTGCTGATTTTAAATGTCAAAATACAGTTAGAGTGCATAAGAATTTTTTTTTTCAATGGTGGCTCATTAATGAGTAGAGTAGATGGACAGTAGTATAGAGTAGAAGGATAGTAGTGTAATTCATAGACAACAAATAAGAGTGACAAATAAATGAATACTTATCACTTCACAAATAAAATACTTTTACTTTAGAAGATAATTTAGTATAGTGTGAATTGTTGCATGTCATTATAGATTTGGTATTCTCACTGATTTATAGATTTATTACATGCCATTCTGTAGAAAATGCTTGTTTCTGTTTATTTAATTTCTTCATCTAAAAAAGCATAAAAATTATCTTTTAGAATTCTTTCACTCTAAAACAACTCTGGAGTATCTGAGCTTTTATACTAGTGGCACAATAAAATGCTACGTAAATAGCTTCATGGTGCTGGAGGAAGACATAAAATTTGTGAGTCAGAGACAAAGAATGTCATCACTTTTGAGACAATAGTCATTATGATAAAGTCTATGTTCACACCTGATCTTTTTCTGCTATGCTACAGTTTCCCATACTCTGTGATGCATTTGGTGGTTGTTGCTCACATAGAAGGTCAGTATCTCAGCTGAAATAAACTGAGTTCAGAGTATCACTAATATTATTAGAGAATTGCTAAAAACTTGTCTGACATTTGTCTCAAAGAGACTTCATCTTTAATCTCCTAGACAAGAAACGAACTAGTCCTTTGCCCCCTCTGTACTGAGACAGATGTGGGCCCTATCTTTCAAAGTGGTTTGAAATTCAAACATCTTTGGAAAGATAAACTAGGGGGAAAAATGTTAATACCTCTGCTTTCTAGACTTTTTGAAATAGGAGAAAATCCTGGGAAAAGGAGAACACACTAAGTGTTCCAACACACTAAGTGACCTCAGATTCTGACACCCTTAGGAAAATAAATTTCTGGTATGTTTTCTCATCCCTTTTCCACATCAATCCATAATTTAGATAAATGCTACTCAATGGAGAGCACAGAAAAACACAAGAGTTTGATCTACTTTCCACATAAGCTGCTCCAAAAACAGGAATGACAATCAATTAGCGAAAATGAATTCACAATCATGATGATAGTTGGTTAGGAGACCACACTGTACATATAACTAACCTCTACAGGTAGAAACACTACCTGGAATGTCTGACAACTATATTTATTTTTCCCCAAAGTAATTGTGTGATTTGGGGATTACATTTCTTGTGTGGTAGCCATGAATTATGTGCACCCCTTTCCAAAATGTGAAGACTTGACCTAAAGATCGGTCATAAGAAAATGTCATGTTGAAGAAGCACCGCACCTGGGCCCTGGAAGTCATTCAGATCAGCCTTAACTCACTAGCCAGGGTTCTTATGGATGATAGATTTGCTCTAGAGTTCCATTTTTCAGACTAAGGTGGAATCTGTACATTTGCTAATGCATTTGGCTATACCTAGATTAATGCTTCCCAATAAATGGAAAGTTCAATAAAGAAATATAAGGAGAAACTGTTTTTTAAGGTAGGCTCCAGTGGTTTAGAGAATTTGCTAAGCAGGGACCCTGAAATGGCATGGAGGTCAAAATTACAGCTTAGTTTCATCCTGCTACATATAATCCATTGATAGTAGTCAAAGTCAAATGCTACATGAAAAATGAGCAAATTCTGTCCCAAACCATCAGACTTATCAAAGTGTGTGGTGGTACTTCTGTGAAGTTTACTAGAAGTTAAAGTGATATAAAAAGGAGGGATGGGTATTATTATAAGGTAATTTTCCTCAGATTTCATGTACATCTACACTTTTTCTGAGTAGAGTTATTGACAATTTTTGTCTGAACTATCTGTTCAAGGATGTTTATGAAGTACAGAGCCTTCAATGATAGTCATGAGATGATCCCCAGGACAGACCATTTATTTGCTGTCCAGTGTGATAAAGATAGTATTTCCATTAGAAAAAGTTTATGCAGATTTGTCAGCAACTATGTTTTAAAATTGGGTTTACAAAATTTAGGATTTCTTAGTTATGAAAACAAAACCATCATAAGTGTATTTTCTATCTGGGTAGTTACAAAGGTCCTTAGGAAACTTGGGACCAAGAATAAACAATACAGCTGTTAATGTCATATTGTTTGATCTCACATAAATAATGAAATCCTCGGTCTTTGACTCACAAATTGCTGGCTTTTTATTGGCATTCATATAACTGTGGCAGACTTAGCTTTCAGCTCTTTAATATGATAAATCTCAGATACTTCAGTTTATTAACAAAACTATACAAATGTTATTAGCTATACAACTATACAAATTAACTATACAAATTTTATTAGAGCAATGCTTGTGTTAAATCTTCAGTAATTTAATAATACCTATTTGTAAAAATTATTATGGACATCATATAGTCCTTCAATAAAATATTAACTATTGAATAATTAACAATTACTTTAATTTTCTCTTTTCTTTGGAGACTGACAGTGCTATGGTTAGGGTAGACAAATATGCATTTAATATTAGTCCAAAATTTATGGAGCCAGAGGTGATATTGTCATTATGATGATATTAAATCTATGATGAGCACAGAATATATTCCCTTTTGTATTTTCCACTTTTTTCAACAAAGCCATATTCTTCATAAAGACTCAAAGTAATCCTTATCAAAATCTAAAATGGCATTCCTCAGCTAAAAATTACCCAACAATCATGAATTTTATTTGGAACTATAAAAATCCCTGAATAACAATAAGTAAATAAATAGAAAAGGCAAAAATAGAGATTGACATCTCTCTGACGTCCAACTGTGCTACAAAGTGACATTAATCAAAACAGCGGCATAAAATGGAACAAGGTATTTCTATTCAATAGATGGTGTTGGGATACTGGACAACTACTGATAAAACAGTGATAGTAGACTATTATCCTATATAATATACAATAATTAATTGAAAATAAAGACTTGAATGTAAGATCAAAATAATAAAAATATTTAAAGTAAAAAAAAAAAAAGCAATATGTTTCTTGATATCAGCCTTAAAGCTGTGTTTGGAGCCTCCAAAAGCAAGAGAAACAAAAACAAAAATAGACATTTGGGACTAAGTCACACTGAAAGGCTGCACAATTTAATAAAAATGCATCAAAACTAAAAGACATTCTTTTTAATGAGAAAGGAAATTAATACACCATAAATCTCACAGTAAGTTATTATACAAAATATATAAAATACTTATAAAAACTCAGTAACAGAGCAAACAACCTATCTAAAAATTGAACAGGGGATCTGAATTCTTTTCCATAAAAGACATATTGATGATCAACAGGCACATACAAAGATATCCATTATCATTATAGTCAGGGAAATGCAAATCCAAATCAAACAATGAGGTATTACTTTACACATGTGAGAATGGCTACTACCCAAATATAAGAAGCAACAGTTTTGGAGAGGATGTGGAGAGACAGGATCCCTTGCAGTTGATGGGCATGTAAATTGGTGCAGTCATTATTTAAAACAGTATGAAGATTTATCAAAACTTTAAATCCGGCCCTCCCTAGTGGCGCAGCGGGTTAAAGCACTACACTGAGAAGCTTAAGCTACTTCCTCATGAGTTCGATTCCCACATGGTGTGGCAGACCTCTCCTGACCTGCCCGCTACTACCCTCAGCAGTGTACTTTTGTCGATCTGCCTGTTCTGCTCCCCACTCTGTCTCTGGTGAAACCTCTCACCACCCCTGAGCCTCTGGCCTGTACCCCAATTCTGTATGTAGAAATAAATAAATTAAAACAAACAAAGAAAAAAAAACTTTAAATCCAATTATACCACTTCTGGCTGTTTATCCAAATAATAAAAATACTAAGTCAAAATGAAATATGCACTCCAGATTTATTGAGTTATTATTTACAATAGCTAATAGTAGGAAACAACTTAATTTCCCACGAGCAGATGACAGTATTCAAAAGTATGGTAGTGCCCTGCCTGATGGTGCAGCAAGTTAAAGTGCGGCCCTGCAAGCAATCAGCAGATGCTTTTAGTTTGATCCCTGCCCTGGAGGTGATCCACATGGCACAGCAGAACTCTCTTTTCTCACCCACTGTTCTCCTCGGCTGTGTACTTCGTCTATCTGCCTATTTTGCTCCCCACTCTGTCTCTTCTGAATCCCACTCCTATACCTCTGGCCTGAACTCTGGCCTGTACCCCAGTTCTATATGCATAAATAAATATTTTAAAAATATGGTATATAATGAAATATTGCCTTTTTAAAAAAAAAATTGAATGAAACTACACGGTGTTTTTAGTCAAATAAAGTAGAGACAAAAAAAAAAAACAGTATAATTGCACTCATGTGAAGTAAGAAAAAACAAATCAATGAAATAAATAAAACAAAATTTTTAGAATGGAATACCAAATTAGTGGTTAACAGAAAGGAGGATAACTTGGGTAAAAGAAGCCAATAGTATGATGAAAAATATAATTGTATTATTGGTAGAAAGCTAAATGTATTATATACAGATGCTCATTTATACTATGCAAACCTGAAACTTATTGATGCTATGTCATGCAATATTGCTTCAGTAAAAAATATATTTAAAATGATCTATGAAGACTTGATATTCCTTAAATGTATCAACATTTTTAACATGCAAAGGTTTGTTCAATTTACTCAAATATCCACTATGTCTTAGTAGATAGTATTTAAGCTATTCTCTTCATTAAGATAAGTTCTATTCAATCTTGAACATTTTATAGGTATTTCTAGTTTCACTATGACCTACCTATTTTCACATAAAATAGTAATGTAAACATAAAGATATTTTCAACACCTATTTTTTCAAAATTTGATAGGGTCTGATTTTTCAAATGTATAATTTAATATTATATGTATTCTAACATTATTGTTCTTCACTAGTGAATAATTAAGTATCCAAATTATTGTCACTTTTATATATATATATATATATATATATATATGCTTTGATTACTTCTACCAGCTTAAAGAATCACAGCAACATTCTGAGAAACACTAATGGCATGACAGAGAATTCCCTACATCACTTTCTCATGATGAAGATACTTCCTATCTGGGAGGTTGTATTAATGCATTGGTTTTAGTTTCTGTGTTATGGTCCAAGGAGTTTACCACTCTGATAAGAAGAATTAGGCACTTAGAGAAGACACAAACAATTCCCTCTGGTATTTTAGTTATTTCCAGTATGAAATATTTTCAAAGACTTAAATAGAGAAGGGCAGATCCAAAGATGCAGAGTGACATTATCATTCCTTCCTAAGCTGTGATCTATAACTGGAAAGGCACACACTTTTCATAAATGTGTTCAGTTATGCATAAAATAGAACGTTCACAGGTATTTTCCAGCTTCAATTTAAAAAATTTAGGTGAACTAAGTGATGAATGCTTTATACTTTTAACTATTTCCCCCCATACCATTAGGACTTAGGCCAATCACATTGTGCCAATTCATATTATTTTCATTCAACATGGTTATATATGAGATGATGAAAACAATACTATTCATGAATGAAATGAAATTGCTTATGTCAGTGACAATGATTAATGATTACCAGGATAAAAGGAAATAAAGGATAAATGGAGGAACTATGGATAAGGAGAATAGTTGTATCTCTTTCTATATGTGTGTATATGTATGTACATATATATGTGCGTATACATATGTGTATATACATATAATATATACAGTGTGTATATACACACATACCCATATATGTATACATATATACATATGTGTGTGTGTACACACACATACATTCACAGTGGAGTAACATTGGAGTTACTCTGTTGTGCAACCACACACAGAGGCAGATTTTAGGAGCTGCAAATTTTTATTAAGAAAAGAAAATCAGGGTTAATCTGTGTTTCAACTGCTTTGCAGAAACTTTGAAGCTCAGCGGAGAAATACCATTTTTTCCTGTTTTTTTTCTGACTGTTCTAGATATAAATATCTGAGGCAAGGAGAATGACATAAAAGACAAAGTATAAGGAATAAGTTAAAGATGGTTTGGCAAAAATGTGAAAAGGGATATATTTTAGACATTCTATGGAGCATTTCATAGGTATAACATAATCTAGGAAGATTAATTTATGAAGTTGTAACATAAGCTTGGAAATGCAGAGGTAGTTCCTACATTGCTCTCCCATTTAGAATTCCCTTAATCCAAAAATTTAGATTTCTTCAATAAAATATTCTGTAATTTATGACTATGAGAGATTATGTTATTGTCCTCCATTTTTCACTTTTATTTTTCTAGCTATTCCCTTTGTCTTGTGACTCAGTCATCTTTCTCACTCCTCTAAGCACATATAACTCTGTCCTTGGAATTTGGAATAAACCATGTGACTTTGTAATACTGATGGTATAATCAATGTGTGTGGTACAGAGTAAATATGCAGATGAGATGTTTGTGTTTTGGTTTTTAGTTTTTGAGACTCCGCCATGAGAAGACGATTGCTCATTTAATTAGAAGTCCTAGGACAAGGAGAAGATTTGGATACATCTTGCAGCTTGCAATTGACAAACTTTGTTCTGTTAAATTTTGTCGAACTCCCTGGAAAATGACAAATATCAATGCAAAATTCTTCCCTTTTTCCTTTTTAGAAATTACTACATCAAGAACCACTCTTTCCATACGGCTTAGGGACTCGTGGACACTCCCTTCTACTCACCTATGATAAAGACAGACATAGATCCCCCAAAGTCCTATTCTTTGCCTTATAATGCTCAATTTTTTAATCAATGAAAAATCTGCACAATAAGCCTAACTTGATAAAATTTTACTTAGTCTTCTCTCCTTTCTCAAGTTCTTAAGTTTTCATATACTTTTAGCCTGAGCCATCAGGCAGCCTTTCCATTACGGCCCCTTCTGAGCTAAGGGTGACCACAAGAACAGACATTCTCTGATCAACTGAACTTTCTACCCTCCTCCACCCCACACTCTCCTTTTTCTAAACATATATAATCATCCTCATGAAAGAAAAGTTCTTCCTTCCTCACATTTGAAATGCTCTGATTCAAATTATATACCAACCACTCCTCACCAGTATACACTGGGAAAAAAGGCTATGATATCTATGATTTTGTTTTAGTTTGTCCTCGAGTACGCAAGCATTGTGTGTTTATTAATATCTTTTAAAGACTGGGGTTCTTACTCTGCAAAATTACAAAAGGTTCTTCATTTGTATCCTGCAACAGTACCCTCAATC
Organism: Condylura cristata; assembly: GCF_000260355.1. NCBI lineage: Eukaryota > Metazoa > Chordata > Mammalia > Eulipotyphla > Talpidae > Condylura > Condylura cristata. Next base: position 45,850,935 of record NW_004567104.1, on the reverse strand, counting down.
AAGACTTTATCCTGTCCCTAAATGCCCTAAAGCTTGGAATTAATTTGGCCTTCTTATGAGTGAAAGTCTTTCTAAGCATCTGTTTCCACAAAAGGGAGATTTTTATCCATTGTAAAGATTTGCTATAACAAATAACTTTTCTCCACAATCATTTTATCTAAAATTTTAAAATAACTATATTAAAACTGGTTTGACAACAGCACTAACACATTTACCACCTACATTCACATTATGGAATATGATATCTAAGTGAAAACAGCTAGAAAATATAATATAAATCATAATGAAGCATTATAAGGTATACCTATTATTTTATCATTTTAGTTTTCTTTTTTCTGGTTAATAATAAAATAATAATTAAAAACAATCACACATTTGCCAAGCACATAGTTAGTAATCAAGGTAAGGGTATTTCTTCATAATCTCAGATCAACAGTTCAATAACGGTTCTGTTATTATCAACACTGAGCAAAAAATAACAATTCTATAAGAAGCTCATCAGATTGAGAGAAGTCATTATTATACTTTTGAATTACTAATGGGAAAATCCATTCTATTGCCTCAAGATTTATTTTAGAAGACTAGATTTTTTCCTCAATAATTGATTTTCTGAACACTTACATGGTAGTGATGGAAAATTTGAAGGTTTCAAAAACTGTCATTAAAAAAGATAAATCAGGAAAGAGCTTATGCTTTTACCTAACTGCAGTAATAATTTGAATGTTTTGACTGAATTGCTCTTATTCTTTTAATTGTTACTTTGCTGGTCAAATATACACAGATAGAACTAAAACAAATTATTTTTACTCCTAAGTACTTTGGTTGTATTTATTAAATTAGTGTCAGGCTGCTTCTTAACTGTAAATTTTTATTCTAAATAGCCAAACATCATGTTTCCACCTAACAGTTTTTTTTTTCTAAATCATGATTTTTAAAAGTAAAACTATATGCAAATAAAAATATTATCCTTCACAAAAATGCCTAGTCATGCATTGATGCATTGATGCAATAAATGGACAGCTAAGAAGTTATTCATTGGTTGGGAAAAATAAATACAAATAGCTAATTTTATATTCATTGTATTTGTAGTCTTTTATCACTTTTGTTTTTATTTTTAACTCAATCACTTGATAAGATCCCTTACTGGCAATACAAACAATAGATTTGGTATGCTTAGGGGCCATAATGAACAAAATAAATCAAGATTAAATCAAGGTCAAAGGGAAGAGAGGCCTTCAAGAAATGCAATAAACACTATGACATATAAGACTGCTGACAGTGTGAAATGCTATGATGTCATCATCGTCACAGTGTTACAATATGTGATACTCAGCTGAAATTCATCTTGTGGCACATGATTACATAATTATTGATATTTTAAAAACTTTCACACTAATTTTTTTCATATGTAGAACTAATTGTAATAACTTTTTTCTATTAAACAAAGTGCACACTGAAACAAAGAATGAAAAAAAAACAGACCATAGAAAATTACACAAATTAAATCAATACTTCCTAAATACAAAATAAGACATACACTGACGTATTTTCTCAATTTATCTGTTATAAACTCATATATCTGTTAAAAATAGAACTGATGTGTCTACATAATATAGACAATATTTTGCAATTGAGAAAATGGAAACACAGAGGTTAAATATCTTTTGAGTTCACTAGGATAAGAGTAAACAATGACATTTGATCTAAACCATCAGACTCTAGAATCTGTGATCTTTGCCCTTATTTCATAATGCTTCTTACTAATTCATGAAATTAAAAGTTATGAAAAATTGAGAACTGTAACTTTTTGACAAAAAGATGTGAGATTTGTTTGGATAGAAATATGAGATCTAGACAATTAGGAAAACAGTCACATAACACCTTGCTTTTTAATTCTTATTAACTTTAACAAAGAATTATAAAATACTTGTAATTAGAATATAAGAATATTGATAATAAAGTCAGTGACCTGTCTTTTAGATCTGAGTATGTCACATACTTTAAAGACATAAGGACTAGAAATATATATCCATGTCAGCAAATTTCAACTGGCAATCATTTTTACCTTTTAAATATCACAAAGTTAAGAATTCTAATATTCTTTTTCTCTGATGACATTAAATTAACTTGCTTGTCACTATTAGATCAGAGAATACAGGTATTTTTACATTTTTCCACATGTCCCAGAACTTATATGTATTTTTCCATATGTTTTTTTAAAGAATTTAAAAATTATTAATTTTATGTCATTTGGAAAGGAATTTTGTCTTCCTACCTATTTTTCCTTTATGTTTACACTTCAGATCCAGAACTATCAAGCCTATTACTGTCATTTTGTGTTAATTCATACAATGTTATCCATCATGGTTAGCTAATTTAAAACCTATGATGTAAGATATATATATATATATA
>NW_004567104.1:45847136-45848421 GCF_000260355.1 Condylura cristata | reverse complement strand
GAGGGAGCAAATGGATGAAGTACACTGCTGAGGGGAACAGTAGGTAGGTCAGGAGAGGTCTGTCATGCCATTTGGGTCACCTCCCTAGCAGGGTATTGAACTCACACTGAAGCAGCTGTGCCATGCTTCGCAGTGCTGTGCCTTAACCATCTTTGCCACAAGGGAAGGGTCCATAAGTAATAATTTCATAATATCAATGCTCTAAGATAAAACTGTTTATATCCTGACAAAATATTTATTTTCACCTAATAACAATTATTTCAATGCTATTTCTCCTCCCTATGGTAAAAATCACTTTCCTTCTAAATGTTAGTACAAAACTGAAGTCTCAGCTTGAGCTGGTTAAGATTAGAACTATACAGGATGTCAGCCATTACCTCATGTGGCAAGGGATTTAGATCATAAATTAAAGAATCATCCTTGGATATACTGGCTAGTTCTTCCCTCATGGATTATAGTCATCAAACACCTTGAATTTTGGGAGGTGTTAATTAGCAGACTCTACAGAAAGAAAAAGAAAAATACCAGATGGTTTCACTCATAGCAGGAGTATAAAGGACCAGGGGAGAAAATAATAACAACAATGAGCAACTATATACCAGAGAAATTTTATGAGGGTGGGGTGGGGAATGGGATCAAAAATGGGGGGAGGGAGGAAGTGCACTGGACTATGGTGATGGCACACAGGTGATTTGGCAATGGGAAGTCCACCGGGGTTACAACTGAGATGGGAAAAGGCACAAAATGATGTAAAAATAAACTATTGTTTACACACACACACACACACACACACACATATATATGTATATACACACACACACATATATATATATATTGCTAACAACAACAACAACAACAACAACAAATAGCAAGCTCTAATAAAAAGCACCTCTGTTGGAAAGGTCTGAAGTTTGGTACATGCACACAAAAAAGTAACTTAAAAATTATGGCCCCCCCATGGTCGCAAAGGTTTAGGGCTCCGCACTGCAGGCTAGCCATAGCCCCTTCAGTGTGAGTTAGAGCCCGGTCCCTGTGGTTACCCATATGGTGCAGTAGATCTCTTCGGTCTCGGGGGCTGCTCCCCTCAGCAGTGTACTTAAATCAATCTGCCTATTTTGCTTTCATCTCTGGCCTGTATCCTAGCTCTGTATGTATAAATAAATAAATCTTAAAAAAAAAAATAAAGCCTGTTATGTTACAACTGAGAATATAACCCCATATATGTTAAGAATCTCTATCACTTCCTAAGGTTACTTTTTCCCTTTCTTGTCAATAAAGGAAAATA
>NW_004567104.1:45825397-45847036 GCF_000260355.1 Condylura cristata | reverse complement strand
TATATATATATATACATATATATATATAAGAGGCCCTAATCATAAAGGGTAAAATTGAACAATGTATGATATTTGGATAAGAAAAATCACGGTTCACAAAACAACCATGACTCAATAATTATAACTCTACACTGGTGATGAGAGTTTATCAGTCACACTCAGTAAGTTTTGAATATTGTTTCCCTGTACAATTTCTAGTTGAGATAACATAATATGCTCCCACAGAGCTTGCTTGATTTATTGAGAAAAATAATATGTATTCTGAAAAATGAGCTGTGTGATTATTGATGAAAAAGACTGAGCAAGCACAGGAGTGGTTACTGTCTGCTATGCAAATAACGCAGCAAAGATCTGTCCCCATTCAAAACCATAAGCAAAATCTTATCTAAAGGCACCCAGAGTGTTAATTCTTAAATTCTTTTTCAACTAGGTATGTCACCATCAGTTTTCTCTTTTGAAGATAATTAGGCTAATGATCTTGAATTTAAAGATGACCCAAATTTTAATGGTCTTTAAAGATGGATTTTTCACTCAAAATTATTTGCCTGAAAATGTATCTCAAAGATAATAATTTTGGTTTGTATATTCTAGTACAGAATTCAGAGGTTTATAGATTTATAGACTTAAATATAAAATTTTTCTAATTGGTTAAAAATACATAAATGAACTTGGGTTAACAAAGAAGTTAATAAATGATTTTATGATATTTGTTAAATTAAAACATGAAATTTACATAGTGATTTACAAAATGATAAATTTAACCTTTCCTTATTTTTTTTAATTTATTTATTTGTGCATACAGAACTGGGGTACAGGCCAGACACTCAAGGGTGGCGAAAGACTTCACCAGAGACAGAGTGGGGAGCAGAACAGGCAAATCGACGAAGTACACTGCTGAGGGGAGCAGCGGGCCGGTCAGGAGAGGTCTGCCACACCATGTGGTCACCTCCGGGACAGGTGGGAATCGAACTCATGAGGAAGTGGCTTAAGCTTCTTAGTACAGTGCTTTAACCAGCTGCGCCACCAGGGAGGGCCTCCTTATTTTTAAAAAAAGAATATTATTTAGAAATTTTTGCATAGCAAAACTGGGTTATAGGTCAGAGTTGTGAAGTTGAAAGAATTCACCAGAGACAGATGGGGAGCAGAAAGGACAGATTTAGAGAAATGTACTTCTCAGGAGCAGTGGGCTTGGTAGGAGAGCTCTGTGGGGCCCAGCGTGGGCCAGTTCCCTCACCAGGATGTACTCAGGCTGCGGCAGCAGCAGCACTGAGATTCAACTTCTAGGTCACCAACGAGGCTCCCAATTTGTTCCTTTACTTTTGATAGAGCAGTAACTAGGTTAATTATTCTTAATTTTAGATTAGTTTCCAAAGAGTATATAAATTGTAAATAGTCAATTTTATGTAGCTTTTATGTTTTCTCCTAACATATATTACTGTGTATATCTTAAATATCTGTCTGTTGTTTGTCTTTCCTTTAATCAGCAAAAGTTGGACTCAGTCCAATCATATCATAAAATAATAATAGTTCAATCAGAAAACTCAAATTACAATGATGATAGCATGATTTGTGCTATAAGTCTTTTTAAGCACTTCAAACTTTCACTTGCATATATTAGTACTTTACTCTGCAAGAGAAGCTTAGCAAGTATCTTTCTCCATCTTTTCTTACCTCAAGTGGAAATAAAAAAATATTGAGATTTTGGAAGTGTGGCAAATTTATTTATATATTTTTAAAAATAATAAAGTTATAATAATAATATAAATATATAGTTTCTAAATAATATAAAATTCCTGATTTCAACTCAGAAATTTTTATTCTTGTTTTATCCTTTCTAATACTTTAGTGATGTCTTTCTAAAAACTTACATCTTAGAACATTCTAGTACCAATTTAGGATGACAAAGACTGAGCAATACAAATAATTATAAATCATTTAAAACACATATATCATTTTTTACTGCTGTAGAGTAAATCTCTGACCTCAGAGAAAAGGGAAAATTACTGATTTTAGTGCAGGGTGTCAAGATACAACTACAGGAAGATCTAGTATATGTGGGCAAGTATAGACATCAGAAATATAGGTTCAAACTCTGAGATTTCCTAGTTATGAATATAATGTATTAATATGGATGCAATATAGTAACACACATTATATTTATATGTCCAATTGAAGTATGATTTTACCCTAAATACCTTCATTATTTATCTTATTTAATTCTCCCAAACAACCCTTTGAGGCACAATACTTCATTATGAGAACGTCCCAAGGATATTTCGATTGTAAAAAATTCATTTATAGGCCCTCCCTGGTGGTGCAGCGGGTTAAAGCACTGCACTAAGAAGCTTAAGCCACTTCCACATGAGTTCGATCCCCGCCTGCCCCGGAGGTGACCACATGGCGCGGCGGACCTCTCTTGACCTGCCCACTGCTCCCCTCAGCAGTGTATTTAGTCTATCTTCCTGTTCTGCTACCTGCTCTATCTCTGGTGAACCCTCTCACCCTCTGCATCTCTGGCCTGTACTCCAGTTCTGTATAAATAAATAAATAAATCTTTAAAAGACTCATTTATAAAAGTTTATAACAAAAGGATTTAAATTCAGTCCTGTTGACAATGCAGACACTGTTCTTGAGAATTTGACCATCTGCTTCCCTCTTCATTAACAAAAAAAAGGAAAAAACCATCAGATGCAGAAGGTACCCTACACTACCTTCTGAGGGTACTCAGGCATGCCAGGCAATATAATCATCAAGGACTAGGGGATGAGTCAGTAGATAATTTTTTGGTTTTGTTTTTAAATATTTATTTTATTTATATATGCATAAAACAGAGGAGTGGGGGAAAGAGAGGAGTCATCAGAGACAGAATAGTGAAGCAGAATCGGCAGATTTACTGAAATATACTGCTGAGGGAAACAGCAGGTGAAATAGTGAAGGTCTGTTGCATCACGTGGATTAGTTCCCTGACTGGGGATTGTACTTGTGATATAGAGGCTGGCCATTGCTTAATAGAGCTGAAACTTTAACCCCTGTACCACCAGAGTGCACAGATAATTTAGAGAAAAAAAAAAAAAAGAACTGATAGAACATTCTAACTCTAATTCAGAACACATTTAGCTGAAAGTATTAGAAGGAGCACTCAAACAACAAATGTCCTTACATACAACATAAGCCATATGTTGCTTACATTTGTCTAGGTAGGATTTCCTTCTTGCAGAGGTGTTTGGACAAATTACATAGTATATGCCCTTGTATTTATTTATCTATCAATAATCTTGGTGGAAAATAAAATCAGTCCATAACTATACCAGAGGCAACTTGAAGGAATCAGTAACCAAGTAGAAAATGATTTTTAAAATTTTTTCTTACTGAGGTAATGTTGGGGTACACCCATCATGTGTTACAACATAGTGCACCCAGCATTGCCTCACCTATATTCTACCACCGTAGCCCATTGCACTTCCTTCCCTCTTTTTTCTCCTCTCCACCACCTCCTTTCATTTGCATATGTAATCTTGAAACAATGAACACCTTAGCAATGCATGCATATTATATATGAAGTGAATAAGTTGGTCATCTTTGATTCAGAGGAAAGAAATCAATTTCATTTTCTGTTTGAAAATAAAGATTTAAGCCATATTTAAAAGTATGGTAAATCTTACACAAACAATTCTTCAAAAATTGCTGTCCCTAAAATGGAAATCAAATGTATGTTACGTACTTATCACTTAGCAAGTCCTTAATTTGCATGTATTGTACTAGTTTACTGTACTGCGGAAGAAGAGACATTATTCCAGTTTTTCAGAAATGTGTAATCACATAGAGACAATAGCAATAATCATGAACAGGGAATAAACATCTGGAGAATAGTACTGCAAAGTTAATTTCTAATTCACAGAGCTCACAGGTATATTATGCTGAAGTTCAGAGTCTTAATGCAACTATATTGAAGGGCTGTGCAGAATAGGTGAGTGACCTAACAAGCAGAAACCATTGATAAAATTCACCTAGCATCCTTGTAGGCGATTTCCATGGGAAGTGGGATAAAGTGGTTAATTGATGATGTAGCAAAGTATTTCAAATCCGAGCTATTATTCTCAGAAAGTAGATTTCTATATGAGGTAAGGCACTGTAGAGATCTTAGTTTTTGTAGGGGAATGAAAGATGGTGAAAAGTTTTTGATCAGTAGATAATTTACTGAGAATTTAAATTCATACTAATTTATCACTTAGAAATTGAATACTATATTTTCCCTGATCCAAGAGGAAAGTCACTCTTTTTCATTCCTATACTGAAAAAAGGTTAGTTTGAAGATTTATTTAAGTAAAGGGATTTATAGAATCCAGCTGTCTAAGACATAGAAGAATGGTGATTCCAAGTATATTTTTAATAAACCAATCTGCTTTTATCTATGCTAAGCTTTGACCATTTATTTCTTGCCCTCAATATATTTTTACACATTTTAAGTGAAATGTACCTAATAATTATCAGATATAAGATTTTACTGATGAAAACATCAGACTTCTCATTATGTAGTCTTTTCCTATTGAGCTATTTTCTCATTCCCAGTATACTTCTACTCAAAAAGTACCTCTTAGAAGAAGTTTTTAAAATTAGCTGTTGAGTGAAATTCTTTTAAGTAATAATAAAGAATTATTAATTCTTTAGGTGATAATAATCTTATGTCTCTTAATTAATGCATTTTATGTTAGATCTTTGTATTAACTGTGTATACTTTTCTACAATATTATTAACACTAACAATCTATTTGGAATAAATATTTTAATATTTTCCAAGTTTGCACTGTTCATGTTACAGGCCTATCAGGAATACTGAACAATAAGGTAGACTTAAATGTGATCAAACCAAAAGGAATCCACATTACTACTTTTATCCAGGCCTGTATGTCTCTAGAGTGCACGTATAGGGCAGATTGCTTATTTCATTTACAGAACCCAGGATGGCTTAGTGGAAATAACAGACAAGATGCAGCTTACTTGTAATGGGCCCTGAGATGACAAAAATCAATAGCAAACTATGAAAGTATTTATCAATCTTATAGTCTCCTGACAAAGGTGCAACATTTAAGAATCAGAAGAATGGATAGGACTTACTTTTTCTGAGAACATGACTTTTTAAATTAAAGATTTCTCTAATGTTCACTTTGGTACATGCAAGAAAGTTTGTGTTTTTCCTATTTATTTCTTGTTCTATTTCCTTACTAGTATATATAACCTGGATGCTCTTTTATCCCCATGAATATTGATCTATTTTCTGTTTAACCTCAGTGAATAACTGTGTCCTCCTTGCTAAGGATTTTTTCCAATAATTTTACTATGTAAGTAGATTTATAATTTAATATACACACACACACACACACATATATATATATATATATATATATATATATATAATTTCAACCATCAACACATTTATTCCCTTTATCCTGCTCTGCTACCCATTTTGTCACTGATGAAGGCCCTCATCCCACAATTCTGGCCTTCACTCCGTTTCTTCTATGTCACTAAATAAATAAGTGAGTGAATAAATAACCTTTCATGTCTGTACTGATATAAACAATTAGTTAATGACATTGGATATAAAGAGAAGGAAGAACTCTGGGTACCTGACTGGGTCCATAACCAAAGGAACTGGGTACCTGGACTGGGTCCATACTTTCAGAAAACTTTCAGGTAGACCAAACAAAATCTATCTGCTTTCCAAAGTTTCGTTATCTACTCAAATGCTTCATTTAATTTACATTACCTTATTTAACACCTTTAACTTTTTTCATCTTCATTCTTTTTTCATCACTTCACACCTGTTGTCTGTCTCTTACCAATCCAAAAAGAGTTTTTGCTAAATCATAAAATATTTTCATCAATTAATACAATGAAAATATTCACAAGTTCATGTATTCGCTATATTTTTAATACTAGCTTCAAAATAATTATTTAAGAAACAAATTTTATGTCTCTTATTAATACATTTTATGAAAGATCTTTGTGTTAACTCAATACCACCCATAAGACATTTGAACAATTACTTCTCTTCTAACTTTATAACTTCTAGCCATACACACACACACAGGACTTATTTTATTGTACAGTTTCACTATTCTTCATTTACACATTAGCGATTATCCCCTCCACTCAGTAATCATTTACTGAATTAATTTATAGTCTTCAATTATTTGTTCTCAATTTTGATTAGTAGCAAATAATAATCTCTCCAAAAATTTCCAAACTAACCCAACTGAAAATGACTTAGTAAGCCAAATACTTATATCTTGGTATCGTTATTTTTTGACACTTGATTTACATATCACATAGATGAATGAGAACTAGTCCAAGCTTTGGGACTATGAGTAACATAAACAAAATAGTTTTGAGTTTTTATCCACTTATTTCTTATTCCTCTTTAAAAATGCATAATGCGGCCCTCCCTGGTGGCGCAGCGGGTTAGAGCACAGCACTGAGAGGCTGAAGCCGCTTCGCATGAGTTCGATTCCCGCTGGCCCCGGAGGTGACCACATGGTGTGGCAGACCTCTCCTGGCCCGCCCGCTGCTCCCCTCAGCAGTGTACTTCGTGGATCTGCCTGTTCTGCTACCCACTCTGTCTCTGTTGAGGCCTCTCGCCGCCCCTGAGCCTCTGGCCTGTGCCCCAGTTCTGTATGCACAAATAAATCAATCTTTAAAAAAAAAAATGCATAATGAACTGACTTCATTTATTTTGTTTTATGGATCTATGTTGGAATACAATCCCATATATCATTTAGCATTTTATTTCAACTTATACAACACAAATCGATGTTTGAGGCAAACACCCATTATGATGAATGGCTTAGAAAGAAAGTACCCATTAAAATAATGGTCAATGTCCAGGTAGAGAAACCATAACACTGATTTCTTGATCTTGTTACAATATATTTCTACCATCAATAATTAGGTGCTGATATGTATTACAATGGTTTTGATATTATAGATGACTTTTTTTTTTCTTATAATGCTTAAGGAATATGTAACTTTTGCCAAACTCAAACTATCCACTGGAAAACACAATTTGAAGAAAACATGTACCTTTTTCCCTGTTGTGAAAATTTTCATTAATATGTGCATATTTATTTCTACTCAGCTTTTATCAGAAAAGAATAAAGAACAATAATAAATACTCATGTACAAACAGCTGTGCTTCACAACTGAACATTTCACCATGCTTCTTTCCTATACCACTTAGGGCATTGTTGTTGTTGCAGTATTTTAAAGTGAATTCAAGGCATTTTAACATTTAATTCATAAGTGGGTGCATATTACATCATGCATCTCAGACCCTAATTTATTATCAAACATATTTATAAAAATATAAAATTGATTTCACCTATTATCAAACTCCCTTAGTAGCTAGTACCTGAGTTTTTATAAATTTTTTTTTTATTTTTTGAAAGAGGACACAGAAAAGGAAACAAGATTTGTTTATACAAAATGATAACCTATTTTATGTTTATTTTAGGTATTATTTAATCTAAGTAGATTTCTTTCACTTTTTATTTTATTGGCTTGAATTAGAGAAAAGGCATGCTTTTCATTCAAGGAAATATGTGTTGTTTATGTGTGTGTGTAAGTTTTTTTTTTAAATTATGTGCCCAAATGGAATGAACTATTTGTCTATCACAGTATTTGTTCATTTTTTCCTTTGATTTGTATGATGGCTGAATACTAGAGTTGTCAAGATATTTATGTGAAAGTATATTGCAAATACATATTTTCATAGATAGACAAGCCATAACATGGCACAATTCTAATTTGAAAATAAGATTATACAAATTATTCATAACTCTCATAACTGCATTTAATTTATATTTGCATTTCTTTTATTTTGAGAAGGCCCCTAAGAGTACAATTACTATCAGATATAAAGTACAGTATTTCAAATTATCTATATCAACATTATATACTAAGAATTCTAGAGCACAACATTTAAGTTTCATTTGTTATTTTTTAGTGTTTAGGTGATATTCAACAGTAGAGAAAAAAAGAACTTGAAATTGAAAAAAGAAGTTACTATTTCTTTTTCTATTAGAATGTGATGCCTCTGGGGATTGTTTGATCATATGGTGCTGTATACCTTTGTCTTTGTCTTACTACACAATTGGCTGCTATATCATTCTGCAGGAATAGAAGTTAACTTATAGACAATTGAGAGCAAGGCAAATAATTATTATACTTATAAATACAAATTACTTGTGGCCAGCAGAATGCGATTATTACCCAGTGAAAAAATTAGTGCTTATAAATTGATTTAAATGTTCCTTTACTGAGTATAAATATGTGGTTCTTTGACTTTTCACTTAATTGGTTGTAATATGTTCCAGTCCTCATTAGTTAATAAATTGCCATAAAGTTTCATGTCTATATGCAATATGAATTTAATTTATTTGAAAATTATTTCTTAAAGTGCTTGAGCATACATAGCTGTTTTGTGGTTACCTCTCCAATTGAAGGACTATTATATCAATTTTTAAAAGTTTTTCTATTTGACAAATGTTTCCTATTATATTTAATATATGTATCATTTTCGATGTATAATAAATTCAGCTATAACTATAAAATACACATCTAGATTCCACAATGATAACCTGATTAAATTTTAGCAACATTCTTGATTGACATCCCTACCAAATTTGTAGAAAATATTTCAAATACACATTATTTGAAGACCTCAGTATGCTACATATTCAGATATATCATGACAACAGGTAAATGAGCAAAAGAAAAGTAAATTTGTTTGTCATATATATTTTCCTTAGAGTATGCTACTAAGCTTGAAAATACAGCTGACAAAATAAGATTATAGTAGCCTCGGAACAGCTGGAATACAAGATTTGCTAAGAGAAAGAACCATAACAAACAATCAGAAATTTGGGTTTAGAAGTATAAAACTTACAATTTAAGAATTAATGACAAAAGATATAAACCTGGTCTAAATTTAACTGGAAAACAGAACCAAATAATTCTGGTAATTTATTTAATATTATCTGACTTCTGTATGCCACAGTGATAACAGCCAAAGTAGACTTCAAAACTGTAGAAACTTAAAGATAGAACACACTAACAGAATTAATTAAAAGTAATCATTCTTAAGGAAAATACTAAATGTAACTCATGGATAGCAACATAGGTATGAAATATAAGAGGTTCACTGAGTTAAAACAAAATGATCAACATGTATGTTCTAAATTTCCCTATATTTTAATGCATCTTTTTATATTTAGCATGTGTTTATTTTCTATATCTACCTACATTTTTAATGTAAAACCAATCAAAACAGAATTAGTGCACATGTACAAATAATATAATTTTAAGATATCTGTGTAGAAAACAATGCTAAATTATCAAGATAGTGATGAGACTGAAGAATACAGATGGAGAACGTACTCTAAAACATACTGAGACTATAGTAGTCAAAATAATAAGTAGCAAATTTGGCATATAAACAACCAAACCTTTTGTGTTAAAGAACATCTGCTGATTGTATGCTGAAAGGAATAAAAACGCAAACAAAAACAGTTATTCCAGTTTTGCCTTCAAGTGTCTGTTAGTAGGAGCTAGTAGGAAGTCACTGACAAAGGGCAAGTGACTGCTGGATATTAATCCCAAATCATAAAGCTGACAAGAAAAGATCAGTTAGAAATTTAAAACCAATAGTTCTATTATCTTTACATTGTCAAGTTTACTCCTAACTATAGGCCCAAAAGATATTTATATAGATATGTGAATCAAAGGGTTATGGAAAAGTATTTACAGCAAAAAAAAAAAAAAAAAAAAGACTTGAAATTTCAAATGATAAATGAACAATGGCATATGAATATAACAGAATTGTGTATAGCAATAAAATATAACAAACTAATTTTGAACACAGTATATGGATGAAAAAAGCAGGAAGTGATAGGAATCACATAAATAATACAAATTATAGATAGGTGTCAACTTACATAAAGTTGTAGCTTAAATTTGGAAAGGAGGAAGGAGTTGTATATTATTAGATGCTTATGGCTGCCTTGGCATAATACCAGAAACTGAGTAGCCTTAAACAACAGAAATTTATTCTTTTGAAGTTCTGGAGACTTGTAGTATATCTTAACTTGCAAACATAACCATCCAATCTCTACTTTCATCACCACCTGTCATTCTCCAATGTGTGTGTCTGTATGTCTTTCTCTTCTTGTAAAATTTGAGACATTGGGTTAGGGCCCACACTACTGAGAATGATTTAACAAATACATATACAAAATATTTGTGTAATAAACCAAATAGAGGTTGTAAAAGATCTTATGAGGCTACTACTAATGCCACGTAATGCTTGACCTGTGTGATGGCTCTTGAAGCTTGTTCAATTTGTGATATCACATCAAACTATACAATTTTTTCAGTGTGCATGTTGTATTTTAATAATTACTTGATGGTAATTTGAAAAAATGCAATGATATATAATTCTCAAAGGAAAAGGGACAATGAAAATTAGTATACACTGCCATACCGGTATGGCTGCAAATTACAACCCCAGTTTTCAAAATTATTTGCCATTATCTACTCAAGATAAAAGTGCCCAAATAGTATTATTGTACAAATAAATTTTACTACTAGGTAAAAGGTTAAAAATATTATGTGCAACTATGCATCAAAGCTATGTGGGAAAAGGTTCACAGCAAAGTGTTCATAATAAATTAAATCTGGAAATATTAAAGGAGGTTCAACAATAGGATAATTTAATGAGTTATAGAATAATCATACAATAGCATAATCTATACTAATTTAAAACAAAATATAAAAATATGAAAGTTCCATTACAACATGGATAAATTTCAAAACCATTGACTTGATGAGAATAAATTTATTTTCAAAAGGATATATGTATTGGTTTCACTTAAAGGTCAAAAGTATGTACTCCTAATAAAGAGACAGAAACTGAGATAGAAACAAAATGGAGGCAGTCTTGTTGTCACAGAAGACAGAATCAGTGGAAAGTGATCACTTGACATAAGGCCTGACAGAACCTTTGTAGTACTATTACCATTTTAAAGTGGAAGTTAGTTACATAGTACATTAGTTTTATGATAATTCAAGTTCTATCCCAGGTTTGCTTTACTTCTATAAATATTATTTTCATTATAAAAATTTTAAATTAATAGCAAAAATGATATAACAAGTGCATTCTCAGAGACCTCATTTCCATTTTTCTTCTATTTCCCATATTTACTTTTTCACATGTGTAAATATACACCAATCTTTTACAATATTACATTCAATCTACAAAATATATATCTTAGTTTTTCATTTAATTATATGTGCAATATAATTTAGGATAAGCCCATATACTTATTCCCTTTTAAAGATGTATAGTGCTATATTATAACACGCTATAGTTCATTCAGTCCAATTCTTACTGATGATTATTTAGATAGTTTTCAATTTCTAGTTATTATATACAGCACACAAGTAAAATAAATGCATAAATGTCATCTATATTTTTGTGAGTATACATTTTGAACATCATAATTAGGATTTTATGTCAAAGTGCTAGTGTAAATATAATTTTTTTAGCTATTGCCAAATGGTAGGTGAAATATTTTCCATTTCTATTAAGTATGTGACAAGAAATGAGAGAGGGAACATGTAATGGATCAAAGGGAATCTCAGCAATGCAAATTTTCCTTGCATCTATTAGTGTCCAAGAGAGTAAGAAGAGTTTAGGATTCACTGAGTATGTGTATATTGGATAAATAAATGGATAACTCTGTTTTATATGAACAAAAGAATTTTGCACTTGAAATTAAGGAATGCTTGTGAAGTAGTGGGAAAAAATAATTTTTATTTTAAATATGTCAGCAGCTAATGACCAGTCAACATTAAAAAAAAAAAAAAAAAAAAAAACTTTAAGTCTTGGAAATCACTTAAAATTAAAAAAAAAATACTGAAAATGTATACATAGATACCTGCCATGTATCAGTAAAACACCCAAGACTGATCGATAAGTTAAATAAAATGTGAGATAAGTAAGATGTCACTAAAAGAATAACTGTCTCTTCACTTCTCCAAAGAGGAAATGCAGATGGCCAACAGGCATATGAAAAAATGTTCAACATCACTCGTAATAAGGGAGATGCAAATTAAAACCACAATGAGATACCACCTCACCCCAGTGAGAATGGCACATCTTCAAACAACTAGCAACAACAAATGTTGGCGAGGATGTGGAGAAAAAGGAACTCTCCTGCACTGCTGGTGGGAATGCAAACTAGTACAACCACTATGGAAAACTGTTTGGAGGTTCCTCAAACTGCTAAACATGGAGCTTCCCTACGACCCAGCAATCCCACTCCTAGGTATCTACCCAAAAGACACAAAAACACTGATTGAAAAAGATACTTGTACCCCCATGTTTATTGCTGCTTTATTTACAATTGGAAAAACATGGAAGCAGCCCAAATGCCCAAAAGTAGATGACTGGATTAGAAAGATGTGGTACATATATACAATGGAATATTACTCAGCAACCAAAAAAGAGAAACACATGTCTTTTGCAGCAACTTGGATGGAGCTGGAAAAGATCATGCTGAGTGAGATAAGCCAGAAAGAGAAAGAAAAATACCGGATGGTTTCACTCATAGCAGGAGTATAATGGACCAGGCGAGAAAATAACAAAAATAATGAACAACCATAGACCAGAGACATTCTGTGGGGATGGAGTGGGGAATGGGACCAAAAACGGGGGGGGGGGAAGGGAGGGAAATGCACGGGACTATGGTGGTGGCACAGGGGTGATTTGGTGATGGGAAACCCGTGGGGATTACAATTGAGATGAAAAAAAAATGTGCAAAATGATGTAAAAATAAACCTTTTAATAATAATAAAAAAAAAAAGGGCCCTCCCTGGTGGTGCAGCGGGTTAAAGCACAGCACTGAGAATCTGAAGCCACTTCCACATGAGTTCGATTCCTGCCTGCCGCCTGCCCCGGAGGAGACCACATGGCGAGCCAGACCTCTCCTGACCCGCCCGCTGCTCCCCTCAGCAGTGTACTTCGTCAATCTGCCTGTTCTGCTCCCCACTCTGTCTCTGGTGAAGCCTCTCACCGTCCCTGAGCCTCTGGCCTGTACCCCAGTTCTGTATGAATAAATAAATAAATCTTTTAAAAAAAAAAAAAAAGAATAGCTGTCTCTTGACAAATTTTGTACCGTGGAGGATAAAGTCACTGATTTTTCTAACAATAAACAAGTTCTAAAGATACCTAACCCAACATCTACATTTCAGCTGAGAAATTTGAATCTCAGAAACAATATTTGATACATCCCTAAAACCAAAGGCACTTCCAAATTGTTCTGTGTCCTCAAAGAGTGAATTACTCTACACGGGGTCAGATCCAGACAACTGAAAGTTTTAAATGCTATCTTTAGATATTGTGGAGACCAAGTCTTTCAGAGTCATAGGAAATATTAAAATTATACAGAATCTATAAAAAGAAAATAACTAAATAGATTTGGGAAGCCTATTGCTGCTGCTTTCTAAAAAGAAATTCCATCTCCAACAGAACATGGTGCTAAAGGGTCAGTGTATGAAAAATAATCTTTTCTTTCCCTAAGATAAAGAACAATACAAGAGTTTCAGGTTTCTTTGGCAACCCTTCTCCAAATTCAGAGAGAAAGGACTTAAATGATTTAAAATTGAGAAAAACTTGAAAAAAAAATACTTGGAAGAGACTGCTTGACCTTCATATCATCCTAAGTCATATAATTAAAAATATGAATATATATTGGTTACCTAGACAAGATTTGCTTCATATCTTATATATTTTTGTCTTGACAAAGTAGTAGTAGAAGGTATCAATGTAGAAGTGAAATCAACTTAAAAATTTGTTCAGCCAAAATTTAGTTCTAAGATCACAAATCCTCTAAGTCTTAATCATGTATATGCATTCATATGTCCATTAATCCATGTTTATTCGTTTCCTCTTTTTTTTTTTTAAGAATTGAAGTTGTATCTTATTGAAGATTTCATTACCTCTTAGCCCCATTTTTATACTCCAGCCACTGTTTTAGTGATAAATTCCACATTTAAAATTCAACAAGTCCCTGCTTTGTGTGCTGCTGCTGCTTGTCTCCTTTGAAGGGATTCTTTGTTGCTTCAGTGTGAATTAAAAAACGGATGCTGACATTGATATATGTACAACCTGGATGATTAAAGGGAATAATGCACACAAGGTCTACCTAGACAAATAGGGAATAATGATTAGGAAAGTGTATCCCTTCTTTACCCTCCATGTTGATGTTTCCTGAGGTTAATTGCATAAGAATTCTGAAATACTCCAAGGGATTAAGCACCAGACTATCCTTGGAGTGAAGGCTGTTTTGTATCCACATATTCACTTTATTTCTCTTTAACTTTTCTGGTCACCAGTGTTCACCTATTTTCTGAAATCTAATTGACAATAAATTATCTTAATTTAAGTCATTATTTTGCTTTCAAGGTAATCTAGGTTAAGACAGTTGGCAACCTTCACATAGGATTTTGAAATTAAATCACTTAATAAGCCAAGCAACATGGAGTGAGGTCCCTATTGCTTTGATAATTTATGGTGATGATCAGCATATACCTGTGATAGCATCAAAATGATCATGAATCTCACCTTATATGATTAAGGTTAAGGACAGGGATAAAGTGTCAGTGGCAAGGTCACTATAGCATTGAAAATGAATAAACAAAGATTATTTAATGAGTGCGTAGTTGCATACTTTCATAATCTTTAGAAACCTTAAAACATAAAAGAGTAAATTTCTAATTAACTCAAGGAAATGCTATATTGTTTTCTACTGTGTCTGCACAAATTTATATCCCCCAGAGTTCACATGGATTCCTTTCCCCTCTGTTCTCTACAACAATTCTTACCAGTAGTTGTTTTACTAATAGTCATCCTAGCAGAATGAGGTATATCTTCTTGTAGTTTGGAGTTACATTTCCCTGAGGATTAGAAATATAAAATACATTTGAACATTTCATAGTCATGTGACTATTAGTATGGCTTCTTTGAAGAAATGCCTATTCAGGCACTTTCTCCATTTTTAATCAAATTACTTGTTTGCTATGAAGTTGTATGATTTCTTTATAAATATTGGATATTAAATTTTTTGTCAGATATATGGCTTCCAAATGTTTCCTCCCAACCTGTAGTTTGTCTTTGTATTTTTCTGATGGTTTCCTTTGTTTTGTAGAGCATTTTTAGTTTGATGGAATTCCACTTACATATTTTGGGTTTTGTATCTTTACTTTTGATGTCATATAAAAAAAAATCTGCTGCAATGATAAGCAAGTAAATGTTTCCTTATGTTTCCACCTACAAGTTTTATGCTTTCTAATTTCATGGTTAGCTGTTTACTTATTTGAGTTGATTTTAATATACATTGTATAGTATAGATCAATTTTCGTTAACTTACAATTTGGATATGCAATTTTCTGAACACTACTTATTAAAGTGACTATTTTTCCCTATTTTGTATTTTTGAGTCCTTTTGATACATAAAACTAATTAAATTGATACAAAAAACTGACTATCACATCTAAATTTTATTTTGGGGATCTTATCTACTTATTTTTAGAAAAAACATAAGTCAGCTTAAATTTAGAGAATTTAGGTAAAAACCTGATATATGCTTAGGTTGTATTACTATTTAAAACAACATTTGTGAAAGAGCTGTTCTTATAGTTGCATGATATTTAACAGTAGTTCTTGTCAAATTGTAGAGATTGTGACTATTTGAATGACATAACTTTCATTTTAACAAGTTATACAAGAGATAACTTTTCCAAAATAAAGATTTAAAACCCATTTAACCTAAAGACATTGAAATTAATGTTCCTGAACTCCGATTCTGTAACTATGACTAGTATTGCAACAACTTATATAGAACCTAATTTGGATTGCTAAGGTTCTTTCCTTATTTATAATAAAATGATTCATTACATATGCTCATATATTTCAGATGAGAATTGAAATTAATCAGTATTTCCAGATGGCAGTTTAACAGTCTATATCCAGAGTTTTCAAAGTTAGTTATAACACTTGACCTAGCAAATATAAATAAAATCCAATAAAAAAAATATGTTCAAATCAGGTTATCAAAAGCCATGAAAATTAAAAGAAAGTATGATTAATATTTTAGGAATAACTAGGTAAATTAAAATCTATCTACAATGTATTTCAATCAAAATTATGCTTTACAGAAGTAAAAAGATAGGAAGTGCTTTTTTAAAAATTGTTTAAAATAATTTGGATTTGTATATGATTTGAAATATTCATAAACAATGAATTTCCTAAAAATTATAAGGAAATGCCAGAAAATGTCACAGTGGCAAATGAAGACTTACTATTGGATAAAGATATTCTCTTCAACAAATGGTTTTGGGAAAACTTACTATCCTCTTGTAAAAAAATGAAATTCTACCTTACACCATTCACAGTGACTCAAAACAAGTTGAAAACTTTAATATTTAGACCTGAAAGTCTAAAACTCCAGGAGAAAGCATAGGAAAAAACTTCTTGACATCAATCTTAACAGTGACTTATTAGATATGTCACTAAAAGCACAGGCAACAAAAGAAATTAATAAAAAAGATATATCAATGTAACAAACAATGAGACAATTAGCAGTCTGAAAGGCAGGAACTATATGCAATGTATATATCACTGAAGGGCTTAGTTTCCAAAATATATAAAGATCTCCTACAACTCAGTTAAAAAAAAAAACCCTCATTTACAAAATGGGTAGAAGGATGAAACAGAAATGCCTCTGAAGTAGAGATACAAATGACCAATGGTGTTATTAAGTGATGCTTAATATCATTAATTACCAGGTAAAGGCAAAAAAAAAAAAAGAATTATCACTTGCTAAGATGACAATCATTTTATTGAAAATGAGGAACTGAGCAGTTTATGAATAAATTAGAATCCTTATATACTAGTGAGAATATGAAACAGCACAGCAGCTAAAGAATTCAGGATCCTCTGAAAGTTGATGCAGCGATTCCTCTCAAAATTCAAAATGGAACTATCATAAGCTCCACAATCTAACTTCCACATATACTGCAATAAGAATATCAAAGAGACATTCACATTACTATGCTCACTGAAGCTTTATTCCCTATAGCCAAGCCATATATAGAGTCTAAAAATCCATCAATAAGTAAGCTGATTACAGAACATGTGTTATATACATGCAATGGTGTATCATTCAGTCTTAAAAAAGAAGAAAATTCTGCCAATTGAAATAATAATGATGAATCTGAAAGACATTATGCTATATAAACTACTTAGAGAGAACAAATACTTCATGATTCCACTTATACGAGGAATCTCAAATGGTCAAACTCATAGAAGAGAACCCAGGGGCTGTAGGGTGAGGGAAATGGAAAACTGGTATAATGTTTCATTTATGATAAACTAATAAGTTCTAGAGACTTCTATAAAACATAGTACCAATAGTTTTCAATATTATTTTGCACTTTACAATTGTTTGAAGGTAGATTTCATATTTTCATACTAAAAGAAAAACAAAATACAAAGGAAACTCAGAGAATTTAGATATTCCATTACCTAATTACGGCTTATATAGATGTTCATATTCACAATATTGTACATATTAAATATGTTTAGTTCTTCTTATAACATTATATCTCAATAAAGAATATAACTGTGTTAAAAAAATCATCCGCAGAAAATACTTATTTTATTATACCGGTATCTAATATTTTAAGTAATATGCTTACCATAATTTGATATAATTTATTGATCTTTGTCTCTCTCACTCAATATTGTTTAGATTAGTCTCAATAAGTCAAGTTAGCTTGTGTTTGAATAAGGCAAATTTAGAATAACACATCATTACATGCTATTTTTAAGGCAAACAGCACTGTGTGGGAGAAAAATTAGCTTAAACCAAAGGTAAACTTACTGCATTTTTACTTTGTATGTTAGTGAAATAATAAATGATTTTTAATTACTTTATTAACTACTACCAACAACAAAATAGCTGTGGTTTTATGTTGAGATTCTAAATAGAAGTTATTATAACTAAAATTTCCCAGAAGTCATTTCTGAATCCTTAGGAGGACTTTGAGCTAAAGTTTACTTCAGTGTTACCTTTTATGAATAAAAAAATAAAGGTTAAGTATATGAAAAATCAAATTTGTTCATAATTTTTTTCCATAAAGAGAGTGAAATTACTGCATTGCTTTAGATGTCCCATGGCAAAACATTTGAATGTTCTCATGGTGACTTACTTTAGAAGTCAGTTTAAGATGGAAATTGTGTATAATTACATCCCCTTAACAAAGAGGAAAACCCTTAGGAGCTTTTAGAACATGATAATTTTTTTCTTTTACATAGATGGAATGGTTTGTGAGGAGTTTTATATTTATACCAAGGTTTATTTTGGTTAAAGAAAATTTTAGATAAAGCTGAAAAAAAAGTATTTATAATATGTTCCCTAATTTTCTGCATACTGTTTATTTTCCATAAGATTTCTCTTCCACTATCTTCAATTTTTCAAACCATAAGTCTTTGAATATACATTTAGAAATTCTAGAAATTGGAGTGTGCTATATACCCACATACTCAACAAAAACCATCAATGTGATAGATACTTTTGAACATACTTTTAATTTTCTAACCTGCCTATTGCTGACCTCTGCCTTGACTATATGTATTTTTTGTTGATGTTTTTAACACTCAAAATACCATTAATTACATACTGTTGTATTTTTTAATTTACACTTACCAAGTGTGAGAACAATATATACTTTCTGAATTGTTTCCAAACACTTTGAACCATTTTTTTTTCTTTAAACTTATTCCAAGTTACTTTCTACTCTAGTCCCAACATTGAAACCTGTATGGTAAGAAGCAAAAAATAATAGGGAATTATAAAATCTCTTCTCAGCTCTTGGATTTTATTTGAGGTAATCACTAATACTATTCTTTGGATGAGGCCAAATATCCAGGTGAACTCTAAAATCACTTTACCTTTGACAGCTATGACTCTATACATTAAAAGAGAGAGAGAGAGAGAGATTAATTACAAAACCTAAATTTTGTTGTGTTGTGTTTGTTTGCTTGTTTTTTAGAGATTTATTTTTTTATGCATACGGAACAAGGGTATACAAAATAGAGGTGCAGGGGCGATTAAATGATCCACCAGAGACTGAGTGGGGAGCAGAACAGGCAGACTGAAGAAGTACACTGCTGAAGGGAGCAGCAGGCAGGTCAGGAGAGGTCTGCTGCACCATGTGTGTCACCTCCTAGGCCAGGAATTGAATTCATGATGAGCAGCTGCAGCTAGCTTGCAGTGCTGCGTCCTTACCCACTGTGCCACGAGGGAGGGCCACAAATCCTAAATTTTATGAATAAAAACATTTTTCTTGTGCAATTTATCTTTTAATATGATTCAGTAGAGCAAGATCTTGGACTCTGATTTGAGATGAACTTGCTTCAAATCATATTCCTCTATGCTACTATTCTTTAATGACATATCATGAGACTTTGAGAAATATTCTTAATGTCTTTAACCTCATAAGAAATAAGTGCCCTTTGTTCATTTGTGTGTGTGTGTGTGTAAGAAAGAGACAGTGAGATAATGAGTCAATACATGTACTTAGAAAAGCACTTGACATAAGTGTGTATTAAAATTAATTATAATTAACTTTTTTATTATTAAATAAATATGAAATATATGTACATTATGTTCCCCCTTAGTATAATGTGTAACAACTGTATCTTGTTCCACTGGCATATGAACACTGGCAAAATATCCTATAAAAAACAGAACTCAAATTTAATCACTCAATATAATCACATTTATTGATTATACTATTAATTTTTAAAATAATTATAGTAATAACTAATCAACAACTAAATGCATATATGAGTCTGACAATTAATAGCAGTGTCAGTGGTAAAAATAATAGAACAAGGAAAAAAAGGACATGAACTTTTATCAAATCATATTAGAATAATGAGAATTATGCCAGATTTGAATTTGATAGACAGATTCATAGTTATGAAGATATAATTTATTTATAAAATTATAATTTCTGGATCATTTAAACAAAGAGACATCCTACCTAATGGTAGAATATTTGCAAATCATACATCTGACAAAGGGCTAATATAACAACTCTCACAACTCACCACCAAGAAATAACTCAGTCAAAAACAGTACAAAACTTCTGAATAGACACTACTCCAAAGAAGACATAGAAGGCCAACAGGTACATGAAAATACATTCATCATTAGTAATTATCAGGGAAATGAAAATCAGTAGCACAGTGAGATCAAATGTCACACCTGTTTGGATAGTCTGTGTCAAACAACCAGAAACAGGAAGTGTTGGTCAGGCCAAAAGGGAGCTATTATACACTGTTGGTATGCCTATGAACAGTTTCAGTGGATGTAGAAAACAGTATTAAAATATTAAAAACAGGCCCTCCCTGGTGGCGCAGCGGGTTAAAGCACAGCACTAAGAAGCTAAAGCAAGCCACTTCTGCATGAGTTGGATCCCCACCCAGGAGGTGATCCACATGGCATGGCAGATCTCTCCTGCTCCCCTCAGCAGTGTATTTTGTCAGTCTGTCTGTTCTGTTCCCCACTCTGTCTCCGGTGAATCCTCTCATTGCCCTGCACCTCAGACCTGTACCCCAGTTCCATATGCATAAATAAATAAATCTTTAAAAAATATATTAAAAACAGTTCTACCGTATGATACAGCAATCCCACTCCTATGTATATGAAGAATACACACACACACACACACACACACACACATACACATGTAATAATTGCAAGGGACACATGCATTCTCATGTTCATTGCAACAGTAATCAAACTCTTGAAGCAACCTAAACATTCAAGGACAGATGAGGTGATTAACAAGATTTTAGTATTTATACATAATGGAAGTCTATTCAGCTATAACAAAGATGAAATCTGACCACTTGCAAAGTAGATAAGCTTGGAGGGGATTATAGTAGCAAAATAAATATGGAGAAAGAGAAATCCCTTTATCTTTCAATTCCCTTGAAAATATTCCAGATTTCTCCAGAACAACATAATACCATGTGGCAGAATAAACCAACTAAGCACTAACTAGACTCTAGAATACGGATATGAAAAGAAACTTTAGGTGTCTTAGGTATCAAGCTAATGTATACTAGAGTTTTGTTTTAAGTATCTGGAGGAGAAAATGGATAAGAGTTTGCATATGAAACATTATAAGATATTTAAAAATAAAAAAAAACGAAGTTCTTTGAAGCTGACTGCTGCTCCATCTACCATATTTTGCTAAGAATATTTCAACTTTCACTATAAAGATATTATATGAAATTACCTTTAGAATGCTTAGAAGATACTCAAAATTAGTTACCATAATTAAAATACACATTAAGTTTTCATTTTGTTTGTTTTGATTCTGTTAAAAATATTTTTGAGGGCCCTCCCTGGTGGCGCAGCGGGTTAAAGCACTGCACTGAGAAGCTTAAACCACTTCCGCATGAGTTCGATCCCCGCCCCGGAGGAGTCCACATGGCGTGGCAGACCTC